>NC_042615.1:760304593-760607632 GCF_901001135.1 Rhinatrema bivittatum
TGAGGCAGTGGCGATGAATTTACAGATTGCCTCCTGTTGCACCCTAGTGGCAAGATCTTGTCTGCTTCTTTCTCAGGAGGTTGAGTCTGGAGGAAATTCCAGAGTGGTTATGGAGCCTGCTGTCACCTTTTTAGCAGACACAGGCTGTGATTTGGTCCAGACCTCAGCCAGTGGAATGACTTTGGTGTTAACAGCCAGGTGTCAACTCTGGTAGTGAAATTTGTCAGCTGACACAGCTTCCAAGCCAATCTTACCAAGAAGTCCTTTAAAAGCTTGCTCTTGTTTGAGAGTGAGTTGGAGAAACTGGTCAATAAGTGAGGCGAGTCTCCGGTGCCTCAGTTGCTGGAGGATAAGAAAGTTACAGTGCCCCTATGAGGGGCTGTTCATGGGGTTCCAGGTGTTTTCATCCTTACAGAGGGACAACCTTTCAATGGACTGGGTCTTTTGGTAGGTTTCAGTCCTTTTGTCCCCGGCAGCCCAAGAGAGGAGCGGGCTCGGGTGGTGGACCTTCCCAAGACCCACCTTCCAGAACAGGAAATAGGGGGACGTCTCTCTTTTTTATCGGAGGTGGGTCGAGATCATGTCAGACCAGTGGGTCCTGGAGGTGATACACGAAGGGTATGTATTGGAATTTCGCAGTGTTCTTCGGGATGTGTTCATGGTGTCCCCTGCCACTCCCCGCAGAAGAAGCAGGCAGTGGAGTTCACCTTTTAAAGGCTCCTCGGACTGTGTTTCTGGTGCCCACGTCTCAAAGTATGGGGTGATATTCCATTCATTTTGTTGTGCCCGAGGAGGAGGGCTCCTTTCATCCCATCTTGGATCTCAAGAGGATCAACTGTCACTTGAAGGTGACTCATTTTCGAATGGAAACTTACTCTTTCTAATAATGGCGGTATAGTAGGCGGAATTTCTGACCACCTTGGATCTGTCAGAGGCTTACCTTCAAATTCCCATCAGATTGGAACACCAAAGCTTTCTACGCTTTTCAGTGTTGGGGTGCCATTATCAATTTCAGATGTTGCTTTTTGGTCTAGCCACCGCTCTCAGAACATTTTCCATGATTATTGTGGTGATAGCGACGGCCTTGTGCTGATAAGGAATCCTGGTGCACCCGTATTTGGATGACTGGTTGATTCGCGCCAAGTTCTCAGGAAGAGAGCCACTTAGTGACACACAAGGTGCTCTCCTTTTATTGTTGGAGTATCCGAGGGCCCAGTTCTATATAGGACAGAATTTTCCTACCGGAAGTTCAGATTCAGAGAGAGAGATCTCAAGTGTGTCAATTGATGAACACCATATAACCGGTGAGGTCCTACCTACAGATACTCTGCTTGATAAGTTACCCTGGAAGTGGTGCATATGCGTCCTCTTCAGCGCTCTCTTCTATCTCGTTGGAACCTGCAGTCTCAGGATTATGCGGTTCAGCTCCACTTGCCGATGGAAATCTATTCCAAGCTCCAATGGTAGTTGCAGGAGGATCATCTGAGAAAGGGAGTTCCCTTGTCCTCTCCTGCCTGGTTCGTACTCATGACAGATGCGAGTCTTCATGGTTAGGGGGGGCTCACTGTTTGGAGTTAATGGCCCATGGATGCTGGAATCCTGAAGAGTCCCACTGGAACATCAATCACCTGGAGGCTGGGTGGTACAGCTGGTATGCTTCCAGTTCAGCCACAGGCTGCGGAATCAAGCGGTTCGTGAGATGTTGGACAGCGTGACGATGGTGGCCTATATCAATCACCCAGGAGGAACCAAGAGCCAGCAAGTATTGCAGGAAATAGACCAGCTGATGGAATGGGCAAAGTTCATCTGCAGATGATCTCGGTCTCTCACATTGCAGGAAAAGACAACGTAAGAGCAGACTTTCTCAGCAGGGAGAGTCTAGACTCAGGTGAGTGGGTGTTGCCAGCCGAGGTGTTTCAGCTGATTGTGGATCACTGGGGCCTTCTGTTCCTAGACCTGCTGGCAACTTCTCGAAATGTGAAGGGTCCTCGTTTCTACAGTTACAGAAGAGATCTGTGGTCCCTGGGAATAGACACTTTCGTATAGGTCCGGTCAGAAGACAAATTTCTTGCTGGGCAGGATAATTCGCAAGATCGAAGGCCAGAGGAGGCTAGTACTCTTGGTGGTGCTGGACTGGCCCAAGCGTTCGTGGTATGCAGATTTGCAGCAACTCCTGGTGGAGGTCCCCCTTTTGTCTTTCGCTACACATGGATCTGCTTTAGCAGGGACCAGTTCTTCACAAGGATCCCACTCAATTCTGTCTTATGGTTTGGCACTTGAGGGCTCGACTGTTAAAGCGTGGTTATTCCTTTGCGCTGATTGCCACTTTAATTTGTGCTCGCAAGTTCTCCACTTCCTTGGCTTATGTGCAGGTGTGAAGAGTGAGGTGTTCTTCCTCGTTCCGTTAAGATCCTTCTCATTCTGGATTTTTTGCAGGATGGATTGAATAAAGGCTTGGCCCTTAATTCCTTGAAGGTGCAGGTTGTGGCTCTTGCCTGTTTCAGAGGCCTGGTGAATGGTTTTTCCTTGTCTCCTCCTAATGTGGCCCGGGTTTTTTTGTTTTTTTTTTTTAAAGGGAGTGACGAACCTTAAACCTCCCTTGAGATTACCAGTTCCATTGTGGAGACTTAATTTGGTGCTGGACTTTTTGACAGGCCCTATGTTACGACCACTGCATAGCCTTAACTTACGGTTGTTGACTTTGAAGACTGTGTTCCTGGTGGTTGTATGTTCTATGCATTGAATTTCTGAGCTGTAGGCCTTGTCTTGCCAGGAGCCATGCCTTCGGGTGACTCCGGGGGTGTTACAGATGCATACTGTGCCATCCTTCTTTCCCAAGGTAGTCTCGGACTTTTATTTGAATCAGTTCATCTCCTTGTCATCCCTGGATAAGGTCAAGGATGCGGAGGAGTTTCACCTTTTGTGCTCTTTGATGTTAAGAGTATTGTCGTGCGGTATCTGGAGGTCTTGAGTCTTTTCGGAAGACGGATTGCCTGTTTGGGCTCCATGGCGGGGGTAAGTAGGGCTCTCTGGCTTCATGGGCTTCCATAGCTCTTTGGATTAAGGAGGTGGTCACAGCCGCATATGTAGATTCTGGAAAGCTGTTGCCTACTCTGGTTAGGGCTCATTCCACTAGGGTTCAGGCAGTGTCATGGGCGGAGATTAGCCTATTGTCTCCCGTTGATATTTGCTGAGCTGCAAAGTGGTCCTCCTTACACACTTTTTCCAGGTTCTATAGTCTGGATGTGCAGGCAGGGGAAGATGCGCCTTTGTATATGCAATGTTGACTGTACTGCAGGCAGGCTCCCACCCTGTTGGGGAGTAGCTTTGGTACATCCCACTGGTCCTGAGTCCATCTGTCTACATGCTAGGAAATGGAGAAATTATTTACCTGATAATTTTGTTTTCCGTAGTGTAGATAGATGGACTCTGCTTCCCACCCTTGGCTGCTGCATGAGTGTTAATAGTTCCCTTGTGGGGCTCCGGTTCCCAAGAGATTACTGGTAAGTGTTCATCCAGGCCCTAGTTTGGGGTACCTAGAATCTTACGTGAGTTCAGTGTTTATGGTTGGTTGAGCACAGTTCTGGTTATCTGTTTTTAATCAAGTTTTTTGCTAGTCTGTCCACAGTTGCTTTTGAAGAGAATACTGGCAGGCTGGGGGTCACTGAAGGGTTATATATACTGTGACATCAGTTTGCTCCGCTTCATCTACTGGCAGGGGATAATAAACCCACTGGTCCTGAGCCCATCTGTCTACACGAAGAAAAACGAAATTATCAGGTAAGTAATTTCTCCATTATATACCTTCCAAGAATTTACAGAATTAGTTTTAAAAATGTATTGACTGATTTAAAATAATGTTAGTAATGAGAACTATATATATAGTGCATCTGCCTACAAGTGTGAGTTGAGTTGATAAACTTACACTCACTCATGCCTATTAGTTCAACTGTACTGAGATGTCCATAGAATCTGGTTTTATGGTATTACAAAACAATAAGTTTAAAAGTGAGCAAAGTTGTCTTGTGTTTTGACTAGAGCTTTAATTTGTGCTTGACTAAAATTTCTTAATGAGCTTGATGGTTTCTTTTCTGGCGATAGGAAGGCTGAATTAGCCAATCTTCATGGATGATGGCAATGACAGAGCTTTTTCTCAGTTACAAAACTTTTGTCCTACTGGGCACGTGTGGCGGTTCCCTCGCGATGGATAGTTCCAGAAGGCTCCTCAGTTCTTTTTCATCTGCGATGGCGCACGGACGGTGGATTCTGTCTCTCACATTCAGCTCCTCACAAGAAAAAAAAAAACTTTTCAGTGTTTTGTCATGGCCCAAAGAAAACCATCCAGTTTAAATATTTTAGTTGTGGCCACACAGTGTCTTTGTCACATGGTCACAATTAATGTTTGTTTGTTTGTTTTTTTTTAACTTTTATATACCGACATTCCTGTATAAAATACAAATCACACCGGTTTACAATAAAACATAACTTCGCCTGTGAGCGTTACATAGAACAATCAACAAATTATACTAAAAAGTATACATTACCTTTGTCAAAAATGTAAAACAATTATAAAGAAGAAATTGTTAAGGGATAAAAGATAACAAGGGGAATATTTAAATCTAGGGGGTGCACAAAGGGGAATGCCCCTTTGTCGCGCGGTGCCTGCTGGCTTGGCGCTTTTAACGGATCAGTTCCGTGAGCGATGACGTCGGGGGAGGTGCGGGTCCCTCAGACCTTTTATTCTTTTCAAATTCATCATCTCTTCCCAGTTTCAGCGCTGCTTTTTTTTTCTTTTTTCAATTTGTTTGCTTGGGATCAAAGCAGGATCAAGCTAACTGCTGTGATTGTGGGCGGACGTCCCCAAGAGTTTCAACGGCAGAAAGCAGAGAAAATAGCTAGATTAAAAGCGAGTGACACCCCACCTTTGGGACCGTTAGCCTCCATTTCCTCATCAGTGAGCCAGGAAGACCAGACTAGGTCTACCAAATTCTCGCAAAGGCAATTGAGAGACCCCATTTTACAGCACAGGTTAGCCTCTGCAGGTGATGAGGGGAAGAGATTAACGGCTTGCGGTGCCCCAGAAAAGCGCCATATTTCGATACTGCATGTAGCATCGAGAACGACAGGTGGAACGTTGGACATGATTCACACGCCAATGACAATGCACAGAGCGCTGGAAATGACTCATAGGGTGCTGAAGATGTTGCACGGAGCACCTAAGCTGGAGCATCAAAGACTGCACATTGAACGTCAAGCACAGTGCAGGAATGATGCAGCAAGCATCAGGGACTACAAATGGCATTTTCAGAGCGATGCACGAGTTGACCAAAGTGTCATAGGTGCAAGTGCTGGTAAACATGAAACACTGCCAGTAACTGCAGAAGTCTTCTAGCTCAGAGTTTCATCCCATTCAGTTGAGACAAGTCACAAGATCACACTCAGCGCCAGAATTTCCATTACCATATACTGAACCATGTACGAACATCTAAAAGAAAGGCACAGAAATCTGTAGAGCCTTCCATACCTCAGGAAAGGAAAAGGCAACATCATCAGCAAGCGGACCATCCTGTTCGATCCCTTCTTGTGCATCCATCCATCTGATGAATTCTCACATTTCTCAGAATACTCAGACAAGGAAGACCGTCCACAATTTGTGAACCTCACATAGAACAAGAAGAGAACAGCATGACATACTGGCCATGGCTCTTCCACCTCCAAGAATACCGAGAGGCTAACATATCATCAGTGGGATACCTAACTTTACTACCACCTAATTTATGGCTGCAAGGTCTGTCTCTAGATCCCTCGACCAATATGTTCCATCTTACCTATACCTCCTAGATAGCTGGATGAATTAGCCATACTTTCCTGCCTTCCTCCCTAGACAGTTTCTCAAACATCTGGGCTTTCATCTCTGATTTGGGAAAGAACTGAGGAACCTTCTGGAACTATCTGAGCGTGGGAACCACCGCACATGCCCAATAAGGCAAACGTTTTGTAACTTTTATAACTTTGAGAGACAGCTCTGCTTGGTGTACTGTTTGTTACCCTTGAAGCATGGCTAATTCATTCTACTATCTATGGAAAACATTGTTTGCGGTAAGCAAACTTGCTTTTCTTGTATTAGAATTCACCTTTTCATTTTCTTATATTTTAATAAATGGATAATTGTCTTAATTTACTATTGTAATTTGCACATCAGGTAGGTGCCTTATTTTGTATTATATCCTATCTAGCTTGAAGGTTTTAATCCACTTTCTTGCTTTCTCTCTCTTTTTTTTTTTTTTTTTAATTTCATTTACTGTTCCTTCCTTATCAAAATTGCAGTGCCAAGCCGGCTTGGTGAAGAGGCCAAAATGGCTACTGGCAACTACTTTGGCTTTGCCCATGGTGGTGCTGCTCAGTATAGGTAAGTACTTTAATCCTTTTATAGACAATCATATTAGTGGGTAGTAGTACTTAGTTTTGTATTTTGATGGTTATGGATAGATGATGTCTATTGCAGTAGTTGGCGCAAAATGAAAGTAAAATAATTTTCTGGAAGGCTTGCTTAGTTTATAAGGGATCTATTTGCCATATGTCATATTAAATATTTGTAAAGTCTCTTAATCCAGTATTTCTCAAACTTTTTTGGAATGCCCACCTTTTCTTTTCTATAATAATTTTTCCCCTTTCTCTCCACCCCCCCCGCCATTCCAATTAGTAAAATTTGCTTTTTATTTGTTACATTACAATATGCACCCTCCAGTTTGACACTGACTGACTTAATCCACAGTAGAAAAGAGATTTTTGTTCTGAGACAGGAGTGGCTATTAGCAAGTATGAGAGGTTACAGAGACTGAAAGATGGTTTTAGGAGCCTGAGATAAAAAGCACCTGTACCAAAATATGTTCAAGATAAAGGGTGACTTTCACATTGCTGGGCATGTTAGTTTAATTTTATAAATTTGTGAAAAATGTCCATTTATATACAATAGATAAAGCAGGACATGGACACATTAATGTGGCACCTAGAGTTCTGAACTATAGCACCTTCAACAATATAAAAAGGACATGCAATGGCTTTGCAACAAGAACATTTGCACTAGTATGAGGATTTCAGTGTCTCTTGCAGTGTGTATTTCGTGGGATGGGCCAAAATAGTAGGGTAGAAGTGATGCATTTACTAAGTCAGAGACTGCCAACTAGTGTGCTTCAGTAGAGCATCATGTGTGCTAGGAATGTTTCACGTGCTGGAAGAGAATGGTGGGCAGCCACAAAGGCCAGGAGCAAAATCTTCATATTTCACCTCCTGCACTATAACCCACCCATCCAGCAGGAGGAATTGTTGAGCAGCCAGATTTTAGGGCTCTTGATCAATGTTTGGAAGGACCCCCTACTATGTGATCCCTGCCTCCCCCTTCATCCCCACTATCCGCCATCCAAGGACTGTCCCTGAAGTGACTGAGCATAGAATACGGAAAAATCCCCAAGTAGTTGGGAATAAAGGCTTATGGTTCCAGGGTGGGTTCCGATTTGAGTTGGAGGCTCAAAGGAAAAAGAAAAGAGAAGTTCCCTGTATGTACCCAGATCAGTCCAGACTCCTGGGTTTTGCCTCCCTTCCAGCAGATGGAGACAGAAATTTTCACAGGCACCGCTTTATAACCTGGCGTGCCACCTGCCACTCTTCAGTATTTCTCTCTCCAGCAGATAGAGGTGGTGCAAACCAGCCTTAAAAGAAATAAGTAAATATATAATTTCTTCAGATGTCTAGCCTCCCAGGAGGTTAAGTCCAGGTGGGACCATCTCCCCTGGTTGTAGGAGTACTGCGAGCAGGGGTTGGGAACCACAAAAGTTGCTTTCCTGAGTGCCGGGGGTGATAGCTGGGTGACCAACTCCCTCCCCTTCAGTCTGCAGCCACTGCCGTATTATCAGGGAAGTATCCCTTTTCTTCCTTTCTACTTTTTTAAGCTTCAAGTAAAAAAAAAAAAAAAAAGAAACAACTAAGTTTCATGTTGCAGCCAGCCTTTGTGATCTCACTGCGGGGAGCGGTGTAGGAGCTATTCACCGGGAGAGGGTAACCTGCCTGTGCCGAGGGATCATGCATGGGTTGGTGAGAAGTTTCAGTTCTGATCGGCCTCTTTCTCTCTCTCCCTCACCTATTTCGGCGCCTTTTGGCATTTGCTCCTGGGGCAGTCATGCTGCATGCAGGCCGCTGTTTACTTTGTGGAGTGCGACTCCTGAGCTGCGCATCTTCTGGCCCATGCTCTCGCTGCCTCTCCGGAGGGGAAGGTCCCTCCGATGGCAAGGTAACGGCCTTAGACTTGCAGCGGACAGCCGCACAGGCACAAACTGCACAGGATCCTCGGGCTGAACCGTTTTCCCTCAGCGCAGGAACGGCAGCCATTTTAGGTGCCTTCCATGTGGCTGAGGAGAGAGCGGCGGGGGGAGGGGATCTCCCTCTGGAGTTGTTTCCTGCCAATCTGAGGCCCAGAGGGCCTCAGGTACCTGCTGAGGAGGATCCTGAGAGGTTAGAAAGGAAAGGAGGAGGGGTCCCTGCGGGTTTTCCCCCAGAGTTTCTTTCTAATGCACCAGGCATTTTTAGCCAGCAGTAGTCACAAGAGGGACTCCCAGGAGCGGGAGGAGTCCTAAGCGCCCAGGCCAGGGGACATGCCAGCCGCTCTCAGAATCCGTACAGTCCAGGCCCCCGTGGCACGGGGGGGCTCAGGAGGTCTCCTCTGAGGGCTCGGACCCAGAAGAGGGCCTTGTTGAGGCTCCTCCTCCCCGGTGGATCCGGATGCTGGAGATGACCGGGTGCAGTCCCCTTCCATCGAAGGGGATGATCCTAAGGTGGTTTGCTTATTCCAGCGAGATAAGTTGGCCCCTCTTATCCCGCATGTCCTGGCGGAGTTGGGCATCACGTCCCTACTGGCGGAGCAGAGCTCGGACACAGTGGGACCTGGTCATGGCGGGCTTGCAGGACCCCCTAAGAACATAAGAGCATGCCATACTGGGTCAGACCAAGGGACCATCAAGCCCAGCATCCTGTTTCCAACAGTGGCCAATCCAAGCCACAAGAATCTGGCAAGTACCCAAAAACTAAGTCTATTCCATGTTACCGTTGCTAGTAATAGCAGTGGCTATTTTCTAAGTCAACTTAATAGCAGGTAATGGACTTCTCCTCCAAGAACTTATCCAATCCTTTTTTTTTTTTTTTTTATATTTGAAGATTTTTATTGACACAGACAGCCAGCGTATACCATACATAAGTACACATAAACGAAAAACGAAGCGTCCAGTCAGATTTTCACAAGTATGAAGTACATAATAAACCCTCCTCACCCCCCCCCCCCACCCCCCAAAGCAACACAAATAATACATGGGTAAACGGCAATAGCAAACAATCCAAGAAATTCCCTTCTGCACAATGGAAGGGGCCTGAAATAGCATACTGTCATATAGCAGGAGGAAGTGTGCGGGCACATCAACGAAACCAGAAGAATCGCCCCACATCATAGAGAGCAAACTACCTTAGTAAGCACTCTAGCCAATGCATCTCAGCAAACAACAGCAGTGGTAGCTCAAAAAGCAAGATAGTTAGAGTAAAGGCAACCATTGTATATACGGGGCCCAGACCCGGTGAAAAACACTCAAGCGGTCATGATGAACCGCAGTTAACCTGCTCAGTTGGTAGTAAGTATGGAGACGTGCCTGCGCCTGGGCTAAGCTAGGGGCATTCCGTTGGTTCCACAGGCGAGCCAACTCAGACCGTGCGGCAATACAAACTTGCTGGACTAGGCGCTGCTGATCCGTATTTAATCCGGCAATAGGTAAGGTCAAAAGAGCATGCCAAGGCTCCAGGTGAATGGGCGTCTTCAAAACAGTTGTGAGCCATGCAGCCAGTGAGGTCCAATATTGTGTAACCCGGGGGCATTGCCACCAGACATGGTAATATGTTCCCAACATCCCGCATCCCCTCCAGCATCTATCAGAGAGATTAGGGGCAAAACGGTGTAGCCTAACAGGAGTATAATGCCACCTATAGATCATCTTATGACAATTCTCCTGCATCCCCGCGGAGATGGAGCACTTATAGGCCTGTGTAAATATAATGTCCCATTCTTCAGTCTCAAGACTGCGGGGGAAGTCAGCAGACCAGGCTACCTGTTGCCGGAATGGCCCTTGCTGCCTGCTGTTTAATAGTGCATATATTTTAGAAATAACCCCCTTCACAGAGTCTGGATGTAAGCAATAATTTTCAAACAAAGAGCCACACAGTCTGACAGTACCAGCTCTAGTCGCACGCTTCAGAAAATGAAAGAGTTTAGCATAAAGGAGAAAATCCACCTTTGGCAATGAATAGTGGGAACTTATCGCCTCTATAGGCAGGAGCGCCCCTTGACACAGAATATGCTCCAACCGAGTGATGCCCGCCTCAAACCATACTTGAGACGCAGTGGTCAGAGAAGCAGGGGGAAGTATGTAGTTAGTAAACAGATGCGTTAAAAGAGTAAAATTACCCTTCCCCACTAAACACAGCTTCCATTGAGACCAAGTCTTCATAGTGGCTTGTAACGCACAAGGGAAATAGGAGATAGAGCCCCAGGTAGAACGGGGTTGCCAGGGCAATGCGGAAAGGGGCATAGACCCAAATAAAGCTTGCTCTAAGAGAACCCACTGTGGAGGGGCGGACACCCGATGTACAACCACCAGTGCCCGGAGTTGGGCAGCACAAAAATACCAACACAAGTTGGGAACTCCAAGCCCACCTCGCACTTTCGGGAGGTACAAGACCGATTTAGCAACCCGAGGCGGTCTCCTACGCCAAATGAATCCAAAAATCATTTTCTGCCATTGGAGGAGTATAGAGTTGGGAAGATAAATGGGGATAGTGGTAAAAAAATATAACAGACGTGGGAGGACATTCATTTTAATGATTGCTATGCGACCGAGCCATGAATGTGTATCCCGAGCCCAAGTATCCAAATTACCTCGTATAGCTTGAAGAAGCGGATCATAATTCAAACCATATAACTGGTTGGAGTGAACCCCAATGCGGACTCCTAAATACTTCAAAGCTTTAGGCGCCCACTTAAATGGATAAAGAGAGCGCAAAGTCTGCACACTGTCTGGCGGTAAGTTTACATTAAGGAGTTCCGACTTCTCATAGTTTACCTTGAGGCCAGACACCGCAGTAAAGGCTTGTAATTCTTGCATTACCCCCGATAAAGAAAGAGTGGGATCCGTCAAGGTGAACATAATATCATCCGCAAACATAGAAATTTTAAAATGATGAGCACCTTCACAGACTCCCACTATTTCCTCCGCAGCCCTCACCCGGGTGGAAAAGGGCTCCAGAAATAAGGCAAAAAGCAAAGGGGACAAAGGGCATCCCTGCCTGGTACCACGACCAATGGAAAAAGGCTCCCCATAGCTCCCATTAGTCTTAACCCGAGCTTTAGGCAAATGGTAAAGCTTCATAATCCAGTTAATAAATTGAGGACCAAAAGCCATCTGCTCCAGTGTCTTAAATAAAAAGGGCCAATGGACGAGGTCGAACGCTTTCTCAGCGTCAAGAGAAAGCAAGACCGTAGGGGTATGAGTATGTTGTACATAGTCAATGATATCAACTATACGGCGAACATTGTCAGCCGCCAAGCGCCCTGGAACAAAGCCCACCTGATCAGAATGGACTACTAAAGCCAAAATACCATTAAGGCGAGCGGCAAGAACACGGGCCATGACCTTTAAGTCGTTATTTATGAGTGATATGGGCCTATAAGACCCACATCTAGCAGGGTCGCGACCCGGTTTGGCTATAACTGATATACCCGCCGTATTTGCATGCAAGTCTATTTGGCCGGTTTCACGTAAGGAATTAAAAAAATCAGTAAGAGGGCCTACCAATATAGGGGCAAATTGGCGATAATAAGCACCAGTGAAGCCATCCAAGCCTGGTGCTTTCCCAGGCTTCAGCGCCTTGATAGCCGCTAACACCTCCATTGTCGTGATAGGTGCATCCAGAAAAGTCTGCTGGGCAGGTGTAAGTGTGGGCAAGGTCATAGACGACAGGTACTCCTGAATATCAGCTTCCTGTACTTGAGAAGCTCCAGTATAAAGTTGGGCATAAAAATCGGTAAATGCTTGGCGAATATCCTCAGAGGACGTCACTAGCACACCCGTAGGGGAGTAAACCTTAGATACCATGTTTTGAGATCGGGACACCCTCAATTTGTGGGCCAAGTAACGCCCCGCCCTATTTCCGCCCTCAAAGAATTGTTGTTTCAACAGCAACATTTGATGGCTAATAGCTGCATCATCCAGAGCTCGTAAACTATCCCGTGCCCTTAACAGCTTCTGGTAGACAATATGGGAGCCAGTGGCCAAATGCCGCTGTGTAAGCGAGGCTATGGTAGTAGTCAGGGAGGATCGTTCCCTGGCCCGCTCCCTATTGCAAAACGCAGCCCTCGCAATAAACTGACCCCGGATAAACACTTTAGAGCATTCCCAGATAGTGGAGGGCTGCACTTCACTGTTCTGATTAAGATGGAAGTACTCTTGCAGTTGGGCATGGATACGAGCTGTGAATGTTTTGTCTTTCAAGAGGCTATCATTAAGCCTCCATGGCCGATATCCCTTATCCAGATCACCGAGGTTTAGCTCAATCCATATAGGAGCGTGATCAGACCACGTTAATGGTTCTATATCGGCACGGGAAACTGCATTTTGCACATGTGCGGACACAAACAAGTAGTCTATACGGGAGTATGTAAGGTGCGGGGCTGAAAAAAAGGTGTAGGAGCGAGAGTGTGGATAACGCTTTCGCCAGATGTCCACTAAGCACCATTTGTCTAAAAATTGAAGCCAGGCCTTGCGCATGCCAACAACCGGGGTGGCTCGAGAAGAGCTATCCAAGCTGGGCTCTTTGGTGGCATTAAAGTCCCCCCCAACAATGAGTTCACCCTGCCCATGGGAAGTAAGTAGCCCATCAAGCTCAGTCAGGAAAGGTAGCTGCTGAGTATTTGGGAAATACACATTCAAAAGAGTAACAACATGAGTGCCCACCTTAAGTTTCAGGAGAACATAGCGGCCTAAAGGATCCAACAGGCGAAAGAGAAGATCATGGACAAATGTATTAGCGAGAAGTATCCCCACGCCTGTATATCGCGCTGCTTTAGTACTCGCTGCCCAGTGAGCAAAGGGGTAAGAAGGAAACCCAAGGAGACGAGTATGGTGTTTTCTAACATGGGTCTCCTGAATAAAAGCAACCGCTGCATGCTGAGATTGTAGCTCTCTTTTAAGAAGTTGCCGTTTGCGCGGCGTATTCAATCCCTTAACATTAAGGGATACAATACGGGAGGCCATCAGCAACAGGTTAGTGTGAAGGCAATATAGCCTAACGTCCCCCTGATTGCCAGAACTAGCATCTCTTCACCATAATATAGCCTAAACCCAATGGAAAAATAAAGATCGAAAATGTTGCTTACCCCAAAAATCCAAACATATTCCGCCATAACCCTGCGGAAGTTCCCCAACCTAAGGGACTCGCACAAGCGAATCAGCGCAGCCCTCACGAGCGCAGGCACAAAACCCCCCCCCCCCCTTGTAAGTGCGTTGAAGATAGAAGAAAAAACAGCAAACCCTACTATAACAACTGCTATGGGAGCCAATGGTATATAACCGTGTAAGGTATATACGACTCAAAAAAACAACGAACATGAGCAAGAAAAGTTACTTGAAAACAGGGTCCCATTAAGGAACAAAAACCCAGAAAGTGCATCAAACCAGGTCCATAAGCTTCTCCAAGAGCCCAGCCGGGCATATAGCGAAAAGTCAACCTTGATCCGCCTCGGAGGATGATGGAGGTGCCAATTGGCGACGCAAACGCTTTCCCCCTTTGGCAGCGCGCTGCCATCTTGGTGCACCGTCAGGTTTCGCAGGAACCGCCGCCATCTTGGGAGCTTGAAAATTGGCTGGTAATTGCGCCCGCTTAAAGGCCTCAACGGCCTCTGCAATCGATTTCACCCGATGTGTCACCCCCTGGTGCTGGAACTGGAGGCCAAAAGGGTATAACCACCTGTAGCGAATGGAACAAGTGCGCAGGGTGGAAGTTACTTCGCGCATCTCATAACGTTTTTTCAGAGTGAGAGGTGCCAGGTCCTGGAAGATGGCGATTTCATAATTATTCCAACGCACCTCCTTGCTTTGCCTCGCCATGTCGTAGACCTGCGTCTTTTGCAGAAAGCTATGAAAGCAGATGACAATGTCTCTAGGGCGTTGGTCATTGCGGGGGCCCAGTGCTCGATGTGCGCGCTCAAGACGAATCCCCTCCGGCAAAATGGCCGTGTTCTCCGGCCCAGTATGAGCTAAGTTGAGGATATATGCGCAAATTTGTTGGGCGACCACCATTGCATCCGCAAACTCTGTCGTATCAGGGACCCCTCGAATCCTTATATTGCAGCGACGGCTGCGGTTTTCTAAGTCCTCCAATTTCTCTGTGAGGAGAGCCAATTCGGTCACGGTAGCTGAGTGTTGAGAGGTTAGATGATTAAGGGCCTCGCCATGTCCCTCCACGCGCACGTCAATCTCGTCTACTCGTACTCCCAGAGATGCAATATCCTCCTTCAGTTCTGCCACGGAGGCCCGCATTTCATTGCGAAACTGCTTCATATCGGATCGCAAGGCTATGAACCAATTGCGAGCATCCGCCTTGGTAAGTAATTCTGGGTCAGACCGTAAATCAGCTGGGGACTCGTCGTCCGTCGCATCCGCGACAGGGTCCTCTAGCGCTAAATCCAGCTCGGTCTCCTCGTGGCTGGCTGGGCCCAAGTCCGGAGTAGCCTTGTCATAAGCAAACTGCTTGAGGTCGGTAATCCTGCGTTTCGCGGTCATGACTCCAAAAGAGTAAGCCGTTCTTAGAAGCAAAATGCTGCCGGGTTTATGAGCAAAACAAGCAATACAGCCGGGTTTACTGGCTGAGGGGGTTGGAGCTCTGCTATCATGCGACCGCCGCCATTCACCGCGCAACAGCGCCCCTATCCAATCCTTTTTTAAACACAGCTATACTAACTGCACTAACCACATCCTCTGGCAACAAATTCCAGAGTTTAATTGTGCATTGAGTAAAAAAGAACTTTCTCTGATTAATTTTAAATGTGCCACATGCTACCTTCATGGAGTGCCCCCTAGTCTTTGTTATCCGAAAGAGTAAATAACCGATTCACATCTACTCCTTCTAGACCTCTCATGATTTTAAACACTATCATATCCCCCCTCAGCTGTCTCTTCTCCAAGCTGAAAAGTCCTAACCTCTTTAGTCTTTCCTCATAGGGGAGCTGTTCCATTCCCCTTATCATTTTGGTAGCCCTTCTCTGTACCTTCTCCATCGCAATTATATCTTTTTTTGAGATGCGGCGACCAGAATTGTACATAGTATTCAAGGTGCGGTCTCACCATGGAGCAATACAGAGGCATTATGACATTTTCCGTTCTATTCACCATTCCCTTTCTAATAATTCTCAACATTGTTTGTTTTTTTTTAATGCCACAGCACACTGAACCGACAATTTCAATGTGTTATCCACTATGACGCCTAGATCTTTCTTGGGTTGTAGCACCTAATATGGAACCTAACATTGTGTAACTATAGCATGGGTTATTTTTCCCTATATTCATCACCTTGCACTTATCCACATTAAATTTCTTCTGCCATTTGTATGCCCAAGTTCTTCCTGCAATTTATCACAATCTGCTTGTGATTTTACTACTCTGAACAATTTTGTATCATCTGCAAATTTGATTCTCACTCATCGTATTTCTTTCCAGATCATTTATAAATATATTGAAAAGTAAGGGTCCCAATACAGATCCCTAAGGCACTCCACTGCCCACTCCCTTCCACTGAGAAAATTGTCCATTTAATCCTTCTCTATTTCCTGTCTTTTAGCCAGTTTGCAATCCACGAAAGGACATTGCCACCTGTCCCATGACTTTTTACTTTTCCTAGAAGCCTCTCATGAGGAACTTTGTCAAACGCCTTTTGAAAATCCAAGTATACTACATCTACCGGTTCACCTTTATCCACATGTTTATTAAGTCCCTCAAAAAAGTGAAGCAGATTTGTGAGGCAAGATTTGCCTTGGGTAAAGCCATGCTGACTTTGATCCATTAAACCATGTCTTTCTATATGTTCTGTGATTTTGATGTTTAGAACACTTTCCACTATTTTTCCCTTTTTACGAGATGATGGAGCAGTTGATGGACCATGAGTGGGATACTCCTGAGACATCCTCAAAGTCAGCAGGGTCATGGATAAACTGTATCCGTTGCCGGAGCACACTCTGGAATTGTTGAAGGTTCCTAAAGTGGACACGTCTGTTTCGGCGGTCACTAAGAGAACTACTGTTCCGGTCGCTGGAGCAGCGGCTTTGAAGGATCTGCAGGATTGCAAACTGGAGGTCCATCTCAAAAAGATATTTGAAGTCTCCGCTCTCAGCATCAGTGTGGCAATCTGCAGCAGTTATATTCTGAGGGCAAGCTTGCGATGGGTCAAACAGTTACAGAGCACTAGGGATTTGCTGCCTCAGGAGGCAAAGTTACTTTGCCTCCTGAGGCAGAGCGGTTGGAAGCCGCGGTAACTTATGGAGCAGATGCCTTGTATGACGTTCTCCATACTTCATCCCAAACCATGGTGTCTGCTGTTTCAGCAAGGAAGCTTTTGTGGCAATGTAATTGAGCGGTGGACATGTCCTCCAAGGCGCGGCTCGGGGCGTTATCCTTCAAGGGAACATTACTTTTTGGTGAGGACTTTGAGCAGCTGATAAAGCAACTGGGAGAGTATAAGGTTCACAGGCTCCTGGAGGACAAGCCGGGTCTCCCGGCTTGCTTCTGTTTTAGGGACCAGCAGTGTTTCCATCGGAGCAGAGCTGCAGGAACAGGCCACATGCAGACCTTGGGGAGGTCTCAGGCTTGGTCCCAAACCTTTCGTGGCCACAGAACCAACCAAGACATGCCGGCCTCTGGGGCAAGTTTCGCTAAGTCCTCTCAATGATATGCAGCTGGCCCACTTCTCTGTTCCGCTCATTGGGGGTCGGCTGACTCTCTTTTACCAGGAGTGGGCCAAGATCACATCAAACCAGTGGATTCTAAGCATGATAGAACATAGTTACATGTTGGTATGCTCGCACGCTTCACAGCCTATTTCTCGTGTCTCCCTGCGGCTCCCTAGCAAAGAAGCATGTCGCCAACAGACCATCCACTGACTCAGAGCTAGGGTCCATTGTTCCTGTTCCTTGAGAAGAATATCTCCCCTGGCCTTGTTCTATCTACTTCGTAATTCCAAAGGATGGAACCTTCTATTCGATCTTGGACTTTAAGAAGGTCAATGTGGCCCACAAGGTGCCCCGTTTTTGGATGGAGACTCTTCGATCGGTGATAGCAGTGCACAAGGGAGAGTTCCTGCTTTCTCTGGATCTGACGGAGGCCTACTTACACATTGGGATATGCAGGGACCATCGGCGATATCTCACGTTAGATTCTTGGTCAACATTTCCTGTTTTGTGCCATGCTATTCGGTTTGGCCATGGCTCCCCGGACCTTCACCAAGGTGATGGTCGTTGTGGCAGTGGCCTTGTGGAGAGAGGGCATTTTGGTGCATTCCTATCTGGACGATTGGCTAATTTGAGCAAAATTGAAGGCGTTGTGCACGCAGGCGGTGGACACAGTTGCATCGCCTATGCTCTCTGGGCTTGGTGGTCAACCTAGCCAAGAGTCATCTCGCTCCTCCTCAGTTCCTGGAGTTTCTAGGGGCCCGATTTGATACCTGCTTGGGCAAGATTTTCCTCCCGGAGGAGAGAATTCTCAAGCTGCGAGCCTAAGTCCAAAACCTGTTACAAACTTGAGTGCCCAGGGTCTGGGACTATTTACAGGTTCTTGGATCCTTGGAGCTGGTCCCATGGGCGTTTGTGCACATGAGACCTCTACAGAGTGCATTACTGTCCCATTGGAACCCATTGTTGGAACAATTTCATCTCCACTTCCCTCTTACGGAAGTCACCAGGTCCAGCCTCTCATTGGTGTCTGGCTCAAGGTCATTTGGAACATGGTGTGGACCTCGAGGTACCTCCATTGGATGGAAGTGACAATCGATGCCAGCCTCTCCGGATGGGGAGCTGTATGCCAGTCCCAAGCGGTACAGGGCCAATGGTCTGTGGAGGAGGCGACTTGTTTGGTCAATCACTTGGAGACGAGGGTGGTGAGGCTGGCTCTGGAGAGCTTTCTCCCCCTTCTGCATAACAGGGCGATCCGGGTCCTGTTGGACAATGTGACAATGGTGGCGTATGTCAACCGACGGGGAGGAACCAAGAGCCATGCGGTAGCTCTGGAAGCAGAGATGCTGATGTCGTTTGACAATGCTAGCGGCATCCCATATAGTGGGGACCTCCAACGTTCATGCAGATTTTCTCAGCCGTCAGTAATTAGATCCCGGAGAATGGGAGTTGTCTGAGAGTGCCATGGACTTCATCTCCCTCAAGTGGGTCCGGCTGCATATTGAACTAATGGCAACCCAGGGGAATGCCAAGGCAGAGCAATTTCTTCAGCCGCGGAAGAGAGCACGGAGCGGAAACCGTAGATGCGCTCGTAACCCCTTGGCCTCAAGACGTTCTTCTTTATGGGTTTCCTCCCTAACCCCTGATTGGCAAGGTGATCAGGAGAATAGAAGTTCGTCCGGGCTAGGTGATCTTGTTGGCTCCGGAGTGGCCGCGTCGACCATGGCTTGCGGATCTGGTCAACCTGGCAATGGACGGACCCCTGCGGTTCAGACATCTCCCAAATCTCTTGCACCAAGGTCCCATATTTTTAGATCAAGTGGATCGCTTTTGTCTTGCGGCTTGGCTTTTGAGAGGAGGCAGTTGAAGGGTTAATCCAGAGGCTGTCATTTCTACTCTTTAACGAGCTCAGAAACCCTCCACTTCCGTGGTGTATATTCGAGTTTGGAGGGTTTTCGAGTCTTGGTGTAAGACGCAGAATGCTGATCCTCTCTGAGCCTTGGAGACCTTTCTTACAGAATGATTTTGCAAAGGGCTCATCTCTCAACTCTCTGAATTCAGGTTGCAGCCCTAGGATGCCTAAGGGGCAAAGTCCATGGTTCTTCCCTTGCAGCTCATCTGGATGTAATACATTTTCTTAGAGGGGTGAAACATTTGTGGCATCCTGTCCGTATAGTGTGTCCCTCATGAAGCTTGAATTTGGTCCTTAAGGGCTTGTGTGATGCACCCTTCGAGCCACTTAAGCTACATTCAAAGATCTGACATTAATGGTAGTATTATTGGTAGCAATTTGTTCTGCCAGACAAGTCTCTGAGCTTCAGGCATTGTCCTGTAGGGAACAGTTTTTGAGACTCTTGAACTCTGGAATCTTTTTGCGAACGGTCCCATCCTTTCTACTAAAAGTAGTATTTTCCTTTCATCTCAGACAATCTGTGGAGCTTCCAGCATTTTCGGACCTGGAGTTCAATTCTCCTCATGCCAGGATGTCAGAAGAGCTCTATTGCACTATTTGGAGATTACGAACAGTTTCCGAATGTCTATCATCTTTTTGTATTGTGGCATGGCGCTAAGAAAGGGCAGAAGGCTTCAAAAGCTACTATAGCTTTTTGTTTGAAGGAGGCTATTGGATCTATCTATGTCTGTCAAGGTTGTCCTGCCGCAGAGGGATTAAGGGCTCATTCTACACATTCATAGGTGACTTCATGGGCGGAATGTCAAGTGATTTCCCCTCAGGAGATTATCAGGGTGGCTACTTGAAAGTCTTTACACACATTTGCAAGACACTACCACCTAGATGTTCAAGCCGCGAACATGTCCTTCAAGTGGGACTCTCATAGTCCCATCCCTTCTAGGGAAGCTTTGGTACATCCCAGGAGTCTGGACTGATCTGGGTACGTACAAGGAAAGGAAAATTGGTTCTTACCTCCTAGTTTTCATTCCTATAGTACCGCAGATCAGTCCAGATGCCCCCCCACTGCAGAGGTTCTGAGTTTTTGGGTGAGGGTGTAACTAAAGAGAGCCCGCTCGAATGATATTTCTTCTTACTTGCCTGGTCTATGGCATGCAGTTCTGTAGTCCTCTGCTGCAAAATCAGTTGGCTTTTGTTCCTCGTCCTCTGCTCGTTGTGGGGTTTGGGCATAAAGTTCACATTTTAAGATTGTTTGGTTATTAAGTTGTTTCTCTGCTTGGGTACTGATAAATACTGAAATGGCAGGTGGCACACAGGATTATAAGGCGGGGTCTGTGAAAATTTCTCTCTCCATCTACTGGCAGGGAGGCAAAACCCAGGAGTCTGGACTGATCTGTGGTACTACAGGAACGAAAATTAGCAGGTAAGAACCAGTTTTCTTGATTATGCTATATAAGCAGTAAGCCCCATCTAATTCCCTACAACAGTCCTGTGTTTCTGATAGTAATCTTGATATAATCAGAAGACAGGAAACTTGATTATGTGATGTCCTGCATTAGATCAACATAGTAGTGCTTTTATTTTTAGGGGAATATTTATTTGGCTGAGCTGCCAGCAGCGCCAGCATCCTTCCACTAGTGTCTGTAAGTCTACAGTGGTTTCAGCAGTTGATAATTGTTTATATCACAAGGAATTATGCAGTTGTGTGTATGCAGAATTTTACACAGTTTATAACTGCAAATAATTCCAAGTTCAGGGGCTGGATTAGTGGAGGGGGTTGCTCAGGAGCAACGTAAGTTGTGCATAGCATTGAGACATATTCCAGAGTATGGCTAGGAACAAGCAGCAAAGTGATTGGCAGTCCAGCTAGGCACCAATCAATGGTGCTGCATGCTTCTACCTATTAGTGTTTAGAAATTTATATGTTAAACTCATACTTTTGCTATAAAAATGTTTTTCACATAAGTGTTGTTCCTTTACCTTTTAGAACTAGATGAAGGTAAAATCTGTTTAATAGTTCAAATTAAAGAGCCAGTAGCAAGATACTGAAAATGGGACCTAGGTATCAGACATTTGTTTCCACCTATGGGGCAGCAGCAAGATGAAAATTAATATATATCAAGATTGGCCCATTTTGTTATCAGCAGCTGTGTTGTCTACATAACATGTCTTTCCTTTTGTACTAAGGTTGTAAACAGAATGTCAGTTGCTCTAGGCCAACATCTCATGGTGCATTTCAGTTCAAAAATGTAAGGTTTCTTTCAAAGAATACACGTGAAAGGATTGCCAGGTGTAAACTCAGGTATACTACCTGAGTTTACTTTAAATCTGATTATTGGCAGCTACAATTTTTTAATCAAAATTCATAAGGTCAAATGGGACTACAAACAGGTGATCAAAAATTGTATAAACATTTTCTTTCATGTCATTTGCAAACTAGATCACTGGCTCTGCATCAGGTTGCAGAAACAAGGGGAACACGTTTGCTAAATTAACCTTGGCAATAGAAATGTTTTAGCCTTGGAATTTGTTACCAGGTTAACTTTCTATACCATGACAAAACCAATGTTAATGAACATCTGAAATGAGTGCTTTGAAGAAATCATGTTAGTATGGTAGTTAACAATATATCTCTTTCTGTAGCCAACAGCCGGCCTCTGGTGTAGCCTACTCTCATCCAACCACAGTTGCTAGCTACACTGTTCATCAGGCTCCTGTAGCTGCCCATACTGTTACTGCTGCCTATGCTCCAGCAGCAGCCACAGTTGCTGTAGCCAGGCCTGCTCCAGTAGCTGTTGCAGCTACAGCTGCTGCCTATGGAGGCTATCCAACAGCTCACACAGCAACAGACTATGGCTACACTCAAAGGGCACAAGAAGCTCCACCTCCACCCCCTCCGGTCACTACTCAGAACTATCAGGTAAGGATGTGTGCAGATGACCTCTGTGTCATTGGCACTCAGTACATCTGTAGGTGGGGGGAGGAAGAATAGGTACTGAACATTTAAACTCTGAATTTCAATGACTGCTGGCTTCAGAGAGAAACTGGAAGCTGTCAGCTTTGATTGAAGTTTTTATTGTCGCATCCAGCAACTGAGTCAAAAGGGAGGATGTGATACGAGATCTATACCATTAGATGTCTGTTGCTTAAAATGATCTCATTGCTCGCTATATAAATGTCCTAATCAGCACCAACTTACAAGTGTCTAAAATTCATTTTATTTTATTTTTTTTTTTAGCATTTAATCAGCTTGATTGGCTTACACATAATAGGTGAGGTGACGCTTTCCAAGCCATTTCAGCCTAATAGTTAATTGTGTTCGCCATGTCACCAAAACTGTTTGTAGCACTTCCAAGCTCATTTCTTGTGCCTAGTCTTATGGAAATCCATTTTATGCTACTAGATAAAGAAAACACCTTTTCCTGGTCTAGCAATGAGTGAGACTAGTGTTATAGAAAGTACCAAAAAGTCCAGCATTCTTATTCTATACTCAACGAACCTGTGTTGCTATGTTATGACCTTCATAATAGGCTTCATTGTATAGTTTGTTTTTGTTTGTTTTTTTTAGAATAACTTTCGAACTCAGCCTTATGTATAATCATTGGTCATTAAAAGTTCATTTTTTAAAGATTTTTTTTAGAAAATAAACCACATCCCCTTATTTGTGCAAATTAATTGTAGTCTATACGTTCAGTTTTCTTCGCCACATCACTTATCTTAAAGCTATTTGATGATGAAAGCCGCCTGCTCTGAGATAACTCTGCCTGACACGGGACCATGTTTTGGATTTAACTATCCTTTTTCAAGGGCTTAAATCACTGCAATAAAGAAGGTTCACTATATGAGACTTTTAAACGTTTCACTAATTTCAGGGTAATGGCAAATGCTAAAAATTCAACATTTATTTGTTTGTTTTTTGTATACAGACATTCGATCGAGATATCACATCGGTTCACATGTAGCAGAACAGAAATAAGACATTGGCTGCTTATTTTTACATTGTAACTTTTATATAATAATTTAGACAGGTTAACTTTACATAACTTCGAAATGTTAACATTTAACGTGATTTGGAGAAAAATGGAAAAAAATAAAATGACAGATTTAACTATTTACATCTAAGTATTTGACAGGGGACTGGGTATTATGGGGTGACGGGAAAACAGGGGTGTCTTGCAAGAAGGTAAGAGTATGACATTAGGGAGGAGTGCATTTACAATACAGTATGGATTTACAGGGGAAAACGGGCAAGGGTGGGGGGGGGGGAATAGCGGGGAAAGGGTTGATATACTTGTGCCAAAAGAAGAAGAGGTAGATTGTGGGATGTATTCAGGGTTTGGTGGAAGAAGCATTTAAAGGAGTGCAATCATGGGGAAAAGGATGATTCACTTCTAAGCAGAGGTAGGGGACCTGGGCTAGGGGGCTAAGTCTCTGGTGGGAAGGCTTTCAGGAAGAGCCAGGTTTTGAGGTGTTTTTTGAAGATTTGAGTCAATGGTTTCGTTCTGAGGTGGGGTGGGAGGGAGTTCCATAGCGTGGAGCTGGCTTCTGATATGGCACGTTTTTGGGTAGAGGAGAGGTGCGCTGTTTTGGAGGTGGGGAAGGTGAGGAGCCCAGAGTCTGTGGATCTGAGGTTTCTATGTGGGGTGTAGAGTATAGCAGAGTTTAACCAGTCCATCTTACTGTTGATTATTTTTTTATGTATGAGGGTTAGGGTTTTGTATTGGATTCTGTGGCTGATGGGTAGCCAGTGTAGTTCTTTGAGAGTGGGGGTGATGTCGCATTTTTTGATGTTTGTGATGGATCTGGTGGTGGCGTTTTGTAGTACCTGTAGTGGTCTGGTGGTGTCGGGGAGGCCAAGGAGAAGTGTGTTTTAGTAGTCGAGCTTGGAAAAGAGTATTCTTTTGAGGATGGTTCGATAGTCTTGAGCATGAAGAAGGGATTTGAGATTTTTCAGGGTTTGTAGTTTAAAGAAATCAGTCCTTGATCATTGTGGAGAGGTGATGTTTGAAGTTTAGCTCGTTGTCAATAGTCACTTCACGTTTTTTTGTAGCATGTGTAAGTTGTGACCCCATGTGGTTAGGTGGTGGGGAGGGGGTGAGGTGTGGTTGTTAAATATGTGTAGGATTTCGGTCTTGTTTTGTTTGAGGCAGAGTGATAGTTGTGAGAGCAGATGAGTTATTTTCATGAGGAGTTGGTTCCAGATTTTTAGGGTATTTTCGATGGTTTTGTTTCTGGGGAGCAAAATTTGTATGTCATCAGCGTATACATAGTATGTGAGGTCTAATTCCGAGAGGAACTTGCTTAGTGGGAGGAGGTATACGTTAAATAGGGTGGAGGATAGGGATGATCCCTGCGGGACATCATGTGGAAGAGGTATCTGGGAGGATTCAGATGTATTTATCTTTATATTGAATGATCCGTTTGTGAGAGATGACTCGAACCATTTGATTGTGGTGTCTCGTAGCCCAATGTCTTTGTCTGATTAGTAGTGTTTTGTGATTGATGGTGTTGAAGGTGGCAGATATGTCAGAGTATCAAGAGGTAGGATTGGCCACAGTCGAGACCTCTAAGGATGGTGTCGGTGAGGGAGAGAAGGAGCGTTTCAGTGCTGAATAGTTTCCTGAAACCATGTTGTGCTGGTAGTAGGATGTTCTAGTTTTCGAAGTGATCCCTGAGTTGATTGACTGTTTTTTTTTTTTTTTTTCCGAGGATCTTGGCTATGAATGGGAGGTTGGAGACTGGTCTGAGTTTGCTGGGTCAGATTTGAGTTGCGGTTTTTTGAGAATGGGTTTGACTACTGCGTTTTTGAGTTTGTCGGGGAAGATGCCTTGCTCGAGGGATAAGTTGATTATATCTGCTATGGGTCTGGTGATGAGCTTGGTGATTTTTAAGGTTTCGATGGGTATGGGATCCAGTGGGAGGGTGGTGGGTTTTGTCTTTTGAATGATGGTTTCAATTTCAGTGGATGCGACGGGTTCAAATTGTGACCACGTGGTGTTGTATGAGAGTGGTTCAGGTAGGTCAAAGTTGACTGGGGGGATCTTGGCGATGATGTTGGAGACTTTGTCTTTGAAGAAGTGCGCTAGGTTTTCGCTGGAGATGGTGGGGATGTTGTGGGTTGTAGCTTTCTGGTTTGGGTTGGTTAGGTCTGTGACCTAGGAGAAAAGTGTCCTAGCGTTGAATTGATATTCGTGGATTTATTTGTATAGAAATTTTGTTTTGCTGTGTTGAGGTCAGTTGAGTAGATGTGAAGTATTGTTCTGTATTTGTCTTTCAGTTCTGGCGTTGGGGTTCTTCTCCATTTTTTTTCTGTTTGTCTCAGAGTTCGCTTTGTGTTTTTTAATTCAGGGGTGTAATATGGGGTCTTGTGCTTGGCTGATGTATTGATTACTTTTCTTAGGGTGGGGCGTTTTGATTTGGCTATATCTGAGTTGATGGATATCCATGAGTTGATGGCGGAGTTGATGTCATTCTTGTTGAGGGTCTTTAAGGCTTCGGGTAGTAGTTCAGCGAGGTCGTCACTTGAGCAGGGTTTGATGAAGTCGATGTTAGTGTGACTGGCTTCGTGAGAGGGTGTTGAATGAGTTTGGATGAGTTTATGGTTGGACCAAGGTCTTGCGGTGGTTGTGGGTGGGTGTGTGTTGGATATTTTGTTAGTGAAGATTAGGTCAAGGGTATGACCGGATTTTTGGGTGGGGGTGTTGATTTGGTTGAATGCAATAGCGGACATAGTGGAGAGGGGGAGTTTGCAGGTTGGAGAGAGAGGGGTTGCGTCGATGTGGAGATTGAAGTCCCCCAGTATGATGGTGGGATCCTGCATGTTGATGTTGGTGGTTATGGTTTCGATTAGAGGGGATAGGTTGTGTTGGAGTAGTCCATGGGGTCCATAGAGGAGGAGGATTTGGAGGTTTTTGGATTTAAATAGGTTGGTTTCGAAAGGAGGGGGGAGGTTGAATGTATGGGATGAGAACTTGTTTTTTTATGTGCTATGAATAGTAGGCCGCCTCCTTTTCTTTTTGGTCTGGGGATGGAAAATATGTTGTAGATGTCTCTGGGGAGTTGGTTCAGTAGTATGGTGTCAGTGCTTTTCAGCCAGGATTCAGTGATGCAGAAGATGTCTGGTAGGGTGTCTAGGAGCAGGTCATGGAGGATGGGGATTTTCTTGGTGATTGACTGGGCGTTGATGAGGAATAGGGTAAGGATGGTGAGCGTGGACCAGAGGACACTGGGGTTGATGGAGATGTTCGTGGTGTGTGTGGGTTTTGTTGGGATTGTGGGAGTGGATGAGTTTGGGAATGGGGCAAGGTGCTGCCATGTCAGGTGAATGGGGTGGGCGAGTGCAGGCACTGTTTGCTTGGAGCTTGGAGAGGAGGATAGGGGTGGTGGGGTTGTTTAGGGGTGGGAGGGGGAGGATGGTAAGGTAAAGGATGAATCACAAAGGCTGACACAAAGGGCGCACTAAGGGGCAGTACCCCTAGTTGTGCTCCTTCGGCATGCAACGCCTGGGGCCTGCAGGAGGCTTTAGGGCCTGTTCCTGCTCTCCGCCTCTGGTGAGGTGGAGCTTGGTCGAGGGGCAGATCGTCGACGCTCGGGGCCTGACATTTAACACATTCTCCCGGCACTTACTATTGCAGTCATTGTTCAAATATAGGGTGATGGCGTTCCATTTCCGGTATCAGTGGAAAGACTGCATTTTTTTCAGGCTTTTAAAGGCCTGGACTGTCAATCGCAATAGCCGACATGATTGAGAATTACTTAAAGTTGAAAAATGTGAATAAGTCCGTTCTTAGCCGGATCCTCTGACCGGATAGGTAACTGATTAAGAATTTTTTGCATATTGACAAACAATCACAACTAAATCCAATTGCAATTGCCCACCTCCCTCCTCACGAACTTCATGTATTAGATCAAAGAGTACCACACTACTGCTGCGTTAAGGCCTCTAGGGTGAGAGGCGTTTAAACAAAAAATCCACTGCTGTTCTTTTAAATTTAAGGCTATCTTCAGGTCTCCTCTTGGGTTAGATTGCACCACTTCTATAACTTGCCATTTTAAATCGGCAAAAACATGCTGAAATCGTGCACAATGTGCTACAATCTGAGCTTGTGTTTTGGCTGTCCTCAAGCAACTATGATGTTCAATAAGTCTGGTTTTTATAGAACGTTTTGTATGTCCAACATAATATAAATTGCATGGACAGACAAACCACGTTAGTGGTGGAACAGTCCGAGTGATGACGTGCTTGATGGGTTCTTCCTGTCTGATGGGTCCAACTGGGTCCTGTGATAGCCTGTTTTACAGAGATCACACTCTTGACACGACCAATGGCCTATCCGGGCGCAATAGACGCTGAAATTTGAGATAAAAAAGAATGAACCACATGATCCCTGATGTTCATCCCTTGGCTATGTGCTATTACAGGTCTTTCTTTAAAGACCTGATGCATCTGAAGAATTGGCCAATGATATAAAATAACTGATGCAATCGCTGAAGCTTTTGTGGAATGTGTCAAAGTGCATACCAAGGGGATCTAAGTCTAGGGCTCTTTATCCAACAATAACCATTGTCTTTCAGCGTGCAGTGATTTAAGCCCTTGAAAAAGGATCGTTAAATCCGAAACACGGTCCCGTGTCAGGCAGAGTTTATCTCTGTGCAGAAGGCTTTCATCATCAAATAGCTTTAAGGTAAGTGATGTGGCGAAGAAAAGTGAACGTATAGACTACAGTTAATTTGCACAAATAAGGGGATGCGGCTTATTTTCTAAAAAAATCTTTAAAAAATGAACTTTTCATGACCAATGATTATACATAAGGCTGAGTTCGAAAGTTATTCTCAAAAAAACTATACGATGAAGCCTATTATGAAGGTCATAACATAGCAGCACAGGTTCGTTGAGTATAGAATAAGAATGCTGGACTTTCTGGTACGTTCTATAACACTAGTCACATTTACCAATGGTCCAATTGTGAATAATTTAAGGTTATCGTGGTCAGTTAAATGATTGTCTAGCTATAAATGTTACAGAAGTTGAATCTCTCCCAGACAAATAGCGTCTCCATAAGTAAGCAAGAATTTATCAGCCACACAAGTAGGGTGATATCATGTGATGGCGCTGACACGGAATGACTTTCTGAGCATGCACAGTCTCCTTGGTCTTTTTTTTTTTCCCCTACCAAAGTGAAAGGGCATGTTTGATCTTTCTTTTCACAGCTACTTGTTTTTTGGGAGTCATTTTCTTTTCTTATTTACTTATTTTTACCAATTGTCTCTTTAACCTTTTTCTTTTTGAATCCCCTCTGAAAAAAATATTAAAGTATTAGTTCCTTTCATTTTTCTGCCCTATGTCTTCATCATATCAGGTATAAGATCTTTTAAGATGCACTCTAAATGCAACGTTAAAATGTCTAACCTCAACTTATTTATTCATTTACATCTTTTTACTATACCAACGTTCAGGACAAAAAGTCTTATCACACCGGTTTACATCAAACTAAACCTTGGAAAGTACAAATAACAAGGGTTTACATCAAACTAAACCTGGGAAAGTTACAAATAACAAGGGAGTAGTCGAGATAACTTCAGGATAACCTGGAATAAAGGTAAATTAGAACTTAACTCCAAACTTTCCATGAAGTTATGATGGCTACACCGAATGACGGTATACAAATCCAGACAAATAATAAATAAATAAGTCATAAGTTATGCAGCTTGTTGCTGGATATTTCTTCAGGCTTTCTTTTAGAGACCTCAAGTTGAAGTATTACTTAACTTGGTGTTTCCCAATCTTCTCCTGGATCATCAGTGTATGCAAACTCTCTCATGTATGCTCATTATTGATAACCTGAAAACACAACTGGATTAGGTGTGCCTCCAGGAGAGGGTTGGGAAACGCTGACAACTTTCACCTCCAGAAAAGAAGAAGAAATCTTCCAAGAGACCAGGACCTAAACCAACTAGTTTTCTTGAGACCAGTGTCAAGACTGTCTCATTCTGAGCAAAAAAAGAAGTCTCTTTAACGGTCAATGGTTTTTATTGAGTAGCTCAGAAACAAGTGAACAGTGGCAACACCGATAATACATATGATCAATTTCAAATACCATAGCTAAACATCATTGGTCCAGTACCATGAGTGCAAGCATGAACCACCAAGCCTTTAGATACCAACAGCCAACTCATTTTATCCCTCCCCTCCCCCCCCTTTTTTTTTCCCCCCCCCTCCCCCCCCCCCCCCACTCCTTGGTTATATGGTCCTCTATTAGCGTGAATCACTGCAAAGTTCCCAGCCGTGTCGCGGCCATATCATTCAGTATCCGGCTGCGAATCAGGGGTGTGAGAGATTGTAAGTAAGAATCCCACACACTGAGGAAGCGGCGCTCCCGTTGGACTGAGGTGTTCGCCCACTGCTTGTCCATCAAAAGGAGTCTGTGAAGATGATTCCTCCATTGCCAATACGCTGGTGCCTCCGAAGATTGCCAGTTTAGTAAAATTATTTTCTTCCCCACAGCAAACGCCTTCCGAAGGAATAAACGTGGTCCCTGTCCTCTGATTATGCTTTGCGGAATCAGTCCAAACAATATCAGAGTACTCTGAAATGGTATCACAGCATGCAATAACCCCCCCAAATACTGCACCAACCGACCCCAAAATCTACGCACTCGGATACAATCCCAAAACATATGCTGTAGAGAGCCCTCAACCGCTCCACATTTCCCACAGTGCCCAGTGGGCACCAATTTATAATGTACTGCCCTAATAGGCGGGATGAAGGCTCTCCACAAAAACTTGAACTGCATCTCACGGTAATAGGAATTAGAAGAGATACAAGATACTTGACCAAAACAGCGCTGTATGTCCCGTGCTGTTACCCCTGGTATCCCAGTCCCAGCCCATCGCTCGGCCAAGGCCTCAGTAGCTCCCACCACCTGATAACCCATAAGCTTTTTATAATATTTGGCTAGAGTGGGAGCCTTCTGAGTGGATAGGGAAAGAAATGCATCCAACTTATGAAAGGCTTGGACCTGCCTGCTGGCTAAGGGAAGCGAATTAAAATAATGTTGCACTTGCATGTAGGGGAAAACATGTTGAAACAACAAACCATATTGCGCTATTACCTCTTTATGTGACAAGAGACGGCCGTCTTCGTCCAGCAGGTGGCCCAGATACTCTATACCTTGCGTTGCCCAATCCTGAAAACCCCGTGTTTGGGAGCCCGGTGGGAACTCGGGATTGCCCCTTAAGGGCAAAAGATAAGCATTCTTTCTAGGGATTCCCAGTTTGCGAGTCAGCACCCTCCAGGCTCGTTTCAATGGTGTCAGTAAATTCTCCACCAAGGGCGGATAAGACACTGTTGAGGCGTCCGCCTGTAACACATAACCCAACCCAATGGGAGCCACCAGAGCCCTTTCCACTGAAAGATTCGTGTACATCGGGACGCCCTTAAGCCAATCCCGAACCAGTCTGAGATTGCCTGCCACATTATACATGTGGAAGTCGGGCACTCCAATCCCCCCCTGCCCCCAACGATTCTGCAAATACCGAAGCGGGATTCGTGCCCTCCTACCCCGCCACAAAAATTGGCGCAAGGCCTTCTCCAATCGTTTCCTATCTGGAGCCTTAAGAAAAATGGGTAAATTTTGAAAAAGAAAAAGCCACTTTGGCAGAATTATCATCTTAAACAAATTTAGACGACCCAGCAACGAAACGGGGAGCGAACGCCAGGCCTCCAATTTTTCCAAGGTCTGCTGCAAAAGGGGGGCTACATTACTCGCATACAGCGACGCCAATTGTACTGGGAGTATGATTCCCAAATAGCGTATGCTAGAGGCGGCCCACATTAATGGGAAGGCCGGTCCCCACCCATCCCTTAAGGACAAAGGGAAGGGCAGTGCTCCAGACTTCTTTAGATTCAATTTAAGCCCCGCAAAGGAGCCGAACTCCTGGATCAAGGCCAACAGGGAGGTCAAGGAATTTACGGGATCAGTCAAGAAAACCAAAACATCGTCAGCAAACGCTGCATATTTAAAAGTTTCCGACTGAAACCGGATTCCTTTAATCGAACGAGTCTGCTGGATAGCGATCAGTAAGGGCTCTAGTTGTAACACAAAAAGCAAGGGTGACAAGGGGCACCCCTGCCTAGTGCCTCTGCAAATGGGAAAGGTGTCAGAGCAAACATTGTTTACTACGATAGTGGCTATCGGATCCTGATATAACAACTTGATCGCCTGATAGAAAAACCCCTGGATTCCCACCAAATGGAGCACATGGAATAAATAGGACCATTCAACCCTATCAAACGCTTTTTCAGCATCCAGACTGACTACCAAGTGGGGGAAGCCGTCATTCTGGCCCAGGGTCATGGCAGCGAGAACCTTCCTAATATTTGTTATAGCGTACCGACGCCTAACAAATCCCACTTGACCCAGTCCCAGCAGATCTGGCAGCACAAGTGCCAACCGATCGGCCAGGATTTTTGCTAAAAGCTTCTGATCCACATTAAGAAGAGAGATTGGTCGGTAAGATTCCGCTTGCAAGGGGTCCTTCCCAGGCTTAGGCAACAAAGTAATAGTGGCACTATTCATATGCGGCGGATAGGAACCCCGCTGTATCAGCGCATTAAAAGCGTGAGCGAGGGGGCCTTGTATAGAGTCTCGCAGAGTTTTGTAAAACTCAACCGCATATCCATCAGGACCCGGGGCCTTATTTCGCTTCGCTGTGGCAATAACTAACCGAACCTCCTCCTCTGAAATGGGTTTATTCAAGTCCTCTTGCTGGGTGGGGGTTAATTGGGGTATGTGTGTACGGGTACAGAATTGTTCTTGACTGACCCCATTCACCGGCCCCTGTGAATATAGATTCGAATAAAATTCCCTAAACGTCTGCAGAATGGATGGAGTATCCCTTACCAGACGCCCCGAGGAGGTGGAAAGGGCAGGGATATGTCGGGATGCCCTCTGCGATTTAGCTAAATTGGCCAACATCCGGCCCGGTTTATTCCCAAATTGAAATAATCTGTATTGATAGTATGCCCACCCCTTTTTTGCCCGGAGATGTAATAAAGTGTTAAGTTCAGCCTGAAGGGCTAAGTATGTGGCCCGCGTCTCAGGGCTCGGGGCACCTTGCAGCCTCCGTCTTGCTCGCCGAAGCTGAGCCGACAATAGTACTAATTTCTGGTCCCCCAATTTCCGTCGACGGGCCATGAACGCTATCACATCGCCCCGCAACACTGCCTTGGCAGCATACCAGAGTAGCACAGGATCTGATGTATGATCACCGTTAAAGCGTAAGTATTCCTCCCATTTAGCATGAAGATAGTCCTGAAATCCTCGATCGTCCGCCAGAAAAAGCGGATAACACCACCACCGCCTTCCCGGCTCCGTCACTGTTCTAGTGAGCTCTAAGGAGATTGGAGCATGGTCGGACACTATTATATCATCTATATCCGCCTGAGGGACAAGACTGAGCAAGTTGGAACTAATAAAAAAGTAGTCCAATCGAGCCTGTGACTGATGCGCCCTAGAAATGTGTGTAAACGTTTTCTCACCAGGATGGAATAGGCGCCAGGGATCTAATAGGTGCAGCGATCTTTCCAAAAAATGAATACCCTTACTAGGAGGTAATGCTTGGGCCCGAACACTAATCTTGTCCACAAAGGGGTCCTTAACGGAGTTGAAATCTCCCCCAATAATGAGACGCTGCTCAATGTATGGCAATAACGCCCCATACAGCCCATGAAAAAAGGCTAAAGGGGGGCTATTAGGAGCGTACACCGCACACAGTATTAACGGTTTGTGATCTAGCTCCGCCTCAAGAATCAAGTACCTTCCCTGAGGGTCCTTAATCTCTTTATGGACAAGTAAAGGCACATGTTTCCTAACTAGGATTGCCACCCCTGCCGACCGAGTCGTACCTGATGCATAGTAAGCATTAGCCACCCACTGCCTCCGCAGTTTCTGATGTTCAGTGTCATTCAGGTGTGTCTCCTGAAGTAGGACCACATCAGCCGACCTCTTGTTGAGAACCGATAGGATTTTTGAGCGCTTCAAGGGTGAATTAACCCCACAAACATTCCAGGAGTATATCTTAAGATTCGGAAGTGTCATGATTTAAGTAACCCCCGAGACCCAGCCAGTCACGTTACCAAACAAGTCGTTGAAGTGACCGCCCGGGGACCCTCCCAGCTGGAGCCCCCGCGCTAATATTCCCGCTAACCGGGACAATGAAGGAACCCGCAACAAGACATCATTAAATACAACCCACAACCAAAAACCAAGGAGTATAGCCCACGCACAACCCACCCGCCCCCCCCCCACCCCTCCCTCTCTCCCCCCTTCCCTCCATACACAGTTAGCACTGCTGTCCCCCTTAAACCTCCGTCGGAAGATGAGATCACTAATTTGCTGATCGGCACCCCCCACCCAGCCCCATCCCCCCAGCAAGCAATAGTAACGGGTCAAGTAAACAATACCCCAAACATACATTCAATGGCCTAACATTTCAAACCCAAAACCTCTGTTAAACATACATAAAAGAACATGGGTAAAACGGAAGCCAGCGTCTAACAGACTAGATAGCCACAACTATGGCTATCTAGTCTAACAGACTAGATAGCCACAACGAAAACGCGGCTGGTATGTCCAATAAACAAATGCATGCTGTACAGCCTTCCGTCTGAAACTGTCCGGGAGTAGCAGGCAAGTATTATGCCCTGATCTGGCAGCTCAAGTGCCGCCATTTATCGTTATGTGGATATGAAGCCCACCCCCGTGCAGGGGGAAGCTAAAATCGTGGCCCGGAGCAAGGCTGCCACCATTAGCAAAGAATCATGGTGCCGCTAACGCTGGCGCAACTGTCTTCCCACGCTCCTCGACAAACTTGGCAGCCACAGCCGGATCCGTGAACCAACGGGTTCCTTCACTGGTATGGACGCGCAAACGAGCCGGGTATACCAGGATCGCTTTCTCTCCCAGCGCATGCAGCTTAGAACAAATTGGCGCCATTGCTCGGCGCTGCTGCGACACCGCCGCGGAAAAGTCTTGAAACACCAGAACACGTTGGTTTTCATATTGCAGGGTTTTACCCCGCCGTACCGCCATCAATATTTCATTTTTATGCACAAAATTCAGTACTTTCGCGATAACAACTCTCGGGCGGGATTCCTCTGACCTCCTCTGGCCCAAGCGATGTGCGCGCTCGATAATCAATGGGCCATGCGTAACCGCCAAATCCAATGCGGTAGGCAGCCATGCTTCTAGTATTTTAGGTAGCTCCCGATCGAGAAGAGACTCCGGCAGCCCAACTAACCGGAGGTTAGACCGCCGCGAGCGGTTCTCCAGATCCTCCATGCGCTCGGTTTGTTTCAGCACGGTTTGTTTAATCGCGGTTATCTCCTGCTGCATCGCCTGGTGGCTGTCCTGCAGGTCTGAAATTCGTTGTTCTGCCTCGTCAAACCGTGTCTCAAAAGTTTGAATGGAATTATTCAGTTCTGTTAGCTTAGATGATATGGTTAATAATTCCGGTTTTATCGTTTCCTGGATTGCAGCTTTCAGATCTGCCATATTCGCCTGCAGTAATACTTCCGAGGGCTGCTCCTCCCCCTCAAGCATGGCCTCCGAGGGCCGCACCCGTTCTTTTTCTTTTTCACGGTCCTTCTTTGCCTGGCGCGAAAGCATGGAGCCAAAACGGGTCACCCAAGATTAGCACTTCAAAGAGGCTTGGTTAGTGAGGTTTGGGGTTTCTTTAGATGCCGGATGGAGCCAGATGGTGGGCTAAGGGGCCGAGAAGAGAGAATGTGCGTCTTCTCCCTTCACAGCATCACGTGATCTCTCAAAAAGAAGTCTCTTAATCAGTGCCAAAGTGCTCACTTGAAAAAATTCCACGTTCAAATTTCTTGGGTGTATAAATGTTGGCACCATCTGTCTTCGACACCAATCGTGCCTTGGCATCATCTACATGGGCAAACAGGATGTTGAAAGTTTTCTCACTGAACATTCTTCTGTTGAGTCCATAGCTAGTACTTCAGTGCCGCCGCACCCCCCCCCACCCCCCAATTCCTATCCATGGAGATTCATCAGTTAAAATACTGCAGCCAGAATACGGATGGGAAAAAAGAGGAGGGACCATATAACCGAAACTCTAGCAGACTTACATTGGTTACCCATCGAATACAGGATAAAATACAAGGCCTTATGTACCATACACAAACTAATGTATGATAAAGAAGCAGACTGGCTAAACACAGCCTTACGAGTACACGTTCCACAAAGAAACCTCCGCTCAGCAAACAAAGCACTACTAACAATCCCTTCAGTAAAGTCAGCAAAATTAACCCAAGTGAGAGAAAGGGCTTTATCATTGGCTGGGCCCATACTATGTAACACGATGCCCCCTGAACTCAGATTACAGATTAATCTCAAAACTTTTAAGAAAAATTTAAAAACATGGCTCTTTAAAAAAGCCTTCACTAACGAGTGTGGAGGTTAGAGAATGAAACTAGAGTGATGCAGATGAGAATGAATTTACTCAATCCTACATTTAAGAAGTAATATCTCAAAGAGATAGTAACTCAATAATATACCTGGACTTGACCAACATTACTCAAATAATGATTTTATTTATGAAATTGTAACCGAACTTTATTGGCACCTGTTAGAATGTACGATATCCTAGATTTACTAACCTTAGTCTATGTGCCTATTTGTAAACCGTTGCGATGGTATAGAAAAGTTTTTAAATAAAATAAATCACAACTCTTTACCTTGGATGAAGAGGACACTGTACCAATTTTAGTGCCAGTCTTTCTCTTCTGTAGTACTCCCTCCTCCTGCTCTGGAACACTACCCTTTCATGCAGAAGATGTGGTTGGAATTTGCATAAATATTTAGGGAATGTTCCTCCTCTGCATTTTCCTTCTCAAATGGAGCCCGTTTTAGAACTAACCAATTGGATTATCAATTTTCCATCTCTGCATTCCAGAGAAGAGAAGACATTCCAATGGTTTTACAGCTCCACTTCGAGAGAGAGAGAAACCTCCATTTGTCCTCTGATTTGCAGGATTATTCTGTCATCTCTTCGTACCACTCACAGGATGAGTGCACATGATTGCCTTTAAATCTTTCTCCTGAGCCAACAAGAAGCACTTCTCCATTGGAGGATGTGGTGCTCTGTTTTCCTTCAAAAAATGGTAGCTTCAATCCCATTCATGTTGGAAAAAGTGGAGCTGAAGGAAGATATCTTTTGTGTCTTAAAGTATATACCAGCTTTCAAACAAGTGGTGGTGTTCCTGGTACTTAGAATTCTTCAGTCCAAGGTGTGGAAACCCCTCTTTCCACATTACCAGGAGTGGGGAAATTATATCTCAAGTACAAGTCTAGCTTGTCCAGGACAACGCAAGGTTAAGCTTCTGCTTGAATTTGTGATCATGGAATCCTCAAAAAAGCAAGGTGGTCCAAAATCTACTCTAGTATCCCTCCAAGGAAAGATACAATGACTTTAAATAACACTGCAATGAGATTCTTCCCGTTGGCCATGCTCATGTCAAGAAATTCAGCTCACCAATTCGATATGGTACAATATATGTACAAAATAGATATTGAATGTCTCCTCTCAACTCCCTTCTGACACTCATGACCTCATTGCTCCACATTTAAATGAAGCAAAGGAATGTGCAAAATCTCATGTACTTCATATGATAGAGTAGCCAACCTTTCACAGACAGAGCCAAAAAATGAAATCCTGAGAGAGATCAAGAGCCACACATTTTTGTAACTACTTTTTAACATTTAAAAATTTACTAGTAAAATAATGGCATTACAGTTACCTTCTCTGCCTGCCTCTCTCACTCTTTCTGCTGTTTATGGATGTCAGGAGTCTTCCACATTCTACTTCTCCTTCTCTAAAGCTGTTTGTAGGTGCCACGAGTCTGGCATACTCTTTCCTCACACTCTGCTGCTGCTTCTTGGGGTTGTCAGTCTTGCCACACTCTGCCTTTCCTTTTCTCTCTGCAGCTGCAGCTGTGGTGCCAGGATTCTGCCACACTTTGCCTCCCTCTTCTCATCCTTTCCCACATTTTTCTTCTCCTCTCCCCATCTCCCTCTTTTCAGCTTTCCCCAATTTTCTTCTCCTCTCCATCTTCCCTCTTTTCTCACTTCTGCCCCAGCCCAACCCAAGAAGCTGAATTAGTGCCCTACTGGGGGTTAAGCAAAGGCAGTGGAGCAACAGATTCCTGGCCTGGGCAATTCCTTTGGCAGTAGGAGCTCAACAAAATGGCATTGTGAAGAGAGGTACAGCAGAATGGCATGATAAGCCCGGCAGCAACAGCACGATACAAAGACACCCTTGGCAGCAAACAGCCGTGGCAGTACAGCACAGCTCCGATACCAGCGGGCTAACAGCACAACTCAGAGACTAACGGTGGCATGAAATCTGCACTAGACCAGCAAATCATTCTCGCTTCTCCATGTGGCAATACTCCCTGTTCTCAGCACCCTGCCCCATGTGGAAGAAAGTGCAGAGAAGAGCAACCAAAATAAAGGGCATGAAAGGCTCCTCAATGAGAAAATGCTAAAGAGGTTAGGGCTGTTAAGTTTGGAGTAGAGACAACTGAGGGGGAGATATGATAGAGATCTACAAAATCATGAAAGGAATTGAACAGGTTAGTGTAAATCATTTATTTGCTCTCTCAGATAATAAAAGGACTAGGGGACACTCCATGAAGTTAGCAAGTAGCTCATTTAAAACAAATTGAAGAAAATTATTTTTCACTCAGCACATAGTTAAGCTGTGGAATTCATTGTCAGAGGATGTGGTTACAGCAGTTAGTGTAACTGGGTTTAAAAAAGGTTTGGATAAGTTCCTAGAGGAAAAATAAATAAACTGCTATTAATCAGTAAGGAATAGTAGCTTGAGATTTATTTAATGTTTGGGTACTTGCCAGGTACTTGTGACTTGGATTGGTCACTGTTGGAAACAAGGTGCTGGGCACGATGAACCCTTGGTCTGACCCAGTATGGCATATCTTATGTTCTTATGTACAACTTCCACTGCGAGCAGGCCAGTTAGGGGAGGATTGCCATGTGCAGAAGCGCGAGTGACTTGCTGGTGTAGTGCCAATTTCATGCCGCGGCTAGTCTATGAGCTGCACTGTTTTCCACTGGTATCTGAGTTACGCTGTGCCGCTGCAGCTATTGCTGCCTTGCCTGATTTTACCACTCTCGCTATTCTTGCCCATACACGACAATTTTGGGGCCAGCTCCCTGAGCCACACACACCTTCCAAGAGCTGCTTGCAGCTCGTAAGATGTCAGTTGGCCAGCCCTGCAATAGTAGAAAACAACCTCAGCCTTCTAGAAGACAATACTTCTGTCTTTGAAGTCGGTATCAACCATACCCTTACCAAAAAACACTTCCACAGCAGGATTAGCCGCAGTGAAGAGAGCTCAACCAAGCGCTAATCAAAAATTCCTGCAAAAACAATCCTAGATTTTTACTAAAGTCTTGTACTTCCGTCAGGCACAATACGAAACACTTTCAATGGGTGTAAGGCTTCAATTTTTCACACTCCAAGTTCACTGGTCACAACGGACTGATGGATTCTAAAGATTTTATGCAACAAGTATCGTCTGAATTTCCAGAGTGATTTCTACACACCCCTTCAATTTCTCATTTCATTCCTCTGGAGTGGGTACAGATCTTCAAAAAGCAGTTTATATCTCTTGTAGCAGCCAAAATGATATAGCCAGTCCCTAGCATTTAAAAAAAAAAAAAAATTTGAGAGCTCACCGTCCTGCACGTCCTCTGGTATCCCCATGAATTTCAGGTTGTTGCGACGTGTTCTTAAAAAAAAAATTTAAAAGCAGAATTTATTCTTCCAAAAGATACAGCAATCCCCATAGGGAAAGCATATCTGCATCTGCTGGAGACGAAGAAATACTGAAGGGCCGAGGTCATTGCAGGGGTAAATACTTGAGTAAAAAAAAAGTTTTTACTCAAGTGATTTTTTTTTTTTCCATTTCCAAAAAGATAGAGGGTCTATGACTTATCCTAGACATCAGAAATCTGAATTAACACCTCAGAAAAGAAAAATTCAAAATGAACTCTCTTATCATGATTCTCCCACATTTTAGAAATCAGTGATTGGTTAACTTCTCTGGATCTAAAGGATGCCTACATGCAGATTTCCATTCACAAGTATCACAGGAAGTATCTGAGATTCACAGTGGTGGAAGAACATTTACCAGTATTGCTCTCCTTTTTGGGTTTGCAGCAGCTCTGAGAGTATTTACCAGTTACGTCATAGCTGCCCACATGAGAAAAACAGTATATTTCCTAGTGTGTAGCTAGATGGACTCAGGATCAGTGGGTTTATGCTCCCCTGCCAGCAGATAGAGACGGAGTCAGGTTTCAAAGGTGGCGTAACCCTAGATATACCCCTGCAGTGACCTCGGCCCTTCAGTATTTCTTCGTCTCCAGCAGATGCAGATATGCTTTCCCTATGGGGATTGCTGTATCTTTTGGAAGAATAAATTCTGCTTTTAAATTGGAGAAAGGATTGAGCCTTGTTCTCCTGTGGTGATACCGAAAGGTCCCTTCCCTAATTGAGAATTCCTGAGGTGATTTCAGAGATCCCTCAGAGGTGTGCCTTGGTCCGGTAGCCGGTTCGCAGCGTGGATTTTGCTGCTGAAGCAGCTAAAAGGCAGCAGATGCAGGAAACTGAGCGCGGTGGTGACAGCCAAAGCCCTCTCCCCCTGAACTCAGCCGGTAAGTACTGAGCCTAGGTAAGGTGTGTTTGTGGTTTTTTTTTTTTAAGAGGAGGATTTCCTCCCGAATTAGATATGACAGAAGGGTTTCGATAAGACTTCCTCCAGTCTCCTTGCTCAGTGTACCGTACAGACGTCGTTCCCAATCTTGTAGGGGTAAGGGGAAGTGTATTTCCGAGTGGGTTGAGTGGCCCCACAGTGGGCTAGGCTCCGCTTTAGGCTTGGTCGGCACACTGTGCGGTTGGCCGCAGTGGTGCCATCTTGCACGTGTTTTTGTGCCTGTATTGCCCACCATAGAGCTTCGATACACCCAGTACGTGTCGGCTCTGCAAACGCACTGTTTGCATAACGTTGTATGCCTACATACGCGCATGACTTTCTAGGCGCAGAATACAAGTAAAGCTGGGTGCACAGGCTGTGCATGTGTCTCGTTTGGGCCTGCATAGGCGCCTGAAATCTGTGCACATAAAATTTTAAGCGCAAGCAGTTACAGTCGCCAGGGGCTCCCACAGAAAAGAAGCATAAGTGACTTTTTCTCTGTGCTGCTTGTCATATTAGGGATGAACTGTCTGACCTGGATTCTTGCTTATGTCAGCACTGTGAGGAAGGCCAGGGAGAGTTGGCCTCCCTGGACTTTGCTAAGCCCAGATCTTCCCATTCAGAGGATGGGTCAGCCACAGCCTTAACTGGAAGTACCCCGGATCTGATTAACCTCGGGTCTGGGTCAGGGTCATCCAAGGGAGAGGGAAATTTAAAGGCACCCACCCCAGTACCTCCTGAGCTAGGCATGAACCCGTCTGCCTTCTCTTGGGTGGACTTATTTCAAGGCCTTCAAACCTTCGTATAGGCACAGTCTATCTCACTTGCCCCTGTCCAGACGGGACATCAGCTGGTAAGCCCTTCCTCTCCCAGTCCTATCTGCAGATCTCAAGGCATGCCTCGACTTACTAAGGGTATCCCTGGCACAGACGAAGAAGATGATCCAGATTCCTTGGAAGATGGGGAAATTCCCCTTGGTTTAGAACCATATCGACCATGTTACGATTTTTCCATAGAGCTGAATTGCCGACCCTGGTTTCTCAGAACTTGAAGATGCTGGGAGTTCCTGGGGCGGACCCTGGAACCAAAGAATTCCATTCTGATTTCCCTCTTGCTACTTTCCAGTACTGGAAGCCATCCAGGTGTTGACCCAGAAAACAAGTTTTTAAAGGTGGACGAGCAATAGAAGTTCTATACCCACTGGATCCGGCAGCAAGAGAATGTTTGTTTCCCTAAAGTGGATGCGCTGGTCTGTGCTGTCTCTAAGCGAACAACTATCCCAGTGGAGAGAGGAGCGGCCTTAAAGGATGCGCATGATAGGCGGATGGATTCCATCCTTAAACTGGCCTTTGCAATATCTTACAAGTTGCTTCTTGTTGTTCCCTGGTAGCTCATTTGTGCCTGCTCCTGACAAGGGAAGTGGATGACTTGGGGGTGAATTCCAGAGTGCTTATGGAACCTGACACCACCTTTTTAGCTGACGTGGGCTCGGACCTAGTCCGTACCTCGGCCAGAGGCATGGCCTCAGTGGTGGCGGCCAGAGACGGCTATGGCTGCGGAATTAGTCAGCTGAGGCAACCTCCAAGGCAAATCTCACAAAGATGCCCTTTAAAGAATCACTCCTCTTTGGAAGCGAATTGGAAAAGCTGGCCAGTAAATGGAGCGAATATCTAGTACCCCAGCTACCAGAAGATAAGAGAAAGTAGTTACAGCGCCCCTCGCCTATGAAGGGTCCATCCAGGGACTCCCAATGCTTCCAACCCTACAGAAATCGACATTTCAGAGGTCTCAGCCCTTTGGGGGTCTTAGTTCTTTCGGAGTCGGCAGCCCACGAAAGGGTCGGGCTTGGGTTCAGGTTCGTCCCAAACCCCCAATTAAGTTTTGCCAACTCACCCTCGGAACGAGGAAATAGGTGGTCGACTTCCCTGTTCTTCCAACGGTGGGTCGAGATCACTTCAGTCAAATGGGTACCAGAGGATGTACGAGAAGGATATGCGCTGGAATTTAACAGCACTCCTCGGGACATATTCATGGTATCGCCTTGCCACTCCCAACACAAGGCAGTGGAGACTACCTTGTTACGGCTCCTCAGGATGAGAGCTATAATCCCAGGAAAATAACGACGTGTTATTCCATCTATTTCATCGTACCTAAGAAGGAGGATTCCTTTCGCCCCATCCTGGGTCTCAAGAGCTTTAAATGACATCTACGAGTGATTGATTTCTGCATGGAAACCCTAGCTCTGTGATAATGGCTGTACAATCGGAAGAGTTCTTACCTCCCTGGACCTATCCAAAGCCTACCTTCATATTCGAATCCGGCAAGAACATTGTTTCCTATGCCTTGCAGTACTGGGTTGCCGTTATCATTTCCAGGCACTGCCCTTTGGCCTGGCCACCGCCCCAGAACATTTTCCTGGGCAGGGTCATTCGCAGAATCGAGCACCACAGGGAATTAGCCGTACCAGTAGTTCCAGATTGGCCCAGGCATCCGTGGTATGCAGACATGCGGAGACTCCTGGTGGGGACACCCCTCCCCGTGCCTCCCACAGCACAGGGACATGCTACAGCAGGGACTGTTCCTTCATGAGGATTCAACTCTATTCTGTCTTACAGTCTGGCCTTTGAGAGGGCTCGCCTGATGAAACGAGGATATTTGGCGGCAGTAATTGCTACCTTCCTTCGCACGCGGAAGTTCTCTACGTCTCTAGTGTATGTGCAGGTCTGGAGAGCATTAGAGGCCTGGTTCGAGGAATGCGGTTTTTTTTCCCTCTGGTCAAAATCCCATTCTGGAATTTTTGCTGGATGGCTTGACCCTTAATTCCTTGAAGGTCCTGGTAGTGGCCCTGTTTCAGGGGTGAGGTAAATGAAACCCGCCTGTCAGCTCATCTGGCCATGTTTCAGGGGTGAGGTGAATGAAGCCTGCTTGTCAGCTTATCCGGACATGGCCTGTTTTCTGAAAGGGGTGTGAAGCATCTCTGGCCACTCCTACAGTGGCCGGTTCCCTTGTGGAATCTTAATCTAGTATTGGAGTTTTTGGCAGGGCCCTCCTTTCGGCCACTGTGCAGTCTTTCCTTGCGTTTATTAACCCTGAAAACTGTGTTCTAGTGGCTATATGCTTGGCATGTTGCATCTCTGAACTACAAGCATTGTCGTGTTGGGACCTGTTCCTCTGGATGACCCCAGGAGCGTTACCGCTTCATACCGTTCCATCCTTCTTGCCCAAGGTGGTCGCGGAGTTTGATCTGAATCAGTCCATTTCATTGCCATCCCTAGATAAGCACAAGGATGCGGAAGAACACCGCCGCCCCCACCATTTGAATGTCAGTAGGCTTTTGGTGCGGTATCTGGAAGTTTCAGAAACAGTCTGAAAGATGGGACTGCCTGTTTTGTCCTTCACGGTGGAAGGAAGCAGGGCAAACCAGCTTCGTGGGCTACTATAGCTCACTGGATTAAGGAGGTGGTTACCGGAGTTTATGTGGAGGCAGGAAAGCCATTATCCCTTCAGGTTAAAGCTCTTTCCACTAGGGCTGAGGCAGTTTCATGGGCGGAAGCTAGACTGCTGTATCCCATTGACATCTGCTGAGTGGCGATGTAGTCCTCCTTGCACACCTTCTCCAGATTTTATCGTCTGGATGTTCAGGCCCGGTAGGACGCAGCATTTGCAAGGGTGATGTTAGCTGGACTGCAGGCAGGATCCTGCTCCGATTGGGTGTAGCTTTTGTTCATCCCATTGGTCCTGAGTCAATCTGGCTACAAACTAGGAAATGGAGAAATTACTTACCTGATGATTTAATTTTCCTTAGTGTAGTCAGATGGACTCGGCATCCTGCTCAAGAACTGTGCCAATGATTCGTCTGTGGAGTGGAAATTGATTCCAAGAGATTATGGATAAGCCATCTTACTGGGGTTCAGTGTTTGAGTGCAGTTACTGTTATCCATTTTTAATCAAGTTTTTTCGATAGTATGTCCACAGTGGCTTTTGAAGAGAATACTGAAGGGCTGAGGTCACTGCAGGGGTGTATCTAGGGTGACAGCAGCTTTGAAACATGACTCAGTCTCCATCTGCTGGCAGTGGAGCATAAACCCATTGGTCCTGAGACCATCTGTCTACACTAAGGAAAACAAAATTCAGATAAGTAATTTCTCCATTAGTGTTTGCTTATTTAGTCAATGGCTGATATCGAGCAGTACCTTGCAAGAAGCAGATACCCACTTTCTATACTCTGCAAACTTTCTCATCATTGGGCTTAAGTGTCAGCTTCCTGAAATCCAGTCTGATTCCTCAGCAGTCGGAAGGGCTTCCTATATCTCAGCATACTATAGTGTCAAGATTTTTTTTTTTTTCAATTTGCTTTAAGATCATAGTCAGAAGTTAAACAAAATATTTGGCAACCATCAACATAGCTATGATCCTCTTAAATAATAATAAGCCCCAACTTGCCTCTTCCACTCGCCCACCCATGCCATCCCAAATGCAAATTGAAAAATTAAGACAGGGACATACACAAGAAAATCCCACCTGAGCTAGTATGTGCATCCACCCATATCATTAAACTTTGGGGAGAGTATCATTTTTAATCACAGTAGGATTCCCTTAGTAATAAATATTCCCAAGTTACTGAGACACAGAAGCCAGAGGAGGCATGACAGATTTCTTCCACCAGGCCGCTAGGGTGCATCTAGCAGCAATAATTTGTAGAATCAAGCATTGCAGTGGTAACACAGGAGCTGGGAGAGACAATAAAATTAGTTTAGGATCTTTAGGGGGAGTAATATGAGTGGTGTCTTTAATTAGCCCTATTATCTGGTCCTGATAGAGTTGAACCAGAGGACATTGCCTCCAGAAATGATATATAATTCCAACTCTTCAACAGTGTCACCAGCACTCCTCACTTGCATTAGGCTATATCTTGTGAAGACACTCAAGAGTTGGATATCAGTGGAACAGTAACTTGTACCCATTTTCAAACAGCAAAGATGAAATAGAACTGTGCCCCATTGATAAAAAGCAAGGACCAAGTACTCTCATCCAAGATCGCTTTCAGATCTTTTTTTTCCAAGCCACTAAATGTCTAGGTTTGGCAAGTAATTCATTACTTAATGTGTGAAGTTTAGAAATCAACCCTTTACTACTAGTCTTGTCACAATCTGGATCCCAAGATTCATTTATCTTCATCCTCCAATAAAAAAAAATACATCTGCCCAGTGGCACTTAAACATTGTACTTAAACAGCTCATGAAACCACCCTTTGAGCCTTTAGCGATACCTGGTTTAACATTTTTCTTGAAAAGTATTATTTTTAATAGCAGTAATCTTGACTTGTATAGTAGGTGAGTTATTGGCCTTAGTAGTGCACTCTTCCTATATACAAATTTTTAAGAATAGAGTAGTGTTAAGAACCCATCAAAAGTTTCTTCCAAAAATAATTTTCCAATATTTAAATCCATGCATAATTCTATCAATTTTTTTTTCTCAGAACCATATTCAAATAGAGATGAATAAGCTGTTCATGTGCTGGACTGTAGAAGAACTTTATTGTTCTATTTGGAACCATCAGAGGCATACAGAAAATTGTCTGTTTCCTTTAACCCAATAAAGTAAGGGTTATCAGTTGCTAAGCAAATTCTCTCCATGTGGATATCTGACTGCATTTCATACTGCTATACTATTGCAGGCCTCCAAATCTACAAGGCACATGCATATCAGGTATGAGCCACTGCAACTTCCTTAGCAAATCTTCATGCAGCTTCAGTAGAGGAAAGCTGCTACTTGCTTCTCTGTTGGTACTTTGGTTAAACATTGCTGCCTCGAAGACTGTTTCTGACGGGATAACATTTTTGGCCAGGCTGAGGTTAAGCTATTTAATAAGTTGCTTTAATTCTCTCTCCAACCTCTCAGTTCTGGGTTGCGATACCTCAAATATTTACATGAAACCCTCTCCTTGGAAATCTCCAGTTGTGTGGCTGATACGGTCCTGCTTGTTCATGGAGAAAGCAAAGTTGCTTACTTGTGACAGGTGTTTTCTGTAGCAGTAGGACAAAGCAGCCACACAATTCCAGCCTCTCCCTTAGAGTTGAAGCTTGACTTGAGGAGATGCACGCAGGCAGCTGAATAAGAACACTTGCATATGCTGAGACTTCTAGAGATCACATTCCGTGTTGGCGCCATTAGCTGATGTCATCCTACTTGTGTGGCTGATTTGCCCTGCTGTCTATAGAGTACACTTGATACAGGTAGACCACTTTGCTTTTATCTGAGGTTTTTATTTTCTTTTCAATTACTTTTAGGATTCCTACTCTTATGTCAGATCCACTGCCCCAGCTGTGGCGTACGACAGTAAGCAGTACTATCAACAACCCACAGCCACTGCAGCAGCTGTTGCTGCCGCTGCTGCTGCACAGCCCCAGCCTTCTGTGGCAGAATCCTACTACCAGACAGGTGGGTTGAATGTATTGTTTTCCTTTTCCCATTAAATCTAAAGACACCTGAGTATGTGCCCTATAAATATCTAGTGATTATAAGGCAGGACCACTGGGAGCGGAAGAGGAGTTGTAAAAGTAGGCACTCTGAAAACGATAATCAGCACTCTTGAGAGTTGCCCTGTACTGTAGGATACATGCATAAATGCTTTTTTTTTTTTTTGCAGTGAAGTTTCCTTGCATTTTTTTATCTATTTGGTTTGTTTTTGATGATTGCCTTAACTCTGTCCCTTTCTACTTGCTCTTGCTAAGCACTGCTTGGGTACCCTTGGGATTTTGAATCCAGGCTTTAGTTTATTTTCCATTGCCATTTTTACTTTATCTTCTCCCAAACTGGATTTAGCGGTCTTTGGCAAGGTTATTTCTTTGACTTCTATTTTTTTCATCTTGACAATTACCTCCATTTCAGTCAGAACTGGCCTCCATTGGGCTACAGTACCATGGAGGAGTAGAGCAGGGGGCTGCAAGCCAGTATTCAAATCCCATTGCTGTTCCTTGTGACCTTGAGCAAGTCATTTGATTCCTCCATTGCCTCAGGTACAAATTTAGATTATCATTTATCAAGTTGTGATATTTTATCACAGGTAGAGGGGCTACCCATAATATTTTGCTACTCGTCAACAAAATATACAGGGGGGTGGTGTGTTTGGTAAGGGGAGGTTCTGGGGTAGGGAAGGGGGTAATTTCCCACATAATGGGAGGGTTAAGGTAGGGGCACAGGATATTGCTGCATGAGCTTTTATTTTATTTTTAACTTTTTGGATGGGGCTAGGGTTGCACAAAACCCCAGAAGGGATTTCATTGTGAGGGGATAGTAGTTCTGGGCCAATGTTCTCTTTAAGAGGCATCCTGAGGAGTTTGGGATATACATTCCTGCCAAACTCAGCTAACTTAAATACTAAGACTAGCCACTTGAGATCACTTTTGAGCAATGGCTGAAACCTCTCAGTCCCTGGGGAAAGGAAGAGCTGACCCTGGAAGCAGGTGCCTAGCTTGGAAATAGAACCTAGGTCTTCTATATGGCAATCGGGGCCTGTGCAGTAGTATTTGGTGCCCTAGGCAAACCTTTGGTAATGCACTACCCTCCCCCACCTTTACTATTGCTGGCAGTTCTAGCACAGTTTTCCCTCCTTCTTCTACAGTAGTGACTCCAGCACAGTGCTCCATTCTTTGACAGTATTGGCCCTGCACCAAAGCCTTTTGGTTTAGCCACTGCACTAAGAAATTTTTTGAAAGTGTAATGGTGATGGTGGCAGCAGAATTGTGGAGGGATTGGCTGATAAGGGTGAAGTTAGTGCAGGAGAATAGTGGCCACTGAAAGAATGGTGCAGTTATTGCAGGCACTAGACTGGATATTCAACTTCTCCAAGAGCAGTTTGGAACAGTCTCAGATCTTGGAGTATCTGGGGCCCTATTTGACATAAAGGAAGGCTGGGTGCATCTGACTAAGCTACTTATGGGGGAATTCTGCGCTACTGTGGAGCGCAGAATTGCTAAATTCTGTGCAGAAAATAGCAGAGGAGATCCCGGCATGCTGCGAACGGAGTGCGTCCCGCGGCACACGCTCCATTCGCGCCGTTCACGGCACATGGGGGCCTTCCCTTTTTGCCGCGAATGGCGCGCCGGGCCTTCATCTTCGCTGCAAACAGAGCACGTCCCGCGGCATGCCAGTGAGAGAGAGTGTGTGAGAGAGGGGAGGGTGACAGAGCATGGTTGGTAAGAGGGGCGTGGGGAAGGAGAGAGAGCATGGGAGGAAAGAGAGGATGGGTGGGTGGGTGGGGGGGGGAAATGCTTGAGTGTGGGTTTCAGAGAGAGGGAGCCTATATGAGGAAATTGTGAAGGAGTGTGTATGTGTGTGAGATTGGGAGCTCGTGTGCATGAAAAAGGGATTGTGTGTGTGTGTGTGAGGATGCTAGCCTGTGTGAAGGGATTGTGTATGTGTGAGACAGACCCTGTGTGAAGGGCTGTGTGAGAGACACACATAGGTAGCCTGTGTGAGGATGTATGTGTGAAAAAGGGAGCTTGTGTGGGTGTCTATGCAAGACAGAGGGCCCTGTATGAGAGGATGTGTGTATGGGAGAGAGTGAGGAAGCCTGTATGAGGGTGTGTATGTGGGACACTCTTACAGTGAACTTTTAGGGAAATTCTGCTCAAAACATTTAAAATTCTGCAACTTTAATAAATTTTTCTGTAATAATTTAAAATGTAATTACTTAAAGACTGTCATGTAAATTATTTTGACCAATGTAAATTGCGCAGAAGTTTCAGATTTTGTGCGCAGAATTTTCAGATTTTATCCCCCCCCCAGGAGTACTAAGCAAAGAATAAAACTGCATCAACAGGTTTGTTTGTTGCTATCAGTCAGTTTACATATGGTGTGGAGTCCTCAATAGCTTTTCAGTTCCATGGTGGTGGCAGTAGATTTGATTCTCTAGGCAAGGTTCAATGAAACCTCTCCAGAAAGTCTTTCTTTCCAGGTGGGACCTGCAGTCTCAGGATAATTCTATTCAGATGCTGGTGCCAAGGAAGGTCAAGATAAGCTAATGATAATGGTTATATTCCAAGAAATTGGTGTTAGAAGTGGACTACAAGTCTCCAGCCTGGGTGACAGTGACCACAGATGCCAGCCTAGCAGGATTGGGGGGGGGGGGGGGGGGAGGGAGAATTCTACAAGCTATCGTATCCCCCTTAATCTATTCAGACTTGGCTAAATGTATTTAATGCTGTAAATATGATTTTCTTAGAATTTCATCATTCCTTTGAAATAGATAATGGGCATGAATGGCACTTTTTCACTATGGGGCGGATTTTCAGAGCCCTGCTCGCGTAAATCCGCCCAAAACCGGGCGGATTTAGGCGAGCAGGGCCCTGCGCGCCGGGAAGCCTATTTTACATAGGCCTCCCGGCGCGCGCAGAGCCCCGGGACTCGCGTAAGTCCCGGGGTTCTCGGGGGGGGGCGTGTCGGGGGCGTGTCGGGGGGCGGGCCCGGTCGTCGCGGCGTTCCGGGGGCGTGTCGGCAGCGTTTTGGGGGCGGGTACGGGGCGTGGCTACGGCCCGGGGGCGTGGCCGCGCCCTCCTTACCCGCCCCCAGGTCGCGGCCCGGCGCGCAGCAGGCCCGCTGGCGCGCGGGGATTTACGTCTCCCTCCGGGAGGCGTAAATCCCCCGACAAAGGTAAGGGGGGGGTGTAGACAGGGCCGGGCGGGTGGGTTAGGTAGGGGAAGGGAGGGGAAGGTGAGGGGAGGGCAAAGGAAAGTTCCCTCCAAGGCCGCTCCGATTTCGGAGCGGCCTTGGAGGGAACGGGGGGAGGCAGCGTGGCTCGGCGCGCGCAGGCTATACAAAATCGATAGCCTTGCGCGCGCCGATCCAGGATTTTAGTGGATACGCGCGGCTCCGCGCGTATCTACTAAAATCCAGCGTACTTTTGCTTGAGTCTGATGCGCAAGCAAAAGTAGGCTGATCGCGCTTCTTTTAAAATCTACCCCTAAGGGTATAAATAGCATAAATGGGTATCATGCAGAATTTCCCCCTTTAAGTGTTTAAATGTTCACATTTTTATGTTTACAGTAGCTCCAAAGGCTGGATACAGCCAGGGTGCAACACAGTATTCTCAAGGCCAGCAAACTCGACAAGTGACAGCCATCAAACCAGCCACTCCCAGTCCTGCAACTACTACATTCTCTATATATCCAGTATCCTCCACTGTACAACCTGTAGCAGCTGCAGCAGCCACTGTGGTACCATCATATACCCAAAGTGCTACATACAGCACGACAGCTGTTACATATTCTGGTAAGAACATAACTCTGCTACTTTGGGGGAAATTTATTGCAAGATGTTTGCAATACTGATGCTAATATACATGTAGAAATGAATCTGTATAAATTTGAAAACAATAGAAATCATTATTAACAAACAAAAAAAACAAAACAGCAAACAAACTACAAAATAGTTGATTGGAAAACTTTAGCACAGTATAAGGAAGCTTCATTCTTTCCAAGAAGTATTTCTATTTTTTTTTTCAATTTGTTTTTATTGTGAACAAATCATTACAATAAAACAAATAGCAAGCAGCTCAAAGAGAGGAAGTTTACATTAACAGTAGCCTGGGTGGGATAACCCACCCTCCCTCCCACCTTTAAGAGTTTACAAAACACAAAAATTTCCACAACATAAGAGAACACAGTGTCAAACCCATAAGGTTAATCAATAACATATGAGGCAGCCATGTTCCCAAAAGAATAATTAGCAACAGAAGTATTAGCTGCATTCCCACATTTACCAGAAAAGGGACATTAAAACAAATACCAAAAAAAACTTCACTCCCTCGCCCCTCACCAAGGTAAATGAAAACATACTCTTAGACTCTATGCCAAAACAGAGTCCTTTTGTTTTTCTCTCCAAGTAACGTAAGGTATCCATATTTTATCAGACTTAGTGATAGAATTTTGTTGTATAGCAGAGATCCTGGATAACCTATAACATTTGTGAAGACACATGAGAACAGAATTTAGAGCGGGTGCCAGCTTACTTTTCCAGGAGACTGCAATATCAGATCTTATTCCCAGGAATATTTGCAAACAAACAGGGTCATTTATCAAATAGCGTTATGGCGTTTCCGCATGCATTGTGGCGTTTTTGCATGCATTAAAGGTGCTTAACGCATGCGATAGCACCATAACGTATGGTGCGATGCAAATCAGAAAAAGAGGAGGAGTTAGGGGCGGGAGTGGGCTGGGTTCACCGTTTTGCGAAGCCCTATCGCACAGCTTTAACGCTGATTTTAGCTACACCCTTTTCAGTAGCGTTAAGCCGTGCGATAGGTTGCGTTAAGGCTTTATTGCATGTCGCAATGTATTCTCAAATACCGGTTTTAGTAATTTTGAAGCTCCCGGAGCACCAGCCTAGCTATCATGGCTGTCTTAGAGAGAGAGGGAGACTAGCCATAATGCCCTCACACTAGATAGGTATTTATATCTCTATGGGAGGCCCACCTAGTAACTCGAGGTGAGGTTTAGGTATTAGTGTAGGGGTTAGGGGCCACTTTGACCTTCAAAGTGAGACGTACAAACAGAACAGTGCTCTCTTGTGAAGATTTGATGACCTTCGGAGTGAGGAAACTCACTCAGATTTGTGCAATGTTCTCTCAACCTAGCTTACATTATGAAAAAGATATGTGAGAGAGAAATATTGTCTTGAACCCACTAATTTATTTCGCCATTGAGTCCAAACCCTCAAACTATTGGCTAAAGTAGGAGGTAAATCGACAACATGCCTCCAAGTATGTCTAGGTCTAGGTTGATACATGAGCACTTGAAATGCATTTTCTCATGTATTTCCTGTAATGTATAATTTCTACCTACAACGTTTCCTTTCATTATACACCCTATTCCTCAATCATTATGTAAGTCACCATGTACAATGTAAATTACCTAGATACCTAGTAAGTTACCTAGTTACCATGTAAGTTGCCATGTTATAATGTAAGTTACCTAGTTTCAATGTAAAATAAGCAGTCCTCCTGCCTTATTAGTTTATTGTTCCATGTGAACCGATATGATATCTCGATCGAATGTCGGTATATAAAAACAGTTAAATAAATAAATAAAATAAATAAATAGGCATTAATACCCAACAGATATTGCTCATATTGGATCCACTGCTTTAAGGGAGGTTTCCTGTACCATTCTAAGATTACTCTCAGTTGAACAGGAGCATAATAGCAAATCAAATTAGGCACCTCCAGACCTCCCTTTGTTAGGTTGGAACATAACTATTCTGGGGGTCCTAGGAGGCCTGCATTGCCAGATGAAATAAAATCCTTTTCTGCCAAGATTTCAATGTTGCGGAGGGAATAGCTATAGGAAGTGTCATGAACAGGTAGAGAAATCTGAGCAACATTCAGTTTTGCAATAGTAATTCTCAACCAGGAGAACCTTCCTCTTTCCCATTTATCCAAATCCTTTAATATGGACTTGAGCAGACACATTAATTTAAATAAACCCTCTACTTTAGTGCTTTTGTAAACCCCCAATATTTAATTCATTGTTTGGCCCACTTAAATACACATTTACCTTTTAGATGTGCAATATCCTGATCTGGAACAGATATATTCAAAATCTCAAACTTAACCAAATTAACTTTAAATCCCAAGACTGCACTGAAATGTTCCATTTCATGCACTATCCACTCCAAGGATAGTGCAAAATGTCGGCAAACAGAGACAATTTAAAATGAGCATCGCTAAACTGCATTCCCACGATATCCATAGTTTCTCTCACCCTAATAGCAAAAGGTTCCAGGAATAAGGCAAACAGGAGTGGAGAGAGTGGACACACCTGTCTATTGCCCCTGCCCACCTCAAAACTCTGACCATAGCCTTCAATGACCTTTAATGCAGGCACAGGGTGCTTCATATAACTTTTCACCCACTTCTTAAAATGGGCACCAAAGTGCACTCTCTTCATCGTTTTGAACAAAAAAGGCAATACACCGTGTGAAATGTCTTTTCAGCATCCAAAGCTAAGAAAAGTGAGAGTATCTGTTCTTTTTTTTTTTAACCAACAATCTTGCAAACATGTTCTGCAGCTATTCTGTTAGGTATAAAGCCAACCTGATCAGAGTTCACCAGGGAAGAGATCATATAATTCAAACGTTCAGCTAAAATTCGTGCCATAATCTTAAAATCTAAATTGAGTGAAATGGGCCTGTAAGACCCGCAAAGAGTTGCATCCCTCCCAGTCTTTGCAAGCAGTTATGCCTGCCAAATTGCTTCCGTCCACAAAGGAGCCTCCATCCCTTATAAAATTAAACATTGTTGCTAGAGGTGCAGCCAGGATAGAAGAGAATCTCTTATAATAGCAAGCCAAAAATCCATCAGCGCCCGGGGATTTAACTATCTTAGTGCTTAATAACTTGTAAAACTTCAGCGGTGGTAACAGCTCTATCTAGATATATTTGATAATCTTGGGAGATAGTTGGCAAGAGCAGCGAATCTAAATAATTATCAGTAGCCAACTCTGAAATTGCAGCATCCCTTCCATACAACTTGCAATAAAATTGGGAAAAACTTTGATATCAGAGGAAGTCATTAGCACTGCTCCATCAGGTGATCTGAGTTTGACTACAATGCTTTGAACCATTAAGGACTTTAATCTATAGGCTAAATACCTCCCCGCCTTGTTTCCCCCTTCAAAATAAGTTCATTGGGCCTTTTCCAATTGATGAGCAATGGTTTTTGAGTCAAGTAAACTAAGCTTTTTCCTGGCCTCATCCAGTTTTTTGGCGACCTGAGGAGAGAGTAGTCCTATGCATATAGGATAAGGTATCAGTTTTCTCCAGGATATTTCTCTTGATCTTTTTTCCTGATTTATATATGTAGCTTGAGAAATCTATCTACCCTGAATCATTGCTTTAGATCACTCACAAACCACAGCGGGAGACAGTCTCCTGATTATTAAATCTAAAATATTCCTGATGACACACATACGCAATCCCACAGAAGACTCATCTCTCAATACACTGTCGTTTAAATGCCAAAAACGTCTCCCAGAGTTGAAATTAGTGAGTTGTAAATTAAACCACACATGGGCATGATCCGACCAAGTAATGTCAGATATCCCCACAGACGAGATCCTGTTTACTAGCGCTTTGTAAGGAAAAAATGAATATGAGAGTATGAGCTTTCAGGGCCCTCAAGCCTTTGTTCAGGTGCAGTCAGCTGCTACCCCTGCCCAGTCTGAGCCCCAGCTGTGAAGGCCTCGCCCTCTTAGTCCTGTCAGCATGCTTCATGACATGCCTCACCAAGAGTATCTCTGATAAGGGACTCAGACCACGGTCGACGAAGGGAGATGCAGATTCATTGGAGGACGGGGAAATCCCTCCAGGCCTGGAGCCATACCGGACCATGCTTTGATTTTTCCACAGATGAATTACCGGCCCTGGTCTCCCAGACCCTGAAAACTCTGAGTTCCTAGCACGGACCCTGTGTTGGAACCAAAGAAGAGTCCCATCCTGGTGTGTCTACGGAAAGCCTCTTGCGATTTCCCAATGCTGGAAGCCATCCAGGAGTTGATTTGACCTGGAATGGGAAGTCCCGGAAGCCAGTTTCAAAGGAGGGTCGGGCCTTGGAGGCCTTTGTACCCTCTGGACCCAGCAGCTAAAGAACACCTGCATTTCCTGAAAGTAGGCACCTTGAAGGAGTGGCCTTGAAGGAGTGGCCTTGAAGGATAGTCATGATAGGCAGCTGGTATCCATTCTTAAGCAAGCTTTTGACGTAACAGCAATGACACTGCAGATCACTTCCTGTCATTTCAGACATCTAGGCCCTTGGAAAGGTCTCAGTCCTTTCAGAGCCAACAATCAAAATGAGGAACAGGTTCGGGCTCAGGTTCGACCCAAACTTCCCAGTGAAGTTTGGCAGACCCATCCATGGGACGAGGGGTGTGAGGGGGCCAGACTATCCCTCTTCTATCAGCAGTGGGTTGAGATCGTGTCGGACGAATGGGTACTGGACATCATACAAGAAGGATATGCTCTGGAATTTCGCAGCATCCCTCAGGACATGTTCATGATGTCACCTTGCCACTCCCAGCACAAAAAACTAGCAGTGGAATCCATGTTGATAAGGCTTCTTGGTCTGAGGGCTATAACCCCGGTACCTACACCCTGAGTAAATGTGGCATTATTCCATCTATTTCATCGAACCCAAGAAGGAGTGTTCATCCCGACACATCCTGGATCTCAAGAGCATCAAGTCATCTGCGGATAATTCACTTCCGCATGGAAACTTTTCGCTCCGTCATAATGGCCATATAACTGGGAGAGTTCTTAACCTCCCTGGACCTCTCGGAAGCCTACCTTCATATCCCAATCCATCAAGACCACCAGCATTTCCTACACTTTGCGGGACTTGGACTGCCGTTATCAGTTCCAGTTGTTGCCTTTCGGCCTGGCAACTACTCCCCAGAATATTCTCCAAAATTATGGTAGTCATGATGGCAGCACTGAGGAAAGAAGGGATCCTGGTACACCCTTACTTAGTTGGCCGAAGTCGTTGGAAGAGAGCCTCCAGGTGACCAGAAAGGTCAGGTCCCTCCTACATTAACTCGGTTGGGACGTGAACATGGACAAGAGCAGCCTCAAGCCCTCCCAGTCTTAGAGTATCTGGGAGTCTGGTTCAACACCAAGTGGGGCAAGGTCTTCCTCCCTCCCTCCCTCTCTCCCTCCAGGATAAGAAAACTGATGTACCAAGTGCATTGGTTGATGAACACAATGCACCCCAGGGTGTGGAGCTATCTCCAGGTCCTCGGCTTGATGGTGTCATCTGTGGGCGAGGGCACACATGCGGTCACTCCAACGCTCTCTGCTGACACGTTGGAACCCACTGTCTCAAGACTATTCAATCCATCTCCACCTACCGATGGAAGTATGTTCTCTGCTCCAGTGGTAGCTACAGGAAGCTCACCAAAGCAAGTGTGTAAGCCTATCCCCACCGAATTGGATCACCCTCATGACTGATGCAAGCCTCCAAGGGTGGGGAACTCACTGTCAGGAACTGACAACCCAGGGGCGATGGACTGAGAGGCGCACTGGAACATAAATCGAATGGAAGCATAGGCAGTCAGATTAGCATGCCTGCAGTTCAGCCTCAAGCTCCAGGGACAGGCAATCAACATGACGTTGGAACATGCAACAATGGTAGCCTACATCAACCGCTAGGGAGGCACCAAAAGCCACCTGACCTCCCCTGTACAGGAGAGAATCTTCTTGAGGAAAAGGTCAAGGATGCAGTAGCTCAATTGAAGGATCACCATGAAACCCCAGTGCTTTCGACCTGCCATCCTCTGTCAGGAAGTCTTCCCGACCAATTTCCAGGAAGTCCTATTGGTAATGGAAGCATTATTGCCCCGCCTCCTGGACTCACATGCCCTGTGCTAGTTTCAGGGGCCACTCCCATCAACAGCAAAATTCTAGACCCCAGTTGGCCCCCCAACTGGCCCCAGCTATGTGGTTTTGACTGGAGGCAAGGAAGCATGAGTCAATGTGTCGTACCCCTGGCATCCGATCCTCCAGTGAGAGGCAGACTTATTTGCTGGTCTATCATTACCTCGGATTGATGAGTCCTCACCATAGTTCGTTAGGGGTATCGACTAAATTTCAGAGAAATCCCAGAGGACTCTCCCCCATGTTCATTGTGGGGTTCATCTGCCCAGCAGGATATACTTCTGCAAGAGCTCTCCATCCTCCTGATGGCGAGAGCAGTAGAACCCATTCCCTGTCATTAGCAGGGTTGAGGATTTTATTCAAGGTATTTCCTGATACCAAAGAGAACCGGAGACTTGCACCCAATTCTCTTATCTCAGGGCATTGAACAAATTCCTCCAAAGAGAAGTTCAACATGGTTTCTCTGGGCACTCTAATCCCCCCCTACTTTGGAAGGGGGACTGGCTCTGCTCCCTTGACCTCAAGGATGCCTACGCACACATTGCCATCTTCTCCACACACACAGAACATATCTTTGCTTTGTGGTAGGGTGGGCTCACTACCAGTACAGAGTACTGCCATTTGATTTGGCCTCAGCCCTTTTGCGTCTTCACCAAGTGCATTGCAGTGGTGGCATTGCATTTCAGATGCTGTGCGGTGCACGTATTCCCTTATTTAGCTGACTGGCTGGTCAAAAGTGATTCCCGTGTGGGAGCGCTGAGCGCTTTGGCCCTCACCATGCGGGCGCTGTAATTTCTGGGTTTTGTTATCAACTACCTGAAGTTCCACCTCACTCTGTCCCCCCAGCTGGACTTCATAGGAGCCAGGCTGGACATGGCTCAAGCAAAGATGTTCTTGCCCCACGATTGGGCCCTTGCCCAATCAGTCAGTGCGTAAGTGCCCATTTATTGTTTCGCTTGTTGGGCCACATGGCAATATCTGTCCATGTTACCCCATTAGCCCATCTCTAAAGCTGGTGAAAAATTTCCTATTAGACTAATTTTGCTGTAGTATATGATGTAATGGTTAATGTTGGATTTTATGTACAATTAGTGTCAGTTGTGAGACAATAGAAGGATGTTAATTTGTAGCCCATTAATTTAGATCTGATAGATTGCATTGAGCTCCAAAGCATTTATTTGGCAAATATTTTTGCTGTTGTTACTGTGTAGTTTTGAATTTGTTTATCTTTAGGTGCCACTTATTCTGGATATGAAGCAGCAGTCTACTCAGCTGCTTCATCTTACTACCAACAGCAGCAGCAGCAACAGAAGCAAGCAGCCGCGGCGGCAGCTGCTGCTGCTGCAACTGCTGCCTGGACAGGGTCCACCTTCACTAAAAAAACACCATTCCAGAACAAGCAACTGAAGCCAAAACAGCCTCCCAAACCACCCCAGATCCACTACTGTGATGTCTGCAAGATCAGCTGTGCTGGGCCTCAGGTGCGTGTGTGGTATGCTAGCAGTATTGGTCTGAGCCACCTCTTGTATTGATTAGTAGGTCTTAGTTTTTTTTTTTTTTTTTGTTTAATGTGCAAGATATTAAACTATTGATGGCAGTTGCACAAACATTTAGAGCTTTTTCATCTTCCACTAAACCTTCAAACTACAAACAACAAATTGTATAGATGTTGTATTAACCTGTTTTATGCTTCAGTGTTCCTCTGATTTCTGCAGGCCTCCTTCCCTCTGCCTTGTTAAAACAAAGTGATTTCTCCCATTTGGTATCCTTCTGTGATTCCTACAGAGGCAAGAAAGTCAAACATTAAATTCCATTCCCAGTGTTTGTCCTTGCTGGTCAACTCTCAGATTTCTGTAATTAATATTAGAGACCATAGTCATGCCCTTAAAGTGTTGCCCTTAAATTGCCATAAAAATGTATTTAATATGTTTAGCTCACCCCTTTTCATTGGTAGCTCAAGGCACTTTTCAGTGGGATATAGTAGATATTTCTCTGACTCCAGAGGCTTATAATCTAAGGAGGGTCATTCACTAAGCCACAATAAGGCAAGAAAAATAGTTTATTACATGACATATCCAGATCATAACAGTAGTGGCAATATCGTGAAATTTTGTTTAAAAATCCTCCCCATATTGAAATTAGCTGCTTTGAATGTATTTGCATGCATAAAATGTACTATATGCAAAGCAACTAATGCATAGGTAATCCTGCACTAATAATGCGGCTTGCCATAACCTCATTTGCTGATAATTTTTTGCCAGTAGCATTGGGACATTAACGAAGATTCTGAATCTCCCATGCTGAAATTAAAGTGCAAAATGCCCCCCATCAATGTGCCAAAATTGTCTCCAGGATCTCTGCAGACCCCCTCTCTCCCACCACCTGTCGAGGCAGCCCTACATTAAAAAAGAAAAATAAAAGCATTTAATGCTATGTGGCTATGCTCTGCCCCTTCCCAAAATCCTTTACAAAACAAAAAAAAACTTGAGGGCTTCCTACCCTCCCAGAACCCCCCATATTTTATTACAAGTCCCTGGTGTCTATTGGCTCCCCCCCCCCCTCCCCCCCCATACACTTATATAAACTCCCTGGTGTCTATTGTGGCCTGGAGCATCCACCCTAGGCCTCAGGCTGGTCAATGCCATCTTTCAAAATGTCGACTGACCTTTTTCCCATCACATGATAGGAGCAAAGGTTGTTGGGTGTCATTCCCTGTACGTACCCAGATCAGTCCAGACTCCTGGTTTTGCCTCCTCTCCAGCAGATGGAGAGACAGACATTTTCAGAAGCAATGGCATATAACTTGGTGTACCGCCTCAGTATTTCTGTCTCCAGCAGATAGAGGAGATGCAAAACCTGCCATTCTGAACTTCTTAGAGTAAAAAACAAAAATAAAAAAAATTTTTAGGACAGGATTTCCCTCCAAGGAGGGTTGGCAGGTCTTGGTGGGACCATCCTTCCTAGTACCAGGGCCAGACGAGCAGGGACTGGTCACCCAAATTTGCTCCAGTTTCCCAAGCTAGAAGTTGAAAGCTGGTGGTCCATTCCCTCACCTTCCAGGTCTCAAAAGAACGAACCTTTGCCAAGGCTCCAGATAAAGCTGCCTTTTTCTTTTTCTCTTTATATTTTGTTGTGCTTGTAAAGTTTATTTAAAATAAAGTAGAGGGGGTGTCCTTTTCAGGCTTCGGACAGTGCTCTGCCTAGCCTTGCTGCTGCGCCAGCGGTGCAGGGAGGCAGCTCCAGGATCTCCTCTCCGTTTCTTTGTTCTGTGGCTCCCAGAGGTCTTTTTTCCTTCCCCCCCCCCCCCCCCCCCGTGTGGCTGTCCCCCCCCCCCCACATGGTTGTGCACACTGCCGACATGCCGAAGGAGCTTTGCTCCGTGTGTGATCGCATATCCTCACGTTTATCATGAGACACTCGCTGTTTCTGGTGCCTCTCTGCAGGGGAAGGCAATTCCGGCAGGACAGCAGCAGTTTCTTCGCGGCAGTGCTGGCTCGGGGGGGGGGGGGGTGGCTCGGGGGGGGGGGGGGTTTGAAGGAGGCCCGGAGTGGGGCCTGCGATCTGTTCCTGCTGAGCGCGGGAACGGTGGCCATTTTGGACACTTTAGCTACAAAGTCTAAGGCTGCAGCAAGGGGAGGGGATCTCCTACCCTCACCACCTTCCCCGCAGAGAGCAATCGGGGGAAGGATTGACTGCCTTTTCTCTGGAATTTGTGCTTTTAATGCATGCAGCTTTTCTGGCCTGCCAGGATGTGAGGCGACCTTCTCGTGAGAGTAAGGCAGCTCTGTCCCCACTCTGGTAAGGGGCCCAAGTCCTCACGCTCCTCTGTGGCTACCAGAGTCCGGAGGATTCGTGGTCCCTCGGGGGCTCTGAAGAAGGGGTCCTCGGAGGAGTCCCAACTGGCTCACTGGGGGATGTCATCCCAGATGCGGAGCTGAATCATGACCCGCACGATGCGTCAGTTTTCTGATGGGGACGATCCTCATGTGCTGCACCTTTTTCAGAGGGATAAGTTGGGTCTCCTGATTCTAGCTGTCCTGGCGGAGTTGGGTATTCCAGCACCTCAAGAGGACCCCCCAACCATGAGGATGTGGACCTGGTCATGGGCTTACGGGCTCCAGCTAAGACCTTCCCTTTTCACAAGTCAGTGAAGCAGTTGATGGTCAGGGAGTGGGATACTCCGGAGACTGGCCTTAAGGTGAGCCGAACTATGGACAAGTTGTATCCTTTACCCGAGGACACTCTGGAGCTCCTGCGGGTGCTGAAGGTGGATGCGTCCGTTTCCGCTGTTACCAAGGAAGTGACCATACCCATAGTGGGACCCACGGCTCTGAAGGATTTACAGGGCAAGAAACTGGATGTACCCTCGAGGATCTTTGAGGTCTGAGCTTTAGACATCCAGACCGCTGTCTGCAGTAGTTTTATGCTCAGACTTCCTTGAGATGGGTGCAGCAACTTCAGGAGGGTAGAACCTTGTTGTTCTCTGAGGCCCAGCACGCAGAGCATCTTGAGGCAGCGGTTGCTTATGGCGCCAATGCTGTCTATGATCTTCTTCGTACTTCGTCAAGAACGTTAGTCAGCTGTCTCTGCTAGGAGACTCCTTTGGTTTGAAAATTGGTCAGCTGTTTCCTTTAAGGCTCAGCTAGGGGCTCTTCCATTTAAGGGCAAGCTCCTTTATGGGGAAGATCTCGAGCAGCTCATAAAACTCTTGGGTGAAAACAAAGTTCACAAGTTGCTGGAGGATAAGCCCAAGGGGGTCAGAGAGCCAACTACACCATGCTCACATTTTCGGAGCCATCTGCATTTTCACCAGAGTAAAGCCCTGGCCTGAACCAGTCGTTTCGGGCCCGTAAAGCAGGCAGGGACTTCTCCGGCCAGGGCTGTGGCATCACCAAGGCTACCTAGTGAAACAAGGCTGGCTCACTCTTCGGTCCCAAGGACAGGCGGTCATCTCTTGCACTTTTACGAGAAATGGGGCAAAATAACATTGGACCAGTGGACTTTAACCTCATCATAGGATGAGGTTATGCTTTAGAATTTGCTTGGCCACTCAGAAGTCTTCTGTGGTCCCCTTGTGGCATCGCTGGCAAGGAGTTGATGGTGTGGCAAACTCTTGAGCGTCTGCGTCTTTTAGGGGCCATAGTTCCTGTCTCTCCGCTTGAGAAAGGCCAGAGCCGTTATTCCATCTATTTTGTGGTTCCCGAAAAGGGAGGACACCTTTTGCCCAATTCTGGATCTAAAAAAAGGTAAACATGGCTCAAAAAACCACGTTTTCGAATGGAAACTTTGCGGTCCGTCATCGTGGCAGTTCGAACAGGGGAATTCCTGGTGTCCTTGGATCTGATGGGAGGCCTACCTACACATTGGGATCCACCTGGAACATCAGAGGTTTCTCAGGTTCATGATAGCAGGAGAAAATTTTCAATTTTGCGCCCATCCATTCGGCTTAGCGACAGCTCCACAGACTTTCCCCAAGGTGATGGTAGCAGCAGTGACGGCTCTCAGGAGAGAGGGGGTTCTGGTGCACCCTTACCTGGATGATTGGCTGATTCGAGTGAAGTTGCAGGACCTATGCAGTCAAGCAGTGGAGAAGGTGATGTGCCGTTTGCAATCTGTAGGTTGGGTGGTGAACCTTTCCAAGAGTCATCTTCTCCCCTTGCAAATTCTGGATTTTCTGGGAACACATTTCGATACTTGAGCCGGGAAGGTTTTTATCCCAGAGGAGCACTTTCTCAAGTTACATTCTCAGGTTTGGCATCTTTTGCAGTCCCAGGTGCCCAGAGTCTGGGATTACTTGCAGGTCCATAGCTCCACGGGTGTTCACGCATGATACCTCTTCAGCAGGCGTTATTGTCCCTTGGAATCCAGTCTCGGAGCAGTTTCATCTTCTCCCTCTTACCGACTCTGCACTGTCCAGTCTCTTGGTGGCTTTCACCCAGTCATCTGCGCCGTGGAGTGGACTTGGAGATTCCACGCTGGACAGTCGTGACGATGGATGCCAGTCTCTTCGGATGGGGAGCAGTGTGTCAATCCCAGTCAGTCCAAGGGCAGTGGTCACTGCAGGAAGCATCGTGGTCCATCAATCGCCTCGAGACATGGGCAGAGCGTTTGGCTTCCCAGGATTTCTTACCTCGTGCTCAGTTGCTCGGTCAAGGTCCTGTCTGACAATGCAACCACAGTAGCCTATATCAACCACGAAGGGGGGGAACAAGAGTCTAGCAGTGGCTCGAGAAGCAGCACAGTTAATCTCTTGGGCAGAACAGCACCTATCTCAGATAGCGGGGTCTAACAGTATGCAAGCCGGTTTCCTCCACCATCAGCGGTTGGACCCCTCAGAGTGGGAGCTCTCGGATGAAGCGATGAGGCTCATACAAAGAATGGGGGGTTCCCACATGGATTAATGGCAACTCAGAGGAACACCAAAGCCCCTTGCTTCTTCAGTTGCAGACGAGAGCAAGGAGCAAAAGAGGTCGATGCCCTGGTTCTTCTGTGGCCAACCAATGTTCTCATCTGTGTTTCTGCCATTGCCCCTGGTGGGCAGGCTACTCAGAAGGATAGAGATCCTGGTAGCTCCAGGGTGGCCGCGGTGGCCTTGGTTTGCAGATTTTTTTTTTTAATTTTATAATTTTTTATTGCTGTAATAACGAAAAACAATAATGTACAGGAGATGTAAACAAAGCAACCAACAGTAGAACAACTAAGATATGCAATACAGCAAGATATCGTTTAAGATAATACAAACCCATAGTCCCCCCCCCCCCACCCCCTCATGCCAGTCATAAACTAGAAGTATGCAAGTCATTGTGTACCAACCCTCCATACATTGCTAACAAAGAAGCAGTGGTCAATGCTAAGTATTGAAAGAGTTCGATTATCTGATCGTGAAAATGAGAGGTCTCCAGGCAATGTAAGGCTCCCACACTAGATTAAATTTGGAAAGGCGGTGATATTTCAGTGCCGTAAGGCGGTAGAGAGTGCAAGTCCCATCCAGGCGTGTTAGAAGCTCTTCTGAGGTAGGAGGTTGCGGATGTTTCCATCGGTATGCAATTTCCATCTTTGCAGCCGTGCAGACTTGTTGCGCTAAAATTTGTGCAGATGCTGAGATTGAGTCATTGCAGAGGAATAATAGCGCCTGTTCTTTAATAAGAGTAAAGGTGATCTGCAGTAATTCAGACAACAGATTGGAGACATAGGACCAAAATGGTTTAATAAAAACACAGATCCACCACATGTGAATAAAAGTACCAGGTTGACGGCAGTTGCGCCAGCAGTGAGGATCCGCCCTTGGATACCAATGATGTAGTTTGGTTGGCGTTAAATGCCATCTGTACAACGTCTTATAATTAGCTTCAATAATTCGGGTGGAAATGTTGCCGTGGGAGACTGTGGAAAAGATAGTGGACTATTCCTCCTCCAAAATAGATCGCTGGACGTCTAGTTCCCAGGCAAGCATATGAGCATGTTTCTTAAATGGACGAGATGCCAAGACCTGGTAGAGCTTGGAGACACCCCTTGAGGACGCGCAGTATCCTTCGAATAGGGATCGTGTGGGGGACAGGTGGCCCTTGGCTTGAATATGCAGCAAAAAGTGGCGTAGCTGCATGTAGGAAAGAAATTTTGTAGATGGAAGTTGATAATACGCTTGAAGTGCTGAGAAAGGGAGTAAAGATCCCTGCGGCATGATATGAGATATACAATTAATACCTTTGGATTTCCAGAGGGTATAAGCAAGGGCGGGAAGACCTGCAGGGAACAGGATGTTATGGAATAAAAAAGTCAGTGTGAAGTAGTCGTAATTTCTCACCAGTTTGTGTTTCCACTGTTTCCACACGTTGTAGGTGTGCCGGGTGACAGGATAATATTTGCCCTCCAAGTTGTGTCCGGTTGCCGGATAAGTGATGCTAAAGGTGCGGGTTTCAACCATTCCTGTTCCAAGGCTACCCAAGGTTTTACATCCCTGGAGCAATGCCAGTCTAGGATAGGACGTAGCTGGGCTGCTGCAAAATACCAGATCAAGTTAGGTAGGCCCAGGCCCCCTTCCATCTTTGATTGGTAGAGAATTTCTTGTGCCACTCTTGGCGGGCGATGACGCCATAGGAAACTGAGTAGTTTTCTTTGCCATTGCAGCAGCGTTGCACGATGAACCATCACTGGTAGCGTCTGGAAAAGATAGAGGAATCTGGGAAGCAAGTTCATCTTAAGGGTTGCCAAGCGCCCAAGCCATGTAAGAGGGAGAGAGTTCCATTTATCTAAGTCCAAATCAATTTTTTTTTAAGAAGGGGGATATAATTAAGCTGGAAGAGATCTGATATATTTTTACTTTATACTCCGAGATATTTGATTTTGGTTGAAGCCCATTTAAAGGCATGATCTTCCTTCAGTTTGGAAACCTTATCTAGAGGGCACGATATATTCAAGATCTCGGACTTATCCCAATTTATTTTGAAACCGGATAAGGCACTAAAGTGTGCTAGATCTATCTCAATCATTGGGAGGGATGTCATAGGATTATCTACTCTAAATATGATATCGTCCGCGAACAGAGACATTTTGGATTCGCAGGAGTGGAAAGAAAAACCTTGTACCTTCGGATTGGTTCGGATAGTAATTGCTAGAGGTTCAAGAAAAATAGCAAATAGTAATGGTGACAAGGGGCACCCCTGTCTTGTGCCTTGCCGTACAGGAAAGGGGGTAATGTATCGTCCATTAATTTTTAGACTAGCCGAAGGTTTACAATAAAGGGCTGGTATCCAGTTGTGGAAGGAGGGACCGAACTCCATTGCCTGTAGGGTTTGAAATAAAAAGGGCCAGTGGACCATGTCTAAGGCCTTCTCCGCATCAGTGGCCAGGAGTAAATGTTCTGTCTGTTGATGAGCGGACCCCCATATGATGTTTATGATTTTGCGGACATTATCACTAGCCATACGGCCTGGTATGAAGCCAGCCTGGTCAGGATGAATAATATGAGCTGTGAAGCCATTCATCCTGTCAGCTAAAAGTTTAGCTAGAATTTTAAGATCTAAATTTATTAATGAAATTGGGCGATAAGACGCACAAAGAGCAGGATCCCCTGCCAGGTTTAGCTATAATGGTAATGCCCGCGGTATTGGAGTCTGGATGTAGTGTTCCTCCATCCTGTAAGTAATTGAAGTGACTTTGTAAATGTGGGACTAGAATATGACTAAAAGATTTATAGAATTTGGCTGTTAGACCATCGGGACCCGGAGTTTTCCCCACTTTGAGTGTTTTGATAACATTAATAATCTCGGGTGTTGTAATTTCCGCATTTAAACTATTCATTTCTGGTGTGAGACGGGGAAGAGCTTGTAAATATTGAGCTATGTCCGAGGTCCGAATATGGGATTCCGCCGAATATGTCTTGGTAAAATTTGAGGAATTGTTGCGTAATAGCCGAATTGATAGATTCGATTTGCCCCCTTCTCATTTTTAATTTTAAGAATATGATTCTGGAATGACTGTTTTTTTAATTGACGGGCTAAGACTCTGTCAGCTCTATTACCTCCCTCGATATGCGTTTGTCTGGAAAGATTTAAGGCATGTGTAATATGGTCCAATTTTAATCTGTGCAGATCATACCTTAGTTTAGTGAGTTGGGTCAAGGTCTGCTTAGAGCGGGTTTTGCTATGCTGATTCATAAGATCTGTGATCTTGGTTCTCAAATGGGTACAGGCTGTTTCTCTTTTCTTTTTAATAAAAGATGAATAGGAGATAAAATGGCCCCTAATATAGGATTTAAAACAGTCCCAGCATTAATGGCAAAATGGCAAAAACTGAGCCAGCATTAATGGCAAAAAAATCTTGAATGACCTGAGAGGAGGCCTGTATGAACAAGGGATCTTGCAGAATGGAGTCATTGAGTCTCCAGTATTTACTGCCATGATCTTTATTGGGTAATCTAAGTTGTAGGGAGACGGGTGCATGGTCCGACCAGGACACAATTCCTATCTCAGGCTTGCTAATCATATGAAAAAGATTTTTATCCACCATCAAGTAATCCATTCTCGAGTAGGAATCGTGTGGCTTGGAATAGGAGTAAGACCGTGAGTGCGGGAATGTGGCCCTCCAAGAATCCACTAGATTGTGTTCAGTCAAAAGATCCTTAAGAGATCTGGTATGCACCATGGCAGTATGGGAATGGCCCTTGGAGGTATCTATAGAAGGAGACATAGCAACATTGAAATCCCCACCCACAATCAGATGACCGGATGCATGCAAAGTGATAATATGGTTAGGGTGTCAAAAAAAAAACAAAAACCCAGCCTGTTCCCGATTAGGAGCATATACAGTAAGCAATGTGAAGTCAAGGTCAAACATTGTAATACGCATTAGAAGATATCGTCCCTGTGGGTCCGTAATACATTTTTTACATTCATAAACCATATGGGATGCAAACAATATGCCTACTCCTGCATACTTGGCATTTTTATTAGCTGCAGAAAAGTGCTGATGTTGAAATTTGACTGCATGAGAGATTCATATAGACATGTAAGGTGCGTCTCCTGCACAAACACAATATCTGGATTAGAGACAGTTAGCTCTCTGTAAGAGGGCACACTTTTGGGGAGTATTAAGACCTTTAGTATTTATGGATACTAAATTTAACCTAGCCATCCCTAAGATGTTAAATGTCTATAATAATATATAGCAAATATCTATATAGTGAGAGAATTTAAGAGTGTCTGGCTTGGTGATAGCAAATATACACGAGTATCAAAAGCCTGGAAATCATCATTGTGAATACATCATGAATAATATAGAATGAGAAGAAACAATTGACCTGCCATTAGCAAAAAATATGCAGCATGGAGGAGTAACGCTTCAATAACCAAATCATCAGAGAGATTAGCATATACCCTTGAAACACCCAAACATTCCATGGATCCCCTAGAACACTATCTGCCAAAACCTCCAGGCAGACAAACTCCCAACCCAGGTCGGGGTAGTGAGTGGTGTCACGCAGGGGGGAGATGATATACCACCCCCCACCCCCCCAGTCCACAGCATTGGTAAACAAAACTCATGAAAACAGTACAACTGCGTACTATAAACAAGACAGAACTTGGAATGGTAGCTAGTTAAATATAGATCCCTTGGCAGATCATATTTTAGTAATACCACAGCCTCTGGTTAGATAAAAAATCAGGTAGGGCCCTGGCTAGAAGAAGATCCCCCAGATTGCCTGCGGAGCCTGCTGGAGTGCTTTCCCACCCGCTGCCAGGCTGGATAAAGGGGGGCGAGCGGAAGAGGTTTCAGGGGGCTTCTGAGAGGACTGTGGAGCCACATAGCCCAAGCTCACAAGGCTAGGGGTGGCCTCTTCTAAGGTCAAATATTTGTGTGTGATGCCATCGAGGAAAAAAGATAGGCCGAATGGATGCAGCCACCGGTATTTGACAGACTTGCTGCGCAACAGTTGTAACTTCTCTGAATGATTGTCTGTTTTGAAGGGTCGCCAATGAGAGATCAGGGAAGATATAGTGTGGTTCTCCCAGGACCAAGCGTTTTTCTCCCGCGCTGCCGCTGCTATCCGTTCTTTGATTTTAAAATCAGAGAAGCAGACTTATCATGCGGTCAGTTGGGTTGGGGCGAACGCAGGGCTCTGTGCGCACGATCAAATAGGATCTCAGGAGGTACAAATTCCCCGGTCTTGTTTGTCTCCCGAAGCATAAAGAGGCAGAAATCTGACCAGTTCATGGCAGTCTTCAGATCCCGACGCCTCAGGGAATCCCCGAAAGCGAAGGTTGCTCCTGCGCGCCCTGTTTTCCAGGTCGGCAATCTTAGCTAGAAGTTGAGCAGAGTCAGCCCAGAGGGCATCGGAGGCATTCTTATTTGCAGTTATTTGCTCAGATTGACCCTCGATTCTAACATCCATATCATCCACTCTGTGCCTGAGAGACGTGAGGTCCTCTCGCATCTCCTCCATGTGCGCTAGCAGTTCCTGCCGGTATGAACATAAGAAATTGCCATGCTGGGTCAGACCAAGGGTCCATCAAGCCCAGCATCCTGTTTCCAACAGAGGCCAAAACCAGGCCACAAGAACCTGGCAATTACCCAAACACTAAGAAGAACCAATGCTACTGATGCAATTAATAGCAGTGGCTATTCCCTAAGTATAATTGATTAATAGCCATTAATGGACTTCTCCTCCAAGAACTTATCCAAACCTTTTTTTGAACCCAGCTACACTAACTGCACTAATCACCTCCTCTGGCAACAAATTCCAGAGCTTTGTGTGTTGAGTGAAAAAGAATTTTCTCCGATTAGTCTTAAATGTGTTACTTGCTAACTTCATGGAATGCCCCCTAGTCCTTCTATTATTTGAAAGGGTAAATAACCGAGTCACATCTACTCGTTCAAGACCTCTCATGATCTTAAAGACCTCTATCATATCCCCCCTCAGCCGTGTCTTCTCCAAGCTGAACAGCCCTAACCTCTTCAGCCTTTCCTCATAGGGGAGCTGTTCCATCCCCTTTATCATTTGGTTGCCCTTCTCTGTACCTTCTCCATCGCAACTATATCTTTTTTGAGATGTGGCGACCAGAATTGTACACAGTATTCAAGGTGTGGTCTCACCATGGAGCGATACAGAGGCATTATGACATTTTCCGTTCTATTAACCATTCCCTTCCTAATAATTCGTAACATTCTATTTGCTTTTTTGACTGCTACAGCACACTGAGCCGACGATTTTAAAGTATTATCCACTATGATGCCTAGATCTTTTTCCTGGGTGGTAGCTCCTAATATGGAACCTAACATTGTGTAACTACAGCAAGGGTTATTTTTCCCTATATGCAACACCTTGCACTTGTCCACATTAAATTTTATCTGCCATTTGGATGCCCAATCTTCCAGTCTTGCAAGGTCCTCCTGTAATGTATCACAGTCTGCTTGTGATTTAACTGAATAATTTTGTATCCGCAAATTTGATAACCTCACTCGCTGTATTCCTTTCCAGATCATTTATATATATATATATATATATTGAAAGGCACCGGTCCAAGTACAGATCCCTGAGGCACTCCACTGTTTACCCTTTTCCACTGAGAAAATTGACCATTTAATCCTACTCTGTTTCCTGTCTTTTAACCAGTTTGTAATCCACGAAAGGACATCATCTCCTATCCCATGACTTTTTAGTTTTCGTAGAAGCCTGTCATGAGGGACTTTGTCAAACGCCTTCTGAAAATCCAAATACACTACATCTATCGGTTCACCTTTATCCACATGTTTATTAACCCCGTCAAAAAAATGAAGCAGATTTGTTAGGCAAGACTTCCCTTGGGTAAATCCATGTTGACTGTGTCCCATTAAATCATGTCTTTCTATATGCTCTTTGATTTTGATCTTGAGAATAGTTTCCACTATTTTTCCCGGCACTGAAGTCAGGCTCACTGGTCTATAGTTACCCGGATCACCCCTGGAGCCTTTTTTAAATATTGGGGTTACATTGGCCACCCCTCCAGTCTTCAGGTACAATGGATGATTTTAATGATAGGTTACAAATTTTAACTAAAAGATCAGAAATTTCATTTTTGAGTTCCTTCAGAACCCTAGGATGCATACCATCCGGTGATTTGCTACTCTTTAGTTTGTCAATCTGGCCTACTACATCTTCCAGGTTCACAGTGATTTTGTTCAGTTCGTCTGAGTCATCACCCCTGAAAACCATCTCTGGAACTGGTATCTCCCCAACATCCTAATTAGTAAACACAGAGGCAAAGAATTCATTTAGTCTTTCTGCAGTGCCTTATCTTCCCTAAGAGCCCCTTTAACCCCTCTGCCATCTAATGCTTTTATATGCGCCCGAAGCCCCGCAAACCAGTCTCTAAATTCACCCCGAGTCGGGTGATCGGATAGTGAGCCTTCAGGAGGATCTGAGGTATTTGCGAGTGGCTCCGGGAGTTCAGCGCCTCTGGGAGTTCTTGGCCTCCGTCAGCACCATCAAGAATGCCGCCCGGATCTTTGTTACCTTCTTTCTGGTAAGAGAAGCGCTGAAGATCCGGATTTTTTTTTCTTGCCTGCCATACTTTTCACCGACAGCAGACTCACAGAACCAAATAGGTGCCTTTAGTCGAGGGTAGGACGTGGATTTCTGTGGATTGGGCGGGGAGCAGCCGGAGCTCAAAAATCAAGCTTCCATCCCTTGGCGTGACGTCACACGCCCCCCCCCCCCCCCCCCCGGTTTGCAGATTTGATCAATCTAGTAGTGGCCGGCCTGCTGAGATTGGAACATCTTCAAACCTGCTTCGTCAAGGTCCCGTATCTTTCAATCAGGCGAATCACTTATGTTTAGTGGCTTGGCTTTTGAGAGGCAGCGTTTGAGGAAGAAGGGATACCCAGAGGATATCACCACCATTTTCCTGAGGCTCATAAGTCCTAAACCTCCTTGGCTTATGCTAGGTTATGGAGGGTTTTCAAGTCCTGGTGTACCCTCAAACAAATTGACCCTCAGTGCGCATAGTTGTCCCATATTTTGGCTTTCTTGCAGAATGGGTAGGTGAAGGGTCTCTACTACAGCTCTTTGTGAGTCCAAGTCTCCACCCTAGCCGGTTTTAGGGGCAAGGTATGATAAGCTGCTAGCGGCATACCCAGATGGGGAGCATTGTTTTAAGGGAGCGAAACATTTTGCATCCTCCTTCTCTAGCTATTTACCCGTCTTAGAACCTTAATTTAGTTCTTAGGGGTTTGTGTGCGGTGCTGTTTGAGCCTCTTCAGAGAGCTACCATTAAGGATTGCATGCTGAAGGTTGTCGTCTTGGTGGCTATCTCTTCGGCCAGAAGAGTGTTGGAGATCCAGGCATTATCCTGCAGGGAGCCTTTTTTGCAGATCTCAGATTCAGGAATTTCTTTGAGGATGGTTCCGTCTTTCCTCCCTAAGGTGGTGTCAGCGTTTCACTTGAATCAGTCAGTGGAGCTTCCAGCTTTTATGAACCTGGAGTCTGGTTCGACCCATGCCTCAGAGTTGAGGCGTTTGGATGTCAGATGGGCCTTGTTGCGATACTTGGAGGTGACCAACAGTTTTAGACTGTCTGAAAACCTCTTTGTCCTGTGCAGTGGTCCTAAGAAGAGTCAGAAAGTGTCGAAGGAGACTATTGTTTCTTGGTTGAAGGAGGCTATTGGAGAAGCTTATATTTGTCGCAGTTTTCCGATCCCGGAATGCTTGAGAGCTCATTTGACACTGTCCCAGGCTGCACCCTGGGCGGAGTGTCAGCTAGTTTCTCCTCAGGAGATTTGCCGTGCAGCAACTTGGAAGTCCTTGCATACCTTTGCCAGACACTATAGACTGGATGTCCATGCTCTGGAGGTTGTTGCCTTCAGAGAGTGTCCTTTGAGCAGGATTCTCCCAGTCTCACCCATGTTAAGGAAGATTGGTACATTCCAGGAGTCTGGAATGATCTGGGTATGTACAGGGAAAGGAAAATTGGTTCTTTCCTGCTAATTTTTGTTCCTATAGTACCACAGATCAGTACAGAGTCCCACCCAGCTCTGGGGAGTCTGCTCGTTCTCTCTGTCTGTCTGGTCGTTGGTTATCTGAAGAATTGGCACAGGCCTTTTTCTCTGCCTTTTGATTCTGTGTAATGGTTGGCAGTTTGTATTTTCTCCTTTCCTCTACTCATTTGAGGGATATTGTATTCTTAGTTTGTTTTGGAACTGTTCTTGTTTTGGTATCAGCTTTGGTACATAATAATACTCAGGGGGTGCAGGTGGTACACCAGGTTATATGCCGGTGCTTCTGAAAATTTCTCTGTCTCCATCTGCTGGAGGGGAGGCAAAATCCAGGAGTCTGGACTGAGCTGTGGTACTACAGGAACGAAAATTTGCAAGTTAAGAACCAATTTTCCTTTGAAAGATGGCATCGATCGGCCCGAAGCCTATGGGGCGTCCTGAGCCCTACTAGACACCAGGAATTTCATCTGGTATAGGGGGAAGAGATCCAAGGAGGTTGGCTAGGGTGGAAGGGCCACTTGGGGTCTTATTATAAAGTATAGGATGTGTGAGGGGTTTGAACAAGGGAAATATTTTTTTTGAAAGGGGAATGGTTTTGGGAAGAAGGTGGGGCTTTGCAGAGCAACATTTTTTTCCTTTTTTTTTTCTTTTTCTGTTTTTACTATGGGGCTGCTTTGACAGGTGGTTGGGGGGTGGGGTTCTGCACAGACCCCCAAAGGGGGTATTTCAGTAAGTTGAGAGAGGAGCATTTTGAATCTATGCTAGCACTTTCAGAAAATGGTGGCTCTGTGTATAGGAGGCCGCCATCATATGTTTTTGCCCTTTCCCCTCAATGTTTTTTCTCATGAAATTTTTCTGTGAGAAAACTACTGCAGGGAATCCACCACAATATTTTCTCATGGGAGGGGCTTAGTGAATGACCCTCTATGTTTGAGCCTTGCTCAAGGAGCTTTGTCAAGATTTAATCCTGGTTTCACTGGTTCTTATCCTGCTGTTGTAATCTTGAGGAGGCTACTCCACTTCAAACTCCACAGCCAAACTAACTGAGAAATTGGGAGGGTATACTTTATATTTTAGTCCATTCCTCAGAGAATCTGTTATGTTTTGAGGTTGCTTTTTTTTTTTGGCTTTATAAGTACCATTTTCTGTTATTAAAAAAAAATGCATATTTTTTGAGCAAATTTTAAAAACAATTGTAAAATGCATTGCTTTGCATCTTAATAGACATACAAAGAACATTTGGAAGGACAGAAGCACAAAAAGAAAGAGGCAGCTTTGAAGGCCTCTCAGAACACTACCACCAGCAGCAGCAGCAGTAGTGCTGCTGCCCGGGGCACTCAAAACCAGCTGCGCTGTGAGCTGTGCGATGTTTCCTGCACAGGGGCAGACGCGTATGCTGCTCACATTCGTGGTGCAAAGCACCAAAAGGTAAGGACATTCTGGCTGTTTTTAGCAAGAATCCTTTGTGTGTATTTCTTTGTATGCGACCCAGTCAAGTTCCTTAGCTGAATTGAAACCAAGGCTTGTATGCTTACCCTTATTTAAAAATATATATGCTGCATAATTAGCTAAAAACTACTTATCCTTTTACTTAATTTGTATTTAAATTCTTAAACATAGGACTTATCAATTACGCAGAAAGTTAGAAGAAATGGCATATCTGCCATCATCTGCTATGTTATGAAACCTTTAGGGTGGCAGTTGGTCATATTTCTGTAGCAAATTTTAAAATTCCAGAAAATGGTTGAAAATGTATTTTCTAATCTTTCTGCATTTTCCTTTTCCATCTTGATATTGTCTTCTTTTTTGCCTTTCTTTTGTCTCTTCAGTTAGTCTTTTTTTCTATTGAAACATTTTCTTCCATCCCATTGCTTTCCCTTCCTTTGCAGCTATTTTTTTTGTCTCCTTCTGTTTTTTTTTAATTTCCAGTGCTTATTATTCCTTTATTTCTTCATTCAGCCTCTAAAAAAAAAAAAAATAATAAAAATTTTAATTCAGATTCCCTGTCAAAACTGAATTTGACTTATTGGAACATTTCATAATGGTGAAGCTAAACCCATCTTCAAAAGGTATCTTCAATATTTCGTACAAGATGACCTTGTCACTCCACCACAGTCGATGCATGTGCTGCTTAGGCCAATCCCATGACTTTCTTGTTTTGCCTGCACTTGGGTGTCTCAAAGGGCTATTAAATCCAGAGAGTATAAACTGAAAGAATTTCCAAGTTCTCCACAGCCCTCTGAATCATCAGAGGAAGTCCTCACCAGCTGAGGGACCAGAGTCCTTTCAAGCTGTGAGACATGACTTGGACATGTCTTTGCACATATGCCATTTTCCTCTCTGATAAATAGGGGGAGAGAATGTGCTTTTCACTTTCAAAACCTTCAACTCCAAGGATAGTGTCTATTAGTACGGAAAAATCAGCACAGAAGGAAATGCCATTGGTACCAATGGTGTTTGACATAAGATCAGTGGCACCATTAGTGAGCAAGGCCATTGTATCCTTGTTGGTGCCAACAGCTCTCTGTGCTGACAACAAAGTATCTCTGCCAATCACCAAGTGTATCTTTTCAAAGATCTCTGTCACATCAACAGAGCAGGCTAAGTCCCAGCCACACCTTTTTTTTTTTTTTAAACTCAATCCTCACACTTCATATAATGCTTCATACAGGCTTTAGGGTTCAGCATTAATTTCCTAGATTCCAATTGAGCTGACTCATATAAGAGACTTCTTCGTACCCTGCCTTAATATAGCACATGAGAAGAAGTTCCTGTTTCTTTAGAGGGCAAATGAATTGACTAAGATAATTATAACCTTTTCTCAATAAAAGCAGGTTTCTGTCCATTTCTTTCCATGAGAATATTGGGACAGATGTGGGTAGTGCCGAGGTGTTAAGTGGCAGCCATCAATACCCATTCAGAGTAAACTTGTGGCCACTTGGGGGGAGGTGGGGGGGTTCTACCAAGCACTGCCTAGGTCTGCCTGTGCACATGCTTCTACACTGGCAACCTCCTAACCCAGCAGCTGGATTCCTGCTTGCTTCAGGGCAGTTTCCCCTCCTGCAAGCTATGTGCTTTCTTAGAGACACTGAGACTCCCTCACATCCAAGAGTCACACAGTTCCTAGAAATAAATCCACAGACCAAATACACACAATACCAAGATAGTTAATCAGTCCAAGACAGGTAGAGCTAACAAACTAATAAGTTTATTAACAAAAAGTAAGAACAGTGAACAAAAAATATAATTTGCAAACAGGAACAGGTAAAACAAGGATTAAATAGCAAAAGTTAACTGAACACTTTCCCATACTTACCTATTTCCAGGGAGGTCAAGAAAGGCTCTCCACAGAAGATGAACAGGGCTTCAGCACAGAGACCTGCTCCCTCTGTACTCTGAGGGCCAGTCAGTGCACAAAGTACTAACCACTTTCTCACCAATGGCCTTCTGACTGTTGAAGGTTTTTTGGGTAATGGCACTGCAGGATGTTTCTTACATTTCCTCAGGGCTGTTGGGATGTGTATGCTGTTTAAAAGCTTTCTTCTGGATAAAGGCAGCATCCACAACCTCTGTTTGAAATGCAGTGCAGCGGTCAAAAACCACCTGCAGGCCAGCCAGTAGAAAAATGTTCTCTGGAAAAAAGGGTCAAAGGGCAGAAAAACTAGAGAGCATACAAAATCCCTATTTTGACACAGTAGCAACAGTCCATATTACCCCTTTTGCATGTTTCAAATATGAGACCATTTCAAATTTGGGACCCAAAATCTATTGGAACCATCATTTACAGCCATTTTCTCAACAATGTCATCCAATCTGTAGCATGGTGGCCGAATCTTGCAAATCTGTTCAGAGATCAGCTCTTCTACCTACCTCATTTTCAGATTACATTAATCACAGATGCATCCAATCAGGGATGGGAAGCTCATCTAAACAACCATTGTTCTGAAGTGACTTGGACTCATCTGGAAAATTTACGCCATATAAATCACCTAGGGTTAAGAGCAATCTTCAGTACTCTTAAGGTATTCAGTCCTTAGCTAAACAGAAAAGGATGGTGTTGAACTAAACAGGCAACCAAGTAGTGATTGTTCTATAACAACAAGCAAGGAGGACCTGACTTTGTTGAATAAAATTTCATCCCAGGCCTAATGCCTTGCATGCCTGAGTACATTTGGTGCATTTCTCAGACATCTTCAGCTCGGTACTCGCCCATATGTGAGGACTACCATCCTGCTTGTCCTGTGAGAAAGCAAATGTTGCTTACCTGTAATAGGTGTTCTCACAGGACAGCAGGATGTTAAGTCTTCACGAAACCCTCCTGCCGCCCCGCGTTTTCTTATTTTATTTCATTTTTGGCACTACCTATAGCTTTTTAACAAGACTGAAGGGGGACCCCTTCTGGCTGCAGGGTTAGTGCCGTGCTGGGCATGCCCAGTAGGGGCCAGTCAAAGTTCTGGAAACTGACAGAAGTGTTCTGTGATTGGGCTCCATCCTGTGATGTCACCCATATGTGAGGACTAACATCCTGCTGTCCTGTGAGAACACCTGTAACAGGTAAGCAACATTTGCTTTATGCTATAGATGTATAATGTGCATTTATTTATTTTATTTAAACTTTTTATATACTGTCTTTTATATTCAGTCTTAGCAAATAAAATTTGAGCAAAACAGTTTACAACAGTGGTCATAAAAATAGTAAAATAGAGAAATATTAAGAATGAATAAAATGACATTGGTAATATAGCAATATAACTAATATCTAAGTAAATAAAAATAGTAAAATTAGATTGTTTACATTAAATTTAATGAGGAGAAAAGGTAGAATAAAAATCATAGTTGCAATGACAACATAGCTGTGTTGATTTACATGTCGGCATGGATTTTGAACATTGTTTGTGTGCCTTCGTCATACAACACCTTAGTGCTATCCCTAACACCCATTCAGGTTTAACCTTTGATGCTCAGTGTAGTGCACCTCTGTATTTGCCCTACACTGATTACCTCTTGACCACCAAGTTGGTTTCCATAAGGCTTTGGGCAAGCATCCTGCCCACAAGTTATCACTTGGTAGTTCCTAGGGACACTTGAGACCCTCAAGGATCACATTGGTCCTAGAAATGTACCTAAAGACCAAATACAAAAAAAGCCAAGCTCATAAACCAGTCTCAGGTCAGAGTTCACAGACTAAAAAATGTATTAACACACAGATCTGTGAATAGAAAAAAGATTTAATTGCAAGCAGCCAACAGGTAAAATGACAAGGATTCAAACAGTTAATTCTAACTAGACAAGTTTCACTGAATTGAAATAGTGCCTGGGGAGGTTCAGAAGAGGGCTGTCCTTGCAAGGACAGGGTCTTAGTACAGATCTGGTTCCTCTGCGTTCCCAACCAAGATTGAAATTTCTGGCAAAGACATTGACTTTTTGCTGACCTTTGACGATCAATTTCTTTTGTTTAAGGTAGTTAGATCAGTGGGTAGGTTTGGTTTCTGTCCTTTCTTTTCACATGCGCTGGGCAAAGTTCTGATGCTTGGCAGGGCAGTGCCCTAAGGCCTATTTCCCGGAGATAGTGATCCCTTGGGACTAGGGGGAGTATTCATCAGTGGGCCAGTCACTCTCCCCCCCCTGTATATATATTCCAGGGATGTTTCACCTCTGAAGGGGGCTCAACTATCACACAGATCGATACTCTAAGGCCGCGGTAGAAACAGTGCGGCAGTGCTGGGCGCACCCGCGGTTGCCGCACGCACAGTGCAGCTCGCCTACCGCTCGATTCCGTATGCAAATAGCTTGCAAATGCAAGCTGCGTCTAGGAAGCGTCCGTGAAGCGTTAGGCCCGCGCAACCCATTTTACTGTATAGAGCGCCTATACAGTATCCTGGGTGCTCGGGCCTAACGCTTCACGGCCACACTGGTATCTGTCATTTGAAATGTCATTTGAAATGACAGATACCAGTGTGGCCGTGAAGCGTCTTGAGCAGCCAATTGCACGCATAGGGGCCGCTTTCCCACGTGCGATGCGTCTGTCTGACAGCTGGAGGCTGGAGCCGCGGTCGTCGCCGATGTGCGGAGGGGGGGGGGGGGCTGCAAAAGTAAGTCGCTTCGTCGCTTTAAACTGCCCCCCCCTCCTCCCGGAGCAAGGCTGCTTTTCGCGCCCTGCTTCGGGAGGAGAGGAGAAGGGACTAGCAGGCCCGAGCGTAGGATTGCCCGTCTCTCCCCTCGCTCTCTTGCTACTTTTTTTTCGGGGGGGGGGGGGGGGGGGGGACAGGACTGGGGCTGCACCGGAGATCGGACGCAGCCAGGGCAGGTGAGCGGGGGCTGGGGGAAAGTTTGCCGCCTACCCTTACCCCTGCCTCTAATGCAGGGGTAAGGGTAGGCGGTAAGTTAGCAAGGTAAACACGCGGCAAAACGGCAGGGTAAAAATGCGATAGTCGGGGCGCGCGTTACTGTATGGGAGGGAATAGCTAATTCGCTCGTTTACATTTAATATACATGCCGCGTGCGGAAGGGGTTACCCGGGGATTTTAAGAGGCGGTAGGGATGAGTTAAAGGGGATAGTGTGTCGCGGGAAGGGCTAACGCGGCAGGAAAGTGAGTAGAAGGCGACTTAGGAGCAGGGTAACTGCGGTTGCACTTTACTGTATCGATCTGACAGAAAAGAAGCAGGGATCAGATTTTACTTTTATTTAAAAAAAAAAAAAAAAAAAAGCATACAGTAAGTCCTGTTGGTGGCAGGCTGTTTGATCGCTTCGTTGGCCCCGGCCTGCCACGCTAGGGTCCCAGGACTCCGGAGGGGGTGGCCTGGTCACGTGGCGCATTTTTATTTTACCTCAGTCACAGCGCTGCTGCTTTCGCGCACTTTTTTCCTGCTCTAGCAGCTTTGGGCTGCTATGCCGCGTGTGTTGGTCTGCGGGGAGTCGGGGGCGTGGCTCTCTCGATAGGTCTCTGCTCCCGTTGTCTTCCCGGGGTCGAGGGACCCTCTTGGAGGCCGAGCGCTGCCCTTGGGTCCCCCCTTTCGCAGCTGTGCAAAACGCAGTGTGTGCCGTCGGCTCGCGGGCAGAGGCCGGCCCCGCCCCCACTCGAAGAGGGAGCGGCAGCCATCTTCTCATTCCGAGCAGCGAGGATGCAGCGTCGGACGGAGGGGATTTCCCTACTGATTCTCCTCCGGCCCTCAGCCCACAATGAAATCTCGATTTCGCGGCGCATAAACCCCCCCCCCCCCCCCAGACTTACATTGGAGTACGAAGCAGGTTAATCTTTTTAGTCTTAGCTTCTACAAAATAGAGAACCAAATGCCTGTCAGTTCAGGGATTGCCAGGAAAAGGAGGCTTTTTGTCAGGGGAAATAAAAAGATCTGAATGTAATTAAATCTCAACAGGCACAAAGATCCTTATTTCATTACAGCCTCTGCATCAGAAAGACAAGGATTTTTTTGATTTTCAAAATGGGGCTATCTGGTAGTGGGTGAACCTAAAACTAAATGCTTTATTTTGTTTAACAGGTAGTAAAGCTGCACACAAAACTTGGCAAACCCATTCCGTCAACTGAGCCGAATGTTGTTTCCCAATCTGGTACTTCAACTTCTGGTTCCAAACCAGCTTCCTCCAGTTCAAGTGGTACAGCTGGCAATAGCTCCATTAGCTCTTCAGTGTCATCCACAGCTGTGAAAATTCTTACTCCCACTGTGAGCACATCTCTCAGCTCTACTGCTAGCAGCAAAGCAGCCACAGTCTCTACTAATACTATTGTAAAGAAAATAACCACACCCAAAATCAACTTTGTGGGTAAGTTGTTATAAGTTTCAAGAACCCTTCCATGTATCTTAATTTCTGCTCAAGCATTTAGAAATAAAGTATCTATAGCATTTGAGCTAGTACAGCAAAGTTGCTTACCTGTAACGATGTTCTTAGAGGACAGAAGAATATTGGTCCTCGCCTAGGTGACATCAGATGGAGCTAGGCATGAAAGTTTGAGCATGTTCTTCTTGGTATGTGCAGTATGTTACATTCCCCATGCGTCCATGTAGGGAATCATTTAGTCTATAATTTAGCTTAGACTTGGGGATCTAACATCCAGCTGTCCATGGAGAGCACCTATTACGGATAAGCAAATCTTTCTTCAGGGGTAAGCAAGGACAGCAGTCCTTGCACATGGGAAATCCCTAGTTCCTGTTCATATCCCAGATCAGTGCAGACTCCTGGGTTTTGCCTCCCTGCCAGCAGATGGAGACCAAGGAGGGGAGGGGGAGGGGGGAGGTTTACTGCTACTTAATCTAGAGTGAAATCGAGTGGGTCACAAAACTCAGATAAAGTGAAATACATATTTAAAAATTTGAGAATATTACAAATTTAATATCAATAAAAATATATTACAATAAAATCAAATATTAAAATTAGCACAATGATAGATCCAATACACCCGACACAGCCATGTTTCAACAAGATGTCTGCTTCAGGGGTGATTAAATATTTGTTCTTCCTTATTCACCCTAAGCTAAGAGGAAAAAAAGATGACCACTGGACCATAAACAATCTTAAAATTCACAAACCTAAAAACAGCTGAAAAAGTTTCAAGGAATCCTAAGAGGCACCAAAAATGGTAAATTGAATGTTCCTCCTTATTTGCAAACAGTGGACAGTCTGCAGCACTGTACCATAGAACGAATCAATATTGATTTGCAAATAAGTAGGGAAGAATATTCAATTTACCATTTTTGGTGCCTCTGGGTATCTTGGAACTTCAACAGCTGTTTTTAGCTTTGATAATTTTAAACTTGTTTATTGTCCAGTGGTCATCCATTTCTCTTAGCTAGGGGAGAATAAGGAAGAACAAATATTTAATCACCTCTGAGGCAGACATCTTGTTGAAACATGGCTGTGTCGGGTGTATTGGATCTATCATTGTGCTAATTTTAATATTTGTATTGTAAAAGTTTTTATTGATATTAAATTTATTTCCCTAGCATGTAGCCAGATGGACCCAGGACCAATGGGTTTATGCTCTCTTGCCAACAGATGGAGCCTGAGTCAGGTTTCAAAGCTGACATCACCCTAAATACACCCCTGCAGTGACCTCAGCCCTTCAGTATTTCTCCGTCTGTAGCAGTTACAGACATGCTTTCCCTATGGGGATCGCTGTACCTTTTGAAAGAAGAAATTCTACTTGTAAATTGGAGAAAAGATTGAGCCCCACTCTCCCGTGGTGATACCTGATGGTCCCTTCCCCAGCTGAGAATTCCTGAGGTGATTTCTGAGATCCCTCAGAGGTGTGCCTTGGTCCATTAGCCAGTTCCCAGCATAGACTTTGCTGCTGAAGCAGCTGAAAGGCAGCGGGTGCAGGAAGCCGAGCACAGTGGTGACAGCCAAAGCTCTCTCCCACTGCAGCCAGAGACAATCTCTGTACTCAGCCAGTAAGCGCTGAGAGCCCGGAGATATTAGAGGGGTTTCGGTAACACTTCCTTTGGCCTCCTTGCTCGGCATGCCATACCGACGATCCCGTTGGCGTAAGGGGAAATGGGCTTCCAAGTGGGTTGCGTGGCCACATCACAGGAAAAGACAACGTCAGAGCAGACTTTCTAAGCAGGGAGAATCTGGATCCAGGAGAGTGGGTGTTGTTGGCCAAAGCCTTTCAGCTGGTAGTAGAGCGTGGGGTCTCCCATCCATCGACCTGCTGGCCACATCTCACAATGGGAAGGTTCCCCAATTCTTCAGTCGCAGAAGAGATCAGTGGTCCCTGGGGATCGACGCTCTCGTTCAGACTTGGCCAGAAGAGGAGCCGCTATACGGCTTCTCTCTGTGGCCCCTCCTGGGCAGGGTCATTCGCAGAATTGAGCACCACGGAGGATTATTTCTACTAATAGCTCCAGATTGGCCCAGGAGTCTGTGATATGCGGACATGCAGAGACTTCTGGTGGAGGACCCCCCTGTGCCTCCCACCGCACAGGGACCTGCTACAGCAGGGACTGGTCCTTCACGAGGATCCAACTCGATTCTCTTACTCTGGCCCTTGAGAGGGCTTGCCTGATGAAGTGAGGATATTTGGCGGCAGTAATTGCCACCTTACTCTGCGCATGGAATTTCTCTATGTCCCTATCGAATGTGCGGGTCTGGAGAGTATTTGAGGCCTGGTGCAAGGAACGCAGTGTTCTCCCTCTGGTCAAAATCCCACTAATTCTGAAACTTTTGCAGGATGGCTTGAATAAAGGTTTAAACCCCCAACAAAGTGTGGAACAATGGGCAAACATACTAATGTGAACACAATCCAAGAGGTGTGCTGCAAAATTAATCCCTAAGGTCCATGTAAAACGAACCAGAAAAAACAATTTAAACAGGAAAAGTTCAATAATTCCAAAATGCCAAATCTTTATTGAAATGTCAGTCCCCTGACACGGACCGTGTTTCGCAATGGCTGCATCGGGAGGGACCAATTACATGTGGTAAAATAAAGCGGCATTACATTCTTGAGAAATGTGACCCATTAATACATTAAGGGGAATTTCCAGAGGATAATTTGGGGGACTGAACCAATTACAATTAAAAGAGCACCGTTCTAATGTGTGAAGAAGAATGTTAAATCATAGAAAACAATGGCAGTAAGAAGCAAATGGTAAACGTGAATCTGTTATTTACTCTTTCAGATAATAGGTTTAAAGGGCACTCCATGAAGTTAGCAAGTAGCTCATTTAAAACTAATCAGAGAATTCTTTTTCACTCAATGCACAATTAAGCTCTGGAATTTGTTGTGTAGCTGGGTTAAAAAAAGGTTTGGATAAGTTCTTGGAGGAGAAGTCAATTAACTGCTGTTAATCAAGTTGACTTAAGGAATAGCCACTGATGTTAGTTATTAGTAGCATGGGATCTACTTAATGTTTTGGGTACTTCCCAGGTACTTGTAACCTAGATTGGCCACTGTTGGAACAGCTTATGTTCTTAAGCCTCAGCCAGCTCCTCAGTCAACTCTGGGGATGGGGTTTTGACTGGGCCATAGGGAACATAAGCCAGTTGCCCATACCCAGGACAGTGGGCCCTCCGGTCGTGGGCAGGCTGTGGTTCTATACGAACCAGTGTTCCTGTGTAATCTTGAACCAGTGGGTTTTGTTAATCCGTCAAGGGTGCCAATTAAATCTGTTGGTGTCCTGCCAGATTGTCCTCCTTGCCTATATTAGGGGCTGGTGGCACATCAGGAGATACAAGCAGTGATGTCCTCCCTCTTAATGGCCAGAGTGGTCTAGCTGGTACCACCAGGGCAAAGAGGGTGGGGATTCTATTCCATGTATTTCCTGATTCCAAAGAGAACAGGAGGACTCAGTCCCATCTTAGACCTGAGAGCCTTAAACAAGTTTCTAAGAGAAGAAAAGTTCAAGATGGTTTCCCTGGGCACCTTGATTCCCCTTTTGCAGAAAAGGGGTCTGGCTATGCTCCCTCTACCTGAGGGACTCATACAACCATATCGAGATCTTAACCCGGTCCTAGGAGGTATATCTGATTTGTGGTGGGCAAACAGCACTTCCAGTACCCAGTGCTGCAGGAATCCATGTTTTTCCATATCTGGACAGTTGGCTGGTCAAGAGCATGTCTGAGGTATGCGCTTCCAAGTCCATGCGCTTGTCCATCCGGGTATTTTGAGTCTCTAGGCCTTGTCCCCAACTACCTAAAGTCCTATCTCAGTCCGTCATCTCAGTTGGACTTCATCAGAGCTCTGCCAGACACGGCTCAGGCCAAGGCCTTTCTGCCATGCCAGAACGCTATTGCCTTGGCAACCATTGTGACAGAAGTTCAAGAGAGCACATGTTGAGGTTGTTGGGCCACATGGCCATGACCGTCCATGTCATTCCCTTGGCACTCTTGCATATGCTCAGAGCTCAGTGGATCCTAAGGTCACAGTGGTGCCAAGCCACTCAGAGCCTCCAGGATTGCATCTGAGTCACCTCGTCCTTGTCCTGGTGGTAGCTACTTTCCAGTCTGGAACGGGTGATTTCCTTCCGGAGTCTCCCTACCCTGAGGTGAGGAGCACATGTAGATGGGCTCGGCACTCAGGGTCTGTGGTCGGCTCAGGAACGATGTTGTCAAATCAACTTCCTGGAGCTCCAGGCAATCAAGTATGCATTATGGGCTTTCAAAGATCGGCTCTCCATCAAGGTTGTCCTGATCCAGACTGATAACCATGTAGCCCTGTGGTATGTCAATAAGCAGGGAGGCATGAGATCCTACCTCCTGTCAGGAAGCGGTCCAGATCTGGTTGAGGGTCCTTTCTCTTGGGATGGTGCTCAGGGCCTTGTACATGATGGCGGACAGGCTGCGTTGAGCCTTCAGACCCCACGAATGGTCATTGAACCAGGAGGTAGCTAATGGGATATTCCTTCTCTGGGGAAGCCCAGGCGCAGATCTGTTCACAATCTCCTGCAACAGTTCAAATGGCAAACCAGCCTCTGACTCCCTGGACCAGCATTGGGGCAAGTGTCTTTTGGTATGCATTTCCTCATATTCCCATAGTGGCAAAGATTCTCTTGAAGCTTCGCGAGGACAAGAGGGTCTATGATCCTCATAGTTCCACATTGGCCAAGACAGGTCAGGTATCCACTTCTGTTGGAGTTGTCAATCTAGAAACTAATAAGGCTGGGGACTTCCCCAGATCTCATCACGCAAAATCAGGGCAGCCTGTGGCACCCAACCTCCAGACCCTGTCGCTCACAACCTGGATGTTAAGAGGTTAACCCTGCAGCTGCTTGCTCTTTTTGAGGATATGTGTTGGGTCCTACATCTACATGTGCTTCCAAAAGGCCTTCTACTAGAAAGTCCTATGGACTGAAATGTGGAGGAGGTTTTCTGTGTGGTGTGAGCAGGAGGCCCTAGATCTGTTCTCCTGCCCCCACATAAAAACTGCTTGATTACCTTCTATACCTTTCGGAGGCTGGCTTAAAAAAAAAACAACGCTGTCAGAGTTCATCTTAGTGCAGTTGGCACATACCACAACAGTGTAGATGGTTTGTACAGCCTATAGTTGTATGGTTCATGTAGGACCTGCTTCAATTGAGTCCTCCCCTATGGTCTTCCACTGTGTCTTGGGACCTCAACTTGGTGTTAGCTCAGCTGATGAAAGCTCCTTTTGAGCCACTGCGCACCTGTGACTTGAAGTACCTGACCTGGAAGGTCATATTTTTGATGGCAGTCACTTCAATGCACAGGGATAGCGAGCTGCAGACATTAATGACTTATCTACCTTGTACTAAGTTTTTTATCATGACAGGGTGGTCCTGCCAGTATTCTTTCCCAGACCTCATTCGCACCAAGGCGAACAAGCAGTGTGCAGTTTGGACTGCAGGTGAGCCTTAGCCTTCTATCTGGAGTGGACAGAATCCTATAGACAATCCACCCAACTTTTTGTTTCTTTTGATAAGAATAGGTTGGGCGTTGCCATTGCCAAACAGACAATATCCAGTTGGCTAGCAGATTGCATCTCCTTCTGCTATACCCAGATGGGACTGCATTTTGGGGAGTCAGGTCAAGGCTTTTTCTGTCAGAGCCATGGCACAGTCGGTGGCCCACTTGTGAGCAGTTCCAGTGGAGGAGATTTGCAAGGCTGTGATATGGAGTTCTCTCCACATATTAACATCACATTTCTATTTGGATAGGGATGGCTGACGCGTGGGTTTTGGCTAGTCTGTCCTCCGGAACATGTTTTAGGTGTAGAACCCAACTCTTCCAACCTAGGGCTCTTTTTTGGGTTCAGGCTATTTCCCCCCTCTGTTACCAACAGCAGCATAGTTGTGCCTGTTGTCTCCTGGTTAGGTGTCTGTTTGGTCCCCTTTTGTGTTGGGTAGCAGCCTGTAGCTAGGTATTCACCCTTGTGTGAGGACTACCATCCTCTGAGAAAGAGTTGCTTACCTGTAACAAGTGTTCGAGAACAGCAGGATGTTAGTCCTCACAAAACCCACCCAGCACCCCACAGAGTTGGGTTTCTCCTATTTTTTATTTTATCATAATTCAATGTTACAAGACTGAAGAGGGATCCTGCATGGATGTGTGGTATAGGACAATGCTGGGCCTGCACAATGTGCCTAGTCAAAGTTTCCCACCTCTGGCTCCATCTGATGATGTCACCATTGTGTGAGGACTAACATCGTGCTATCCTCAAAACACATGTTGCAAGTAAGCAACTCTGCTTTCTCCAGTCATTACCAGTTGGATGTCTGGAATCTGGTCTCTGATGGGTTTGCAATGTGTGTACTATGAATGAAATTCACATTTCCGCCCATTATTGGGAATCTTGGGTACATTCCAGAAGTCTGGTCTGATCTGGGGTATGAACAGGAAGGGAAAATCTGTTTGCTAATTTTCATTCTTGGAATACCACTGATCAATCCAGAAACCTACCTGCTCGACATGGTATTTTATGTAGTTACATGATCTTCTGCTTAATGTTGGAATGAGCTTTCCATAGAGGCTCCACCTCCCTTCTGCTCTTTGAAGGGGCTTGACGGTCTCAGTTAGATATTTTCATCTTAGCTTGGGTACAGGTCATACTGAGGGGACTGTAGGTGGCACTCTAGGTTAAGTAGCCGTGTCAGTAAAGCTTTTCTTCTCTGTCTCCATCTGCTGGCAGGGAGGCTAAACCTAGAAGTCTGGACTGATCTGCGGTATACCAGGAACTAAAATTAGCAGGTAAGAACAAATTTTCCTCTACAGACTGCCCCGAGAAAAAGAAAGAGGGTTAAACCTGGAACAGTGCCAATGAGCATAAACCGGTTTTGACAGCAACAATCCATTCCATATGTTTATAGATATAGACTTTATTTATTTATTTTTTTTAAGGGGCATACTAAAACCAAAACGGAGGGGAGCAGTTAATTCCTCAGTTCAGACCGGCCAAACCTACTTTCATGTTTGGTATCACTGTCCCAGCAATAATGAGATGTGATTGTATGGGGAGAAGTCCACATCATAGCCTTGCAAATCTCATTCATAGAGGCTGATCTTAGGTGGGCTACCATCACTGCCATGTCTCTGACTGCTGACATGACCCACTAGATTCAAGTTTATCTGGACGTAACATAGGGACATACAATCTGCTAGTCAATTTGAAAGGTGCACTTGGCAACAGGAATTCCAGGTTTGTTGATGTCAAATGAAATAAAAGGCTAGGTGGACACTTTAAGAGCTTTAGTCTGCTCCAGGTAAGGCACTTTTACAGTCCAATATATGTAGCTCTTGTTCACCTTTGTGGATATGTGGCCAGGGGAAAAAGGTTAGGACAATGATTTAAGGTGGAAGTCCTAAACTACCTTAGGAAGGAATTTAGGATGTGTGTGCAGAAACAACCTATGTGAAAAAGCTTGATATAATATATATTTGTGCTCAAAGTTTTCATACCTTTGGCAAAATTTGTACGCTGTGTAGCATTTTAAGAAAACATGAGTGATCAGACAAAACACATCAGTTTTCCTAGCGTATAGCCAGATGGACTCAGGACCAATGGGTTATGTGTTCCCCTGCTAGCAGATGGAGACTGAATCAGGTTTCAAGTCACCCTAGATATACCCCTGCAGTGACCTCAGCCATTCAGTATCTCTGTCTCCTAGCAGCTGTGGATTGTGTCTCCTATCAGGAACACAGTACTCTTTAGATGAGGAAAATTTACCTTCAAATTTCTACTTTTAAGTTGGAGAAGATAGTCCCGCTCTCCTGTGGGGATACTAATGGTCCCTCCCCTAGTTGAGAATTCCTCAGGCAATTTCCGAGATCCCTCAGAGGTTTCCCTTGGGCCGGTAGCTGGTTCCCGGCGTGGACTCTGCTGCTGAAGCAGTTGAAAGGCAGTGGGTGCAGGAAGCAGAGCCCTCTTCCCCCGCAGCCGGAGACTGTCTCTGTATTCAGCCGATAAGCGCTGAGCCGAGGTAAGTAGAGAAGAACTCTAATCCAGAGACATGGAAGGGCTTTGGTAAGTCTTTCCTCTGGTCTCCTTGCTTGGCGTGCTGTACTGACGTTATGCCCGACCACGATGGGAAGGAAGGGGGTTTCTGAGTAGGTTGAGCCCACCCCCCGATGAGCTAGGCCTTGCTTCAGGCTCGGTGGGCACTCCATGTGGCAGGCAGCAGCACAGTTTGTTTGCGGCACTATTTTCTTCCATTGTTGGTACTCGCAGTGTGGGCCTGCCCTTCTGTGCCTAACATGCGTACTCCTGCACGCATAACTGCGCGCATAACCGCACACACAACCGGCCACGCAGATTTGTTTTAATTTGAAACACATTAAAAATAATTTCCTAGCGTGTAGCCAGATGGACTCAGGAACAATGGATATGGTGCTCTTCTGCTAGCAGATGGAAGACTGAGTCAGATTTCAAGCTGACATCACTCTAGATATACCCCTGCAGTAACCTCAACTCTTGAGTATCTCTCAATCGCCTAGCAGATGTGGACACTAACCCACACACTAGAATAGTGTTAAGAATTACAGCAAAGAAGAAACAAAATTAACCATAAAGATGATCGAGCCCCGCTCTCCTGCGGTGATACCTAGGGGTTGGTCCCCCCCAATCGAGAATTCCTAAGGTGATCTCAGATATTCCTCAGAGGTGTGCCTTGGTCTGGTAGCCAGTTTCCGGCGTGGACTTAGCCCCCAGTTTGAATGAAAGGCAGCATGTGCAGAAACGAGCACAGTGGTGAAGGTAATTCCCACCCCCCCCAGCTGGAGACCGAGACCAGGTAAGAAAAAAATCTTTAAATTCAGGTCTCTGGTCTCAGATTGCCGTACCGCATTCTTCTCCGGCGAGGTTAAAAGGGAGCACCGATCGGGTTGAGCAGCCTTGGTTGGGCGCCCCGATCCGGTGCAAGAGTCCATACACGCCGATATGCGCCATCTAGGCGCCGGGGGTTGTCTGCGCCATCTTCCCTTCTCAACCGGCGGTACGAGCGGGGCAGGCTGGGCAGCCGATGTGCCTAACTTGCGCGCGTCCAATACAGACGCTCGCACAGCCGCGTTTGCAACTGCATGTGCACAAACACATAGAGAACAATGGCATTGGCGCCCAAGAAGGCCAGAAGGCACTCTTTGCACAGTCTGCCACATAAGAGCCGCGCAGCCTGAATTGGAGTCCTGTCTGTGTCAACATTGTAAAGAAGCCCAGGAGGAACCAAAGCCTGGTTCCGGAACTACTGACGATAGCTCCCCGGATCTATGCATTGCCGAGAAAGCTTCCCTCAGGAGGGCACCTCTGGGGCCCCTACTCTGACTCCCCCTGGGATTAACGTGTGGACCCAGGGACCTTCTCCTGGTTGGAATTTTTCTAAGGGCTACAAGCCCTAGTTCAGGCGCAATCGGCCCCGGCTGCACCCCAGGCTCTCAACCCCTGCCGGAAGCACAAGATCCTCCCGGCTCGGATGCCTCGAAACATGCTTCCCCTAACCAAGAACTTCCCTGACAGGGACCCAGACACCTCAGATGATGAGGGTGACTCCCTGGAAGAAGGAAAAATCCCTCCAGGAATGGAACCATACCGAACCATGCTTCACTTCTTCCACAAGGACGAATTACCAGCCCTTGTTTCCAGACTCTGAAGACGCTGGGTATTCCAGGCACAGACCCTTCGGAGGAACCAAAGAAGAACCCCATCTTGGTGTCCCTTCGTAAGGCCTCATGCTAATTTCCAATGAAGGAAGCCATCCAGGAACTGATTGACCTGGAGTGGGATGGCCCGGAGGCCAGCTTCAAAGGGGGTCGAGCCTTGGAAGCCCTATACCCTCTAGAACCAGTGACCAAGGAATGCCTGCGTTTCCCCAAAAGTGGATGCTATGGTCTGTGCAGTCTCAAAGCGAACGATTCCCGTTGAAGGAGGGGCTGCATTGAAGGATAAGGACAGATGATTGGAATCCATTCTTAAGCAGGCCTTAGACGCAACAGCAATGACACTGCAAATTGCTTCCTGCTGTGCACTGGGGGCACGTTCCTGCTTGTTCCTCTCGAGAGGAAAATAACTCCGGAACATATACTGGTGAGACGATGGAACCTGCAGCAGCCTTCCTGATGGATGTAAGCTCAGACTTGGTGCGCACCTCAGCCAGGGGCGTTGCTTTGATAGTGGTAGCCAGAAGACTATGGCTACGGAATTGGTCTGCAGATGTGACATCTAAAGCTAATCTCACAAGAATGCCCTTTAAAGGATTGCTGCTGTTCGGAAGCGAATTGGAGAAGTTAGCCAGCAAATGGAGCAAATCCCCAGTGCCTCGGCTACTGGAAGATAGGAGTAAAAGATCTCAGCATCCCTCCCACAGAAGAACCAAGGGCAAAGGATCACAGCACATTAGATCCTACAGGAACTCGCAGTTCCAGGCACCTCGTCCCTCTGGAAGGTCCCAGCCCCTTTTGGAACAGACAGACCAAGAGGGGAGCAGGCCTGGGGGCAGGCTCCAGTCGTGCTCCACAATAAGAATGCTCTGACCCACCCACAGGAAGAGGAGATAGGCGGTTGGCTTGCCCTCTTCTACCAAAGATAGGTCGAGATAACGTTGGACAAATGGGTACTAACCATTATTTGAGAAGGTTACTCTCTGAAGTTCCGCAGCATCCCTCGAGACAAATTTGATGTCACCCTGCCACTCCCACACCAAGAGACTGGCAGTAGAAAACACTCTAACAAGACTACTCAGCCTGAAGGCAAAAACTCCGGTTCCCACGCCCCCAACAAAATACGGGGCGCTATTCCATCTATTTTATCTTTGCCAAGAAAGAAGGATCATTCCGGCCCATCTTGGACTTCAAGAACGTCAACAGTCATCTGCGGGTACTACACTTCCGCGTGGAAACTCTTCGTTCCGTAATAATGGCAGTACAACCGGCAGAGTTCCTAACCTCCCTGGACCTTTCTGAAGCCTACCTTCACATCCTAGTCCATCAGGATCACCACCGCGTCCTGTGCTTTGCGATACTGTATCAACATTACCGGTTATGAGCACTACCCTTCGGCCTAGCAACTGCCCTCAGAACCTTCACCAAACTCATGGATGTCGTGGCAGCAATACTGAGGAAGGAAGGGATCCTGGTACACCCTTACCTGGACGACTGGCTGATCAGGGCAAAGTCTTTGGAAGAGAGCAGACAAGTGACCAGCAGAGTCAAGAGCCTACTGCAGGAACTCGATTGGGTCGTGAACATGGACAAGAGCAGTCTGCAGCCCTCTCAATCGCTAGAGTACCTGGGGGCTCGTTTCGACACCAAACAGAACAAAGTCTTCCTTCCTCCTCCGAGGAGAAGGAAACTGATGGAACAATTACGATTGATGACCAATGCACTCCTCCCCAAGGTATGGAACTGGCTTCAAGTCCTTGGCCTCATGGCATCAACCCTAGAGGTCATCCCGTGGGCATGAGTCCATATGCGACCATTCCAGCGCTCCTTACTGTCCTATGACTTCTCAATTCGCTTCCAACTACCAGCAGAGTTACGTTCTCAGCTCCAGTGGTGGCTACAGGAAGACCACCTAAGCAGAGGAGTAAGCCTATCCCCACCGAACTGGACCTTGCTCACCATGGATGCGAGGGTGGGGAGCCCACTGTTAAGAACGGACAGCCCAGGAACAATGGAACAAGGAAGAGGTGAAATGGAACATAAACCGCCTGGAAGCTAGAGCAGTCAGATTATCGTGTCTGATTCAGCCACAGACTCTGAGGCAAAGCGATTCGAGTAATGTCTGACAATGCGACAACAGTTGCTTACATCAACCGCCAGGGAGGAAACAGGAGCCAGCAGTTGTCTCTGGAGATAGATCCTCCCATGGCATGGGCTGAGATAAACCTACAAGGGATCTCTGCCTCCCACATTGCAGGGAAAGACACCGTCTCAGCAGACTTCCTCAGCAGAGAGAGTCTAGACCCAGCAGAATGGACACTGTCGACCACAGTCTTTCAACTGATAGTAAATTGCTGGGGCCTCCCAGCCATGGATCTACTAGCCACCCGTCTCAGTGTCCAAGTTCCCAGGTTCTTTAGCTGCAGATGAGAGCCACACTCCCAAGGGATCGACACTCTCGTTCAGACTTGGCCAGAGGAAGACTTACTGAACGCCTTCCCTCCATGGCCTCTACTGGGCAAGGTCATCCACAAAATAGAACATCACAGGGGATTAGTTCTACTAGTGGCTCCAGATTGGCCAAGACAACCATGGTACGCACACATGCCAAAGACTCCTTGCGGGGAACCCTCTGGCCTACCTCTACAAAGGGACCTTCTCTGACAGGGTCTGATTCTTCACAAAGATCCGGCTCGATTCTCTTAAGGTCTGGCCCTTGAGAGGACTTGCCTGAAGAAGCATGGTTACTCAAAGGCCGTGATTGACACTTTTCTCTCTGAGTGCGCAAGTTCTCCACATCCCTGTTTATACATACGGATCTGGAGCGTATTCGAAGCCTGGTGCGAGGACCGCAGGATAATCCCGCGAACAGCCAAGATTCGCATGATTCTGGAGTTCCTACAGGATGGTATGAAGAAGGGGTTGTCACTCAACTCCCTCAAGGTCCAAGTAGCCGCACTGTCCTGCTTCAGAGCTGAAGTGGTCGGTATCCGGCTGTCAACCCATCCGGATTTGACCCGCTTCCTGAAAGGGGTTAAACAACTCCGACCGCCCCTGAGGTGGCCGGTTCCTCTATGGAATCTCAATCTAGTATTAGACGTCCTAGCTGGGGATTCCTTCAGACCAACACGCGGTCTGTCACTACGCCTCTTAATGTTGAAGACTGTATTCCTGGTGGCAATATGTTCAGCTCATCGCACCTCCAAACTACAGGCATTGTCCTATCAGGAACAGTTCCTTAGGTTCACACCTGGAACCATACAGCTGCTCACCGTCCGCTCCTTCCTACTGAAAGTGGTTTCCGAGTTTCACTTGAACCAAATCAGCTTACTACCATCTCCGGATGAACGTAAGGACTCTGAAGATTTACGCCTTCTTTGCCATCTTAATGTCTGCAAACTCCTAGTACGGTACCTGGAAAGATCGGAACCGGTACGCAAAATGGACCGCTTGTTCGTCCTTTACAGCGGGAAGAAACAAGGAGAAACATCCTTGCGGGCGACTATAGCCCGCTGGATCAAGGAAGTGATCAAGGCAGCCTACATAGAGGCAGGGAAGCCCTTACCACTACAGGTTAAGGCTCATTCTACGAGGGCCCAGGCAGTTTCTTGGGCAGAAACTAAGCTACTGTCGTCCACAGAGATCTGTCGGGTGGCATCATGGTCACCATAACACCTCCAGGTTCTACCGCCTGGATGTAAAGGCCCGAGAAGATGCAGCCTTCACAAGGGCAGTACTAAGTGGGCCACGAGTAGCCTCCCGCCCTGTCCGGGAGTAGCTTTTGTACATCCCATTGGTGCTGAGTCTATCTGGCTAAACGCTAGGAAATGGAGAAATTACTTACCTGATAATTTCATTTTCCTTAGAGTAGACAGATTGACTCAGCATCCCGCCCACGGCTGCCCCAGAAAAGGAGAACCTCTGATAGCAAACCTCGAGACTAAACAAATACGGGTAAGCCATGGCCTACCCCTAGTTCAAGACATCCACAGTTTGTCTGGTGTCGGAGTTAATTGATTGAGTGCACTGGCGGTCTCCAGTTTGGAAATTAGTTGAACCAGTTCGTTTTTATCAAGTTATTTAAGCAAAGATATATCCACAATGGCTTTTCGAAGAGAATACTGAAGAGCTGAAGTTACTGAAGTTACTAGAAGTTACTGAAGTTACTAGAGTGATATCAGCTTGAAATCTGACTATCTCCCATCTGCTAGCAGAAGAGCACTATACCCATTGGTCCTGAGTCCATCTGTCTACACTAAAGAAAACAAAATTATCTGGTAAGTAATTTCTCCATTATGCATCACAGAATAGCACAATTATTAAACCATAGCAATTAAGGGAAATAATAAAATGGTCCTGTTCAAAGGTTTACAAACCCTTGTGTATTTTTATACTCAAGTTGACACACACAGGGTGAGATGGAAGTGAAGGGTAGCTATCCACACCTGTGGCTTGTTTGATTGTAATTAGTGTCTGTGTATAAATAGTTTCTTAGCTCTTGAGAAACCCTTGTGCATTTCATCCAGGGCTGCACAGATTTTGGTGGTTACTGAAGCATGGGGAGAGTAAAAGAACTGTCAAAGAATCTGCAAACAAAAGTAGTTTAACTTTATAAATCGAGGAGAGGATATAAAAAGATATTGAAAGATTGGAAAATACCAATGATTACTGGTCTAACTCTGATCAAGAAGTGGAAAATCATGGGTTCTGTTAATACAACTGCAAGGGAAATTTCAGTTCCAAAGAAAAACTTGCAAGCAACTTTTCTGAAATACAGGCTTCTCTGAAACAGCATGCGTTCGCCAAACATAACGTAGAGAAGCCTCAGAACTTCTGGAACAAAATAATTTGGAGTAATAAGACCAAAATTCAACTTTATGGTTACAACCATAAGCCTGGATGTGAAATAAGGGGAATGGAACAGCTCCCCTATGAGGAAAGACTAAAGAAGTTAGGACTTTTCAGCTTGGAGAAGAGACGGCTGAGGGGGGATATGATAGAGATGTTTAAAATTATGAGAGGTCTAGAACGGGTAGATGTGAACCGGTTATTTACTCTTTCGGATAGTAGAAAGACTAGGGGGCACTCCATGAAGTTAGCATGTGGCACATTTAAAACTAATCGGAGAAAGTTCTTTTTTACTTAATGCACAATTAAACTCTGGAATTTGTTGCCAGAGGATGTGGTTAGTGCAGTTAGTATAGTGGTGTTTAAAAAAAAAGGATTGGATAAGTTCTTGGAGAAGTCCATTACCTGCTATTAGGTTCACTTAGAGAATAGCCACTGCCATTAGCAATGGTAACATGGAATAGACTTAGTTTTTGGGTACTTGCCAGGTTCTTATGGCCTGGATTGGCCACTGTTGGAAACAGGATGCTGGGCTTGATGGACCCTTGGTCTGACCCAGTATGGCATTTTCTTATGTTCTTATGGATCTCTGCTTTTTGTTTGTTTGTTTGTGGGGGGTGGGCTTCAGCAGCACAGGGAATGTAATCAAAATTGATGTCAGGATGAGTGCAGCATCTTATCAGAAAATATTGGAGGAGAATTTGCGTTAATCAGCCAGGAAGCTGCTATCGGGTGCACTTGGACTTTCCAACATGACAGTGATGTGAAACGTAAGGCCAAGTCATCCGTTCAGTGGTTGCAGCAGAAGAAAGTGAAGGTTCTAGAGTGGCCATCACAGTCTCATGACCTGAACATTATTGGGGAGAACTCAAACATGCAGTTCATGCTAGACTACCGAAGAATTTACAAGATCTGGAGGCTTTATGCCAAGAGAGAATGGGCAGCTTTACCATATGAGAAGAAAAAGGGCCTTATTCACAATTTATCACAAAAGACTAGAAGCCATCATTGATTCAAAAGGGTGCAGTACATGAGATTAAGAATTAAGGATATGTAAACTTTTGAACAGGTCCATTTTATTATTTCCCTTATTGCTATGATTTAACGATTGTGCTATTCTGTGATGCATAATTGTAATTTGAAACACATAAATAGCAGATGTGTTTTGTCTGATCACTCGTGTCTTCTTAAAATGTACATATCTTACAAATTCTGCCAGGGGTATGTAAACATGAGCACAGGTGTAAGGTGGATAAGTCACTAGGGCCTGGAGCTCACTGAAACTGGGTATTTCAGGTCAGGTATTTCAGCTCACAAGGGTCTCCAGGCTCAAAGGGAACCTTTATTAACTGAGTCAATACCGCACTGAAGTCCCCATGACATAGCAGGGGCTTAGTGGAATGCTTCAAGTGAAGCAAGCCCTGAATGAAATGGATAGCTAAAGGCTTTACAGAGATGGTTTTTCTTCTACAGAGTGGTAAGTGCCATTTGTACTAAGGCGTCACCTGAGTTGGTCTTAAGATTTGTCTCTGAAACATACAGAAGGCAACCATGCAACTTTTGTTTCAAGCAGGGAAGAGAATCTACAGCATTTCCCTTACACCAAAAAGCCAACCACCTCCATTTTGATCCATAGAACTTCCTTTTGGAATCCTTCATTGAAGTCAGCAAAACATGAGACATTTGCAAAGGTTCAGGAATTGTAGAGCTGCCCTGGCAACATCCAGGCTATAAGGGTCAGGAACATGATGCTGAGATTGCCTGATTTGGATTTCTGATGGACATCTCCCAAAGGAGTGGAAACCAAATCTGTCTCTGCTAAAAGGATACTATGAAAATCAGTCCTTTTGTCTGAGTTTAAACAAGGTTTTCTGCAATTAGAGGAATTGATGACATATACACACACAATATACCTTGACTCCAATTAGACCAAAGGTATCAGAAACTGGATTGTTTTGATTCTGGAGCAGAAGAGTGGGACCTTTATATTTAGCAGGGCAGAAACAGATCTATCACTGGTATTCCCCACTCATGGAATATCTGGTTTGCTCTTCTTCTGTCCAGGGATCGTATGTGGGGTCCAGGATTTATTTCAGTCTGTCTACCAGTACATCCCCCTTGCCTGCTAGATATGTAGCTCTGAGGACCATCCTCTGAAAGATGGCCAAGTTCCACATCTAGACAGTCTCCTGACACAGGAGGTATGATCCCATTCCTCCCTCCTTGTTGATATAGAACATCGCCACTAGATTTCCCATCGGATGAAGATAACTTTGGGCCACCAATCTTTGAAAGCCTTCTAAGCTTACGAAACAACTCTTCCTTTAGGAAGTTTATCTGATGAAGCTTTTCCTCAGCCAACCAAATGCCCTGGGTGCAGAGCCCCTTTACATGGGCTTCCCATCCTATGTTGCATGCATCCATGGTTAGATCAATCCGTTTATAGAGGAATTTGGAAGGGCATACCCCTGGCTAGATTGCAGTGAATCAGCCACTAGGTCAGAGAGTCCTTCAGAGAGGCTGAGTGAATTGAATGGTGGCCTGATTCCAATGTGATTGGAGGATCCATTCATATGGGAAGATGTGCAAGAGAGTAATATGGACTGTTGATGCAATGAGGCCCAATATCCTCAACATGTCTTATTCTGATGCCTGCTGACTCATCCTCTCTACTGCAGATATCAGTGTGGTAATCCTTTCCTGTGGGAGGAAGGCTGTTGCCTGGGTTGTGCCTAACAGCACTCCTATAAATTCCAGTTGAAACGATGGGTAGCTAATGACACCTAGTAACTCCAGCACCCGAATGGTTTAGCTTATTGATGCTGTAAAACCACCTTAAGATGTACTCTTGACCTGCCATTGTCCAAGTAGAGGAACATGCATCCCCAACTTGTGCAGATGTGCCTCCAACATTGCCAGGCAATTTGTGAATGAGTGGTGCTAATGCCAGGCCAAAGGGCAGTATGTGATATTAGAGGTGGTATTTCCTTACTACAATTGGGAGATATTTTCTGTGAGCTGGAAATATCCTTATATGGGTATAAATATCCTTTAGATCTAGAGGCCAAAGACAGTCTCCTTTTTTGGAAATGGGAATTGAGGTATCCAGAGAAAACATCTTTACCACCTCAATTTTTAAGAACTTACTCAATGCCTGTAGATCTAGGATGGGTCAGAGGCACCCCCCAGTTTTGTTTCAGATCAGGACATTTGGAGTAAAATCCCTACCCTCTTTCCCCTGGTGGAATGAGCTTGATTGCAAAGGCCTCTAGGAGGAAGGAGAACTCCATTCATTGTAGTTCCTGATGCTGAGACACCGACAAAGCAGGTTTTCAGTGGCAGTTTTGGAGGGATGGCTAAGTGTAGTTCTCTGACATTAGTATTGGGATCTTGGCTATGATTTCTGTGATCTAGCTAAAACCCCATCCCAAGATTTGGCTGGGGTGCTGGTTGTGGCTTTGGGGTCCTCTGCTGCTGAAGGTAAGCACAAGGATCCTGCTATTGATGGCACTAAAAGGGTGGAGGAAAACATCTCCTTATTTGATAGAAATTCTTCCTCTGTGCTTCTCTCAGGTACCTCCTAGCTGTGGGGAGGGTTGGTCTGGAGTGGCAGTGGAGAGGGCCTCAGGGATTGCACAGTGGTCCTTAATCCAATCCATCCCTTCCTTGACCTTATCTCTGAAGAGATTTTGAGCAAGGCACTTGTTTGTAGATATCCATTCAAAGGTCTGAGGCCCATCGTCAGGTCAGCTACAGGCACAGTAATTATTGCAGAGACTTTCAGTGCCATCTTGAATTCATCAAAAGCTGATTGGACCACGTGTTTTCTACATTTCATGCCCTTGTCCGCTAGAGCGTTGAAGTCATTGTGCCAGAATGTCTTCCATATGCTGGTTTATGAAGAGCTGAAAGGACACTATGCAGGCACTGAATATAGTTTCCTGAAAAACCTTTCTCCCCATGTGAATTCAGAGTATAAGAACCCTTCCCTAGGCATTCCAAGGAATGTTGTTCTGGACCTCTTGGTTTTCTTAAAAGCGGATTCAGCTTCCACCGACTGCGGCAGTTGTTTCTTGAAGTCTGAAGCCTTCTGGACATTATATATCACATCCACTTTCTTCTTCACTGGAGCAGGAGGTGGGGCTCTTCCAAATTCTCATTTGCATCTCCTGAAGGATCTCATGGCAGGGGCTTCCACAATATCCTTGGGGGTTCCACTAATTGGAGAATGTCCTGAATCTTTATTCTGGACTCTTCTTCCTTATGCAACTTAGATGGATTGGCATCCACCATTCTCTTAAAGCTGGCAAAGAATAAGTCCTTGGGAGGAGAAACTTTCCTGTGGAGGAGAGGAGACCTTTAGATCACTCCTAATCAGAGAGATACTCAGATTCATGGCTATAGGTCAAGGCATGTACCTGGATCTTGACCCTCTAGCATTCAAGGCCTAAGAGAGAGAGAGTGCTCGTCTGTTGAAATCAAGATCCTGAAGAATCCATGCATCTTGGAGAAGTTTCCTTCCCCAGTGGGCTGGAGTTTACTATTAGAGCAGTGGTAACCAATACCTGTTTCCCTCCAGGACCGAGCATTGGTAACATTCTGCTGTGTGCTAGCAGAGATTCCAGTAGCAATTGAATGTTTTGTCTCTAGGGACACACTGATGCTGATATACTGGTGTTCTGCATCTTCTGATCCAAGGCTGTCTTTTTTTTTTTTTTTCTATCCAATCCCTCCTCAAAGATTGCTGATATCAACATGGCTTAGGAGGCAGGAGGAGAGACCATGTCTTTTCAGAATCCCAAAGGTGTATTTGTGGCTGACACCTGGACCTTTGGAGGCTGGACATGATTCCCAGGATTGTATAGAGGATGATCTCTCCTCACTATGGGACTTCAGGGAATTCGAGCCTGCCTACCAGAATAATACCCACTTCCAGCATCGACTGAAACCAGCTCTTCTTGGCCTTCACCTAATTCACATCACCAGAGATCCGCATTGTTTGAACCAATGAGATTGAACCTTTCACTGTTTACTAGAGGAGACAGATGATGATTTGTCATCTCCCCCTCCCTTCCTTTTCCTGCCTGGCATTCTGTTGGAGGGAGGCTTTATACCCTCGGTGTTAACAGCAGTCAATGCACTTGCTATCAGTACCAATATTGATGGGATGGACTTATGAATCCCAAAGTGCTTTTCTATGAGTCAGACTGGGAATGACATTCTCCTAAGGATCATAGTTGCATAAAGCAACATCCACAGATGTTGTGGTCTGCCTCCAGGCAAATAATGCATCTGTCTTGATAGACATGGACCTATCACACAGGGAACACTTGTTGAAGCCACCTGCCTTCTTTTTTTAGGTGCATCAGACAAAAAATCAGTGCAGCAAAATTGCACAAGTTGATGTCTAAAAACAAAACCACAATCTATGCCACTTCAATTCATTAATGATAGTGCATCACACACAGCTGCTGAAAATAAAGAAATCTTAGAAACAACCAAGAAACTTACCTAAGTGACTAAAAGATAAAACAAGACACTGAAGTACCATGAATAATTCCTATTCTTTCTAGACACCAAAATTTCCCTAACAGCAGGAGAGACAAAGAACTGCGACCTGTGGGCTCTACAGAAAAGATGAAACTGAAGCAGGCCCCTGAGTGGGTATGTGGCAGCACAGCATTTTGTACGTGCTTAGTAAGGCATGCTCAAAGTTTCTAGAAATTTTAAAATCAAATTTGTGATGGGGTCCATCTGATAATGTCACATGTGAGGACTGCTATCTTGCTTGTCCTCAGAGAATGTATGTTTCGTGTTTAAAGGACTGAAGAAGACCGGAGACAGAAGATAATTCTACTGTATATTGATTTATTTCCCAGCATGATAACGGGTGGAAAGCCTCTCGCCCTCTGGAACTTGGATTTTTGTTGGATGGAGTGCTTTGGGGCTGCTACTGGTCAGTTAGTTAAATTAGCTAAGTGTGAAGGGTGCTAACAAGTGGCATAGTGTCCTTTTACTTGAGTAATTTGAGATACTGAATTCGATAGATAATCAGTTGTATGGACTATATATATTTGTATGACAGAAACACCAATGAAGATTTTAACTCAGAATAACTGGGAAGACTGGATGAGCCATTTGGTCTTTGCCATCATCTATTATGTTCATGTAAAACTCACCACTTTTACAAAGTCTCAGCTGTTTATTGGCATGTGAGTTAGCCAGGTATTTCTGCTATATGATGTGAAAAGGTGTAAAATACTTCACAAAAAAAGTTCTGAAATAGGAATAGAACAATCATAACACCAAAATGACGTTCATTCTCGGTCTTTATATGCATAGAACACCGAAAGAGAAAAATGTATGGGAAGAACCTTCATACAAAAGACTATGGTATTAATAACATATATCACTGCCTCTGTAGTGTCCCAAGTTCTAATCGGTCCAATAATCCTGTGATCCATTTGTTATAATTTCTCCCCAATTTATTATAGATATCAATCTCAGAATATTACATGTCCTATCATGGGTCAATGTTTTGATAAAGCATTGCATCAGGGGCCTGAGTCACTTCTCTCACATTCAGTGTTGCAGATAAAGCTTCCCCCCCCCCCCCCCTTCTTTAATGCTTCTTAAAACAGTTCAATTGGAAGCCAACCACAAAATGTAGTTATCAACATCACTGTGGAAGGGCCAATAGGATTAGGCCCTCTAATCTTATTTCAATTTTTGTTAAACAATCTGCTCTCATGCACTGCTGAATCAAAAATTCCAATAGATAAATCGGTGTCATTCTACCATTATTACCCAGGTTTAAAAAGCAGAAGTAAGAAATTGTATCTACAATACCAAATCCGGGAGTAGTCACTCAGGCCTCTGATGCAGACTTTATCGAATTACTGACCCAGGATGGGGATGTGTAATATTTTATAAGATACTAGTAGTTAAAAACCATCCAAACATGGGGAATACTGTGACATGTAGGAAGTACATAATTCAGATATGTGATAGCACAGAGTGCAGGCTGAGCTCAGGTGTACTGTTTAGGAGTAGACAATTCAGAGAGAGGGGGGCAGAGCTGGAACGTATAGCAAGAGAGAGAAGTGGAACTCATTTTTCAGAGAGAGAGGGGCACAGCTGGGGAGAATAGAGAGGGAAAGGGGAGGAGTTCAATTTGCATTTAGGTGCAGAGTAATTTTCTTATTATAGTTAGAAATACTTTTTCTACGTAGACAAACAGGGTGAAATGCAGCCACATATGTGGATAATGTCATCTGGTGGTGTTGGTATGGAATATGCTCTCCCCTCATACAAAAAGATCAGAAGTCTTTCTGAGCATGTGTGTGTTCCCACACAGTCACTGCTTTCTCAGTCAAGTTTTTTTTAATGCCTTGGCATTTGGATGGTTTTTCTCACTCTCTTTGCCGCTGTATCTGGAAATGTTTTGCTTGTGTTCTCCAGTAAACTTTTTTTTTTGTCATACATATATTTTTCCTTTTCTTTCTCCTCCGTCAAAAATTAAAAAGTAGCAGTTAGTCACCAATTTCCTTCTTCTCTTCATCATATCGGGAAAGAAGTCATTTAAAATTTGTACTACCTGTAAGTACAAGATAACCAGTTGTGGATCTCCCTGAAGTCTGCATTCAATTATTAGGAGTGTCTCATGATGTGAGTAACTGTTCTGCATGTGGGAGAATGTCTCCTAGAGCTCCAATGTTAAGAATTAAAACTTAAATATGAAAGTCTGACTAGAAATAAGTCAGCATCTCAAGAGAGTCTAGAATCTAGAAAAAAATGTAGGTAAAATCTCTGAAGCGCTGAGATCACCATCCTCCTTGCTGCATCACATCTGTAACTGACGGGCAATACAGTACAGCTCTAGCTTTACCCCTTATTCAGTAAGGGGCAATAGCGTGCCGAAAACGCGCGTCCACCCCCTTCCCCCCCGAAACTAATAGCGCCTGCAACATGCAAATGCATGTTGATGGCCCTATTAGTTATGCCCGCGTGATTCAGAAAGTAAAATGTGCAGCCAAGCCGCACATTTTACTTTCAGAAATTAGCACCTACCCCCAAAGGTAGGCGTTAATTTCTCTCAGCACTGGGAAAGTGCACAGAAAAGCAGTAAAAACTGCTTTTCTTGCACCCTCTGACTTAATATCATGGCGATATTAAGTCGGAGGTCCCGAAAGTTTAAAAAAAAATTTTTTTGAAATCGGCCTGCGGCTTGCGGGTTGAAAACTGGACCCTCAATTTTGCCGGCGTCCTGTTTCCGAACCCATGGCTGTCAGTGGGTTTGAAAACAGATGCTGGCAAAATTGAGCATTGGCTGTCAAACACGCTGACAGCCGCTGCTCCTGTCAAAAAAAGAGGCACTAGGGACGCGCTAGTGTCCCTAGCGCCTCTTTTTACCGCGGGCCCTAATTTAAATAAATTAATTTACTGAATCGCGCGCACAGGAGAGTGGCCTGTGTGCGCACCGGGAGAGCGGGCACTCGCCTGCTCTCCCGTGGTTTTTACTGTATCGGCCTGTTTGTCTGTCAATAGTCATCTGTTTGGTTTTTTTTTTTTTTGCAGGAAATATGGTTGAAATTCATTCATGACTGTGAAAAAAAAATGCAAAAAACCCTGCCTGAATATCCTCAGATTGATGTGATTTTGTAGAGATTGGCTTCTCAAATGGAATCCCAGTCTTCCATTCCTCCATACCAGGATCTACCAGGACTTCAGGAAAAGAAGCCTTGAGCTTCAATTTCATTGAAAGATAAACCTCCACCATTGGAACCCCCATTAACAATTTTTGATTCTGATGAAGATTCATCACTACCACCTCAAGATATTTCATTTCATCTATGGAAGATTCTCCAGGCTTTAGCTGAAGAATCATATCTGGGATCCTTTAAGAAACACTACTCCACTGAAGAATTCATCATATGCAGCTTTCTTACAGAAGATGTCTCAAAAGTATAAAAGAAGAAAAATAACCTATTGAAGATTTCCCAGGAATGCTAAAGTTTTTTTTTATAAAAACACCTGAACAAATGCCTGCTGTTTCATTTCATAAGATACTGCAAGATCTTAAATAAAAAGTATGGAAAACACCTATTTAAATCTTGCTTATAGCCAAGAGAACAAACTTAAAATATAAAGTCAAAATTCTCCAGGATATGAAAAGGTACACCTCCCTCGTGACTCCATAGTAACAGTCTTAAAAAAAAATAAAAAAATATATTCTAATGCTGCTCTGTGAAGAAAAAAACAGTTGATGGACAACATAAGTAACATTTTTCCAGTCTTCCAAGCTACAAAATACCCTTATTTGGAACTGACAGGCCAAAATATTATCGGAATATTTCTGTCCTAGCATACAGCAAAAGTTAACACCTCTCCAAAATGATGCTGATGAATGCTTAAAGCACCTAATTAAATTGGTGATTTGATACTTCTGATTTTCTACCCTAGCAATAGCAATAAGACTAACAGCTTAAGGCATCTGGGATCAGAGAGGAAATTCATAAGTTAGTGGGTGCTCTTTGCTCGGAGGGGCATCCTTTTTGGTGACAAAAGAAAATTTCATAAAAGAACACTTTCTAGCTGTTTACAAAGATTAATAGCATTCGCAACTGAGCCTAAGCCAGCCTATAAAAGATACCAGCCTCAGTTCTACAAGAAATATTACTACTCTCGAAGAAATTAGCATTACTTGCGACAAAGATAAAATTCACCTCAACAGTAATCCCATCCTCCGCAGTCTGAGTAGGCCTCGTCCAAGAAAAAAAGCACATCAGAAGTCCGATCAACTGTACAAAAACCATCTCAGGGTTTGACTACAGCAGGCCTAAAATTTGGACTTCTATAAAGGATCTCCCACTGCAGGGAAGCCTTTACTTTTATCACCAATGGGAGCTTAGTGGAACAGGTCAGTAGGTCCTCAATATAATTCAAAGGGGTTACTGTCTGAATTTCCAGATTTTACCCCCAATTCCTTTCTCAGGCCGACAGCACTCAAATCAGGATCAACTGCAAAGCAAAAATTCTTGCTGTTACTTCATGCAATAGAACCAGTTCCCCTGAAGAAGAAAGTGCCAGGGTTTTATTTGATATTTTCTGAAAGAATTGTCTTAGTCTAAATCTATGGAAGCTAAACAAATTTTTGAAGAGAAAAATTCAAAGGTAATCTCTCTCAATACAGTTCTTCCTCATTTAGAAATCAACTGGTTAACCACATTGGCCCTAAACGACACCTAAACATAGAGAAACAGAAATGATGGCAGAAAAGGACCAAATGGTCCATCCAGTCTGCTCAGCAAGCTTATGGTTGCACCAGCCATGCCATACATGTCTCTCCCATAAAGGTGGTATCGGGGGGTGGCAACTGCCGTGCCGTACGAGTTACCCCCATACTTCATCAGGGCCCTTGTTGGTTGTTGTCTGAGTCCATTATCTCTTGCCATTGAAGCAGAGAGCAATGTTGGAGTTGCATCCAAAGTATCAGGCTTATTGGTTAAGGGTAGTAACTGCCACATCAGCAAGTTAACCTCGTGCTTATTTGTTTTCCCAGACCGTAAAATTCTTGTCCTTAATGATTGCTGTCCGAAACTAATTCCCCTTTTCCTCTTTTCCCCCTGCCATTAAAGCAGAGAGCAGTAATGAGTTCATCAACAGTATGAAGGCTTGTTGGTTAAGGGTAGTAACCACCACACCAGCCAGTTACTCCCATGCGCTCTTTTCCTCATTTCCATACTCCTAGCCTTTAGGGATCTATAGTGTTTATCCCACGCCCCTTTGAAATCCTTCGCCATTTTTGTCTTCACCTCTTCTGGAAGGGCATTCTAGGCATCCACCACCTTTTCCGTGAAGAAATATTTCCTGTCATTGGTTCTGAGTCATCCTCCTTGGAGTTTCAGTTCGTGACCCCTAGTTCTGCTGATTTCAATCCAACGGAGAAGGTTTCTCAAATGTGCATCATTCAAACCTTTCAGGTATCTGAAGGTCTGTATCGTATCTCCCCTGCACCTCCTTTCCTCCAGGGCATACATATTTAGGTCCTTCAGCCTCTCCTCATAAGTAATTTGATGGAGCCCCCCCCAATTGTTATTGCCCTTCTCTAGACTGCCTCCATCCTGTCTCTGTCCCTTTTGAGATACAGTCTCCAGAACTGAACACAGTACTCCAGGTGAGGCCTCACCAAGGACCTGTATAAGGGGATTATCACCTCCTTTTTCTTACTGGTTATTCCTCACTCTATGCAGCCCATCATTCTTCTGGCTTTAGTTATTGCCTTGTAACATTGCTTTGCCGTCTTCAGATCGCTAGACACTATCACCCCAAGGTCCCTCTCTTGCTCCGTGCACAGCAGCCCTTCACCTCCCATCACATACATCTCTCTTGGATTACCACACACCAGATGCATAACTCTGCACTTCTTGGCATTGAATCCCAGCTACCATATCTTCAGCCACTGTTCAAGCTTCCTTAAATCACGTCTTGTTCTCTCTACTCCTTCTGCAGATCTTAGTATCATCTGCAAAAAGGCAAACTTTACCTTATACCCTTCTGCAGTGTCACTCACAAAAATGTTGAACAGGACTGGTCCCAACACTGAACCTTGCGGCACTCCACTTAATACCGTTCTCTCTATAGAGTAGGTTCAATTTACGACCACATGCTGTCCTTTCTATCAACCAGTTTATAATCCACGCCACCACTTTGTGCTCATTCCCAAGCTTCTCATTTTATTCACAAGCCTCCTGTGCGGGACTGTATCAAAAGCTTTGCTGAAATCCAAGTAGATCACATCGAGTGCTCTTCCTTGATCCAATTCTTTAGTCACCCAATCATAGTCAATCAGATTTGTCTGGCAGGACCTTCCCCTGGTGAATCCATGCTACCTCGGGTCCAGCAATCTGATTGTAGATAGTTCACTTTCCTTTCCTTCAGCAGAGTCTCCATTACTTTTCCCACCGCTGAGGTGAGGCTAACCGGCCTGGAGTTTACAGCCTCCCCTCTGCTCCCAATCTTGTGAAGCGGGACCACCATTGTCTTTTCCAATCACTTGGCACCACTCCCGTTTCCAGGGATTTATTGAACAGGTCTTTAACCAGACCTGCCAGCACATCTCTGAGCTCTCTCCAGGGTTGTCTTTAGTGAACATCGAACTGAAGAATTTGTTTAATATTTCTGCCTTATCTTTGTCTCTCCACACATTGATCCTTTTTACATTTCAATTTCACTATACCACTTTGGACCTTTCTCTGATGTTTCTGAAAAATGTTTTGTCCCCTCTTTACCTCTTTGGCAATCCTTCTGCCTGACTTTTTGCTTTTTTGATTACTTTCTTTGTCTCCCTCAGTTTCACCAGATATTCTTCCTCTTGTTTCTCTTGTTGGGATCCTTTTTCTTGAACGCTGTTCTTTTTGTTTTTATTTTATCAGCCATCTCCTTTGAGAACCAGATCGGTTTCTTATTTCTCTCGCTTTTGTTTACTTTTCTAACATACGGATTAGTTGACTTTGTAATTGCTCCTTTTAGTTTGGCTCACTGTAGTTCCACCTCTCTCATTGTCTCCCAGTCTTTTGTTCTACCTCCAGGTACTTCCCAATTTCAACAAAATCAGTATTTTTGAAGTTCAAAACTCGGGTCTTCGTGTGACTTCTCCGAATCCTATTTGCGATATCAAACTATACCATTTGATCACTAAGCATATTCCCATTTACACTACTCGCAGGAAACTTTTCTAGTTCTCAGTAGCAAAAGATCATTTTCAATACCATGTTCTCCCATTCAGGCTGCCAGCAGCATCAAGAGTTTTTATGAGACACATGGCAATTGTAGCAGCTCATGTAAGAGAGAGCAATGTCTTGGGGTTCCCATACTTAGACGACTGGCTGATATCCAGGAGCTGCTCAGAAGAAGCTACTTGTCATACCACTTCCATAATCCAAACTCTTCTCTCTTTGGGATTTTCTAAAATTTATTAGAAATGCCATCTAATCCCAGCAATACATTTGGAATTTATTGGAGCTCATCTCAATACTGTACCCACACCTACAGGATGCCTTCTTAATTTCATGGAGCCAGCAACTACTGTATCCCTTTCCCCCAGTTAGTCTAATTACAAAAACAATTTTAAAAATAAGGAAATACAAAGGCAGAATGATTCTATTAGCATCATTTTTGCCTTGACAAGTATGGTTTCCATGATTGCAAAGACTAGGAGTCGCATTCCAGATTGTATCAACATTCCTGACCCAGTATGGCAGATCTTTCCTATACCCCAGTCTTCAGTCTCTAGCGGTCACTCCTTAGATATTGAATGCAATTAATTTAGTCTACCATTTCCTACAGAAATTAAAGAAATAATTTTAGCAGCAAGAAGGTCTTCTACTAGATGTTATAATTTCAAATGGAAAAGATTTTCTCTCTGGTGTACATCCTAAAAGAGATCTTTTTCAATGTTCCATTAAAGCATTACTTCAGTATCTTCTCAGCCTTTCTAATTCTTATCTAAAAACCAATTTGAGTTTGAGTGCCATTGTCATCTATCACCAACAATTGGAGGGACTTCCTGTATCTAGGCTACTTGATGGTGAAATTTATGAAAAGTCTACTCCATCTTCATCCTCCTATAAAAACCACTTCTACCTCAGTGGGACCTCATGTATCCATTTGAACCTTTAGCTACTGTTCTACAATTTCTGATCTGGAAATTGTTGTTTCTAATACTGATAGCTTCAGCTCACAGAGTTAGTGAGTTTTAGGCTTTAGTGGACAATTAACCTTTTATGCAAATTTAAAAAAATGGAGTAATCTTAACAACTCATCTGAAATTCCTGCCTAAAGTGGTTACTTGGTTTTATTTAAATCAATCCATTGCTCATCCAGCAAAACCTCATTTGAACAAAGGTAAAAAAGTTTCACATACTTTAGACTGCAGAAGAGCATTATTTTCTTTTGAAGGAGCTAAACTTATTAGAAAGTCACAACTCTGGTTTCCTATAATCTAGCTAACTAAGGACTTCCTGTTTTTAAACAAACCCTATGAAAATGGTTATCTGACTGCATTTCTATTATTTTGCTGCTTCAGAAATTAGCCTTTCTAAAAGGGTGAAGGCTGATCAGGTAAGAGCAGCATCAACCATGGTAGCACATCTGCATTCAGTATCAATTCACATTATATGTGAAGCACCTACTTGAGCTTCATTTCACACATTTAAGCATTACTGCCTAAAAGAACATTCTCATAAAGATGATAGTTTAGATATCTTCAAAAGTTTATTCAACTAACAATTTCAACTCTTCTCCTCATGTTTGGGTTGCAGTATTTAAAAAAAATCAAAAAGAGGGGTTCTGATGTAACCCATAGATTGGGACTTCCCACTTGTATGACTGCATTTTATCCTGCTTGTCTACAGAGAAAGTGAAATTGCTTATTACCTATACCAGACGTTTTCCATAGACAGCAGGATGAATCGGCCACACAATTCCACCCACCTCCCCATAGAGTTGTGTTTTTCCTCTGTGAGTTGGAGGAGAGTCTCTCGCCAGTGACTGTATTGGAATATAAGCATATGCTCAAAGATTTCTGGGTATGGGAGAGCACATTCCATGCTGGTGCCATTGGATAATATCACCCACTTATGAGTGATTTGTCCTGTGATCTTCAAAGAACACTTAGAACAGGTAAGCAAATTAGCTTTCTCTCTAATTTATGATGGAAAGCTCACTTCTACTTGTATTATAAAAGCAATTAAAAAAAAATTAGAGTGCAGGATTATTGGACCGATGATTATACTTTGAGATTATTTGATAATTTGTTTTCTTTTTTTTTTTTAAATTGATATGAGCTTAAATTTTGTTCTTTTAAAATAGTTTTTGGTTTCTTATATGTGTTTGTGTGTGTGTGTGTGTGTGTGTGTGTTGTGATCAGCCATGATCTTTTGGAATTGGCAGAATATACATGGAAATAAATTATTGCAATAATGTTAAGGATCTTTTTGATATATGCATTTAGAGACTGGGAGCAAACTTCATTTTGTTATAGATATGAAAAGGTTTTATGCATTCTTAATAAAAAATCTGCTCCACCATGTTATATTTCTATAATTGGCACTAAGTACACTTCAGTATCAAATTGTATTTCTTGGGTAGCTTTAAGATAAAACAGGCTGAATGTAGGATGGGATGTGACAAATGTGGTAGGAAGTATTTTCTTGTGCATAACCAATTATTTCATTCTCAAAACTGATGTTTCAGCTCTGCCACTGGTCTATGTAAACAATAGAAAATTATACAATGATCTTACAGCACCTTTGTTACCTGAGATGAAATAGCAACTGCTACAGAATTTGTAGGCAATGAGATACTGCTGTCAGTGTTGAAAAAAACAGCCCAGGAACAGTCATATTTGTTAACCTGATAGCTTTCTCCTATAGCCTCAATTTTCTCTGTCATCCTCCTTTTCTCCCAGACCCTCCTGCCATAATTTCCCACCTGTCAGCCCACTACACTTTTTTTTTCTCCCACCAGTGTATCCTCCTTCCAATCTGCCACTCTTTCACTGTTTTATGCTTCACATTAATCCCCTTCCTTGGACTTGTCCGCATACACACATTCACTTCTGCCAACCACAATTTCTTTATTCCCTGATTTTACTTGCCTACTAGATAGCACATTTTCCTTTGGAACTGTACATGAGACATTTGGTACGCTCAGCCATGTGCTCCCTGCCAGCACTTTCCTCCTGCTGCTTGATGTACTTTCTCCTTTTTGCCCCTGAATCCATCCACCAGCAGCAATATCCTGGGGAGAGTGAGAAAATGTGAGAAGCGGGTGAGGATATGGGAAGGAAAAGAAGGGCAAAGATATGGATGTGGCAATGGAATGGGAAAATGGAGTGAGTGGGAAAGTGAAAAAAAAATACAAAGGTAAGAATGGGGTAAGGAAAGAATTGCAAGAGTGAATAGAATAGTAAGAGCCTCAAGGGGGGGATGGGAGTTTGAGGGAGGGTTAAGAACAGTGTGAGAGATGTTAGCTAGAGTGGAGTAGTTTGTGTGAGGAATTTGGAGAGATGAAGATAAAGTAAAAGATGAAGCAAAATAACATGCCTGAGTTGTACAGAGAAATAACACCTGCATGTAAAGAAACAAGATGAGGAGAACGAAAACATCACAATAAGGGAAGTAGATGTCTAAGTTATAAATTTTTTTTTGTTTTTGCAGAAGTGGTGCACACTGTCCCATGAAAGTAAGAAAGTGAGCTATCAGTATAGTGGTGGCCCTGTTGACCAATCAGTAGTGCTAAGCATGTGCCTCAAGAGGCAACCTTTCAGCTCTTGGACTGGCAAGGGTCACCTGTGAAGTAGCAGAAGCAGCAAAGACTGCTGAGGACTTAAAGGTTAACCAAAAAAAGTGTTTGATCCTACTGAGTTTCATTCAGTTTTGAATATTTGATTGTACATTGCATGCCATTTTAAGAAAATGTGCATACAAGTATGGATGCGTGATACCACTCTACTCTAGTTTACGCTATCGCCTATATTTGATATTCATTTCAGTTCTTAATCATTTTGGAGGGGAGGGAGGTTAAGAGCTGACAGATTTTAAGGTACTTGGGAGAGGATTGAGTGAATGAAGAATGAAACAAGCATAAGGAGGGAGTAGATGGAGATTGAGAAAGTAGATAGGGCAGATAGAGCAATAGTGGATGAAGGGGTAATTTTGGGAAAGCATGTAAGAAAATGGGAGATGGCAAGGATGAACATAGAAGCTGGAACAACTAAGAACATTTAATATTTTTCTCTGATTTGCAGGGGGACCCTTACAATTCTCCTTTGCAACTGTCTAGTGGTTCAAATAAGGCAGATCACATCTAACAGTCTGCACAGGGCCAAGCTTGCCCAGCTGGCTTCTAAGAATTTGCCCTGGCTCCTGGAGTTGAGCAAGATTTTCAACAGCCCTGGTTTAAGAGCACTAATTTTGTTAAATGTACATTTAAGCTTAGTTTGAAGTTTGACTTTTTCTAAAATTTATTTTTAGGAGGGAATAAACTACAGACAACAGGCAGCAAAATGGAAGAGATAAAAGCAGCTGAAAATGTCAAGACCATGCCATCCATTACTAGTATACAAACACAAGAGGCTAAAACAGAAACCACACCAGAACCATTGCAGGCTACCACTCTTGCCGCATTACAGAGTGATGTTCAGCCAGTTGGCCATGATTATGTGGAAGAGGTAATTCATTTTTAAATACTTCTCAAATTTTAAAAACATTTAACTTAACGTAGTTTGCTTTAACATATTTTTGGCTCTTGAAATGTACTAAAGAATCTGCTTCACTTTAGTTAAAATTCCTGCATGCTTTATAAGTGCTGTAAGAAATTAACCCTACTGAAATTGGGTATTACTGGGTACAGTGGTTAACTAGAACAAAAGATGAAGATGTAAACAAAGAAATCAGTAAATAAAGCAAAATAAAATAACAGAAATAGGACACAATGTGGAACTCCGGTAATTAACAGGGATGATGATAAACTGTTGAAAGTGAATCACTGAATATTCTTAGATAATTAGTAATGTTTTCTAAATGTTTTGACAGTGTTATAATTGGATATTTCCTAGCGTGTAGCAGATGGACTCATTACAAATAGGTATAGTGTGCTCGTGCTAGCAGTTGGAGACGGATCTGACGTCAGCACGTGGTACATATACCCCCGCAGGAAGTGCAGATGCTCAGTAATTTCCGTCTCCAAAGCAGTTTGGAGCTACCTTACGCTCGCTGAGCGTCTTTCCAAATTCTAACGACTAAATTCTTAGAAGAATCCTACCTGAAGACGAGCCCCGCACTCCTGCGGTGATACCCTCTGGTCCCTCCCCCAGTTGAGTTTCCCGAGGTGATTTCCGTGGTCCCTCGGAGGTACGCGCCTCGGTCCGGTGGCCGGATCGCAGCAGGGACCTAGCCCCCCGAGTAATAAGGGCTCGGGCGCGGCATAGAGGCGGCCTCGGTCCCGATCCGTTCGCGGTGAGGACTTAGCCCCCCGAGCGAGACGAGTTCGGGCGCGGCTTAGAGGCAGCGGGTGCACTTCCTCGAGCGCGGCGGTGACGCTATTCACCCTCTCCCCCCGCAGCCGGAGACTGCCCGGGTCGCAGCCGGGAAGCGCCGAAGATCAGGTAAGGCATACATCTTTACTTTACTGGTCTCCGAAGAGCGAGGATTAGCAGGGTCTACCTACGTGGAAGCCCGCCAAGGAGGTCGCCATTTCGCACGTTGCTAGGCGCACGTTCGATAGGCGCACATTGAAAGGGCTGAGAGCACTCCGGAATGTGCAGATAACAGACGCGATGGAGCGTATGAGAGCCCATGCGTCCGCAGAGCCGGCACCTCCAGAATCAGGCATAAGAGCTCTAGGCCTCTGCTCAGCATGCCACCTCAGAGCCACACAGAGCGAGGAAGCAGACTCCCTATGTGCCCAATGTGAGGAGGCCCTGGGAGTTCCAGGCCAGGGCCGGTCCCAGCCCAGTTTGACTGCCAGTTCCTCAGGGAACACCCCGAACCTAGCAGGCCACGGTAAGCAGCCAGGGAACCCCACAGACCTGGTGCCCCTACAGCTAGAACCTGCTTCGCTCTCCTGGGTGGAATTATTCATGGGGATTCACGCCTTTGTCAAGATGCAGTCTGATCCCCGGCTGGACCCATACGTACCAGATGACCCTGCCCCTGGACCCTCAAGACCTAGGCACGGCCACCCACCACCCGGAAGCCCCACTTATGGGGACTCAGATTACTCTGAGGAAGATGGCGAGCCCCCCGAGGAGGGAGAACTTCCCTTGGGGATAGAGCCGTATCGAACCATGAGACGCTTCTTTCTTGAGGATCTGCCAGACCTAGTCTCTCAATGCCTATCGGAGCTGGCTATCCTGGGCCCAGGCACCCCAGGGGAACCTAGAATGAAGCCCCTGCTAGAGGGCCTGCGTCAAACGGCTTACCATTTTCCCCTCCTACAAAAGCAGCACAGCAGCTAATTGATCTGGAGTGGAATGCGCCGGAGGCATCATTCAAAGGGGGTCGGGCTTTGTCTAGCATGTTACCCCCTGGACCTGGCAACCAAGGAGCTGCTGACGTGCCCAAAGGTAGACTCCATAGTTAGCGCAATTGTGAAGCGCACCACCATTCCGGTGGAGGGAGGGGCGGCCCTCAAGGATGCACATGACCGGCGCATGGATGTCATTCTGAAACAAGCCTTTGAGGTGGCAGCCATGTCCCTACGAATTGCGACCTGCTGCACTGTGGTGACACGTTCCTATTTATCACAAGCCAGGAACAACACCCCGGGAGAAGAGATGGAATCAGCTCTCTCATTCCTCACTGACGCGGCCTCCGACTTAGTTCGTACGGCAGCCAAGGGAGTGTCATCCTCAGTGGCAGCCAGGAGACAGCTCTGGCTACGAAATTGGTCGGCTGACTCCTCCTCCAAGGCACGCCTTACAAGAATGCCCTTTAAGGGATCCCTCCTGTTCGGCAGTGCCCTCGAGAACCTGCCTAATAAATGGGGCGCATCTCCATTACCCCGTCTACCAGAAGACAGGTTACGGAGGAACCAGCGCCCTCTTCCTATGCCATCCAGAGATAGAGGATCTCAATGCTTCAACTCCTACAGGACTCGCTACCAAGCACCTCGTTCTCGGACCAGGAACCAGTCCTTTCGGACCAGGCACAATGAGGGGAACCGGCTCTGGTTCGGGTCCCGGCCGCAACCCACAATGAGAATCAGCCGACCCATCTGGGGGACGAAGCCAGAGGGGGCAGGCTAACCCTATTCTACCGCAGATGGGTCGAGATTACTTCGGACCAGTGGGTCCTCGCCATCATCCGAGAGGGGTATTACCTGGACTTCCTTCATCCCCCTCCGGACAAGTTTGTGGAATCCCCCTGTCCACCCCTCAAGAGGGCGGCACTGGAAGTTGCCTTGCGGAGGCTTCTGGCCCTAAAAGCCATAATCCCAGTACCTGCAGGAGAGAGAACTTCTGGGCATTATTCCATTTATTTCATAGTACCCAAGAAGGAGGGCACGTTCAGGCCCGTCCTGGACCTCAAGTCAGTCAACAGACACCTACGGGTCCCCAGCTTTTGCATGGAAACTCTGCGGTATGTCAAGAATTCAGTACAGCCAGGGGAGTTTCTCACCTCCCTAGATCTGTCAGAAGCCTATCTGCATATCCCAATCCATCGGGATCACCAGCGCTATTTACGCTTCAAAGTCCTGAATCAACACTTCCAGTTCCGAGCTTTACCCTTCGGGTTAGCCACCGCGCCACGGATCTTTACCAAGGTCATAGTAGTAGTGGCGGCGGCACTCAGGAAGAAAGGAATTCTCGTCCACCCCTACCTGGACGATTGGCTGATCAGGGCGAAGTCACCGGAGGAGAGGCACCGGGCAACCAACAGAGTTACAGCTCTTCTGGAAAGCCTCGGATGGATAGTCAACATAAACAAGAGCTCCCTACAGCAGTCCCAGTCGCTGGAATACCTAGGGGTCAAATTCGACACCCAAGAAGACAAGGTCAGCCTGACCTCCAAGAGAGGCAAAACTCCAGAGCCATCTGCAGGTCCTGCTGAGCGCCAGCCGGCCCACAGCTCGGGCTTACCTACAGGTCCTCGGCCTCATGGCGTCCACTCTGGAGGTGGTGCCATGGGCGCAGGCTCATATGAGACCATTGCAACATGCCCTTCTATCTCGATGGAGCCCACGATCACAGAACTACACCGTACGCCTACCTCTACCGGCCAGAGTGCGGTATCAGCTACGGTGGTGGTTGCAGCCCGGCCACATAAGCCGGGGGTCAAGAATGTCCTCCCCAACCTGGATTCTGCTCACCACAGATGCCAGCCTGAACGGATGGGGAGCACACTGGGAGGAACTCACCACCCAAGGGCGGTGGACCAGAGAAGAGTCAAGGTGGAACATTAACCGACTAGAGGCACAGGCAGTCAGGCTAGCGTGCCTGCGATTTGCCCAAAGACTTCGCGACAGAGCGATCAGTGATGTCGGACAATGCCACCACGGTGGCATACATCAATCGTCAGGGCGGAACCAGAAGCCAACAAGTGTCCCTGGAAATAACTCCCCTGATTTGGGCAGAAGCAAATCTCCAGGACATCTCCGCCATCCACATTGCCGGGAAGGACAACACGACGGCAGACTTCCTCAGCAGAGAAAGCCTAAACCCGGGGGAATGGCAGCTGTCACCCACAGCTTTTCAGATAATTGTGGATCAATGGGAGACGCCAGCCATGGACCTATTAGCGGACAGGTCCAACGCTCAGGTTCCAAGATATTTCAGCCGCAGGCAGGATCCTCGAGCCCAGGGGATCGATGCCCTGGTACAGCCGTGGCCTCAGGGGATCCTGCTATACGCCTTTCCTCCATGGCCCCTGCTGGGCGCCATTGTACACAGGATTCAGCGGCACCGAGGCCTGGTTCTTCTAGTGGCCCTGGACTGGCCAAGAAGACCCTGGTACGCAGACATGAGAACACTACTGGCAGGGAACCCTATACCTCTGCCTCCATACAGGGACCTGCTACGGCAAGGCCCCATCCTCCACGAGGATCCAGCTCAATTCTCTCTTACGGTCTGGCCATTGAGAGGGCTAGACTGAAGAAAAGGGGATACTCTGAGCCAGTAATAGATACACTTCTCCGAGCACGTAAGTTCTCCACATCACTGACATATATCAGGATCTGGAGAGTCTTTGAAGCCTGGTGCGACTCTCATAGCACCAATTCGCATGCCGCTAAGATTCCTATCATTTTGGACTTCCTACAAGATGGACTTCAGAAGGGTCTATCCCTCAGCTCCATCAAGGTTCAGGTAGCAGCACTGTCTTGCTACAGTCCCAGGAGTGACGGCAACACCATTGCCAAACACCCAGACGTTTCACGTTTCCTGAAAGGAGTCAAACACATTCACCCGCCACTGAAGTGCCCAGTGCCCTTGTGGAACCTCAACCTAGTATTGGAATTTCTAGCGGGATCAGCCTTCAGGCCCTTTCGAGGCCTGTCTCTCCGTTTGTTAACCTTGAAGATGGTGTTCTTGCTGGCTGTGTGTTTAGCACGCCGCATCTCAGAGCTACAAGCACTATCCTGCTGTGATCCATTTCTCAGAATCACTCCAGAGGCTATCCATCTTCGCGCAGTTCCATCCTTTTTACCCAAAGTGGTCTCACACTTTCACCTCAACCAAACCATATCCTTGCCTACCACAGAAGGTTTGAAGAAGTCTGAAGAAGGTCGAATGCTACGCCATCTCGACATCGGCAGACTGCTGTCCAGATATCTGGGAATGTCAGAAGCAGTACGAAAGACGGACCATCTGTTCGTCCTGCACAGCGGGAAGAAGCAAGGGGAAGCGGCCTCACGGCCAACCATCGCCCGCTGGATTAAAGAAGTTATCAAGGCAGCCTACGTCGAGGCAGGAAAACTACCGCCTCTACAGGTCAAGGCTCACTCTACCAGAGCACAATCGGCCTCTTGGGCAGAAACTAAGCTGCTGTTGCCTGCAGAGATATGTAAAGCGGCGACGTGGTCCTCCCTCCATACTTTCTCCAGATTCTATCGTCTGGACGTCCAGGCCAGGGAGGACACAGCATTTGCGAGGGCAATCCTGAACGGACCTCGGGCAGCCTCCCGCCCAGTCCGGGAGTAGCTTTTGTACATCCCATTTGTTTTGAGTCCATCTGCTACACGCTAGAAAATGTTGAGATTACTTACCTGATAATCTCCTTTTCCTTAGTGTATGCAGATGGACTCAGCATCCCGCCCAGCTGCCGGGATACATGGGGATTCGCCAACTCACGGTAAGCCATGTTTTCTTATATAGGGCATCCACCCTGCCAGGTGTCGACGCCTTCCGGCTGAGAACACTGGCGGTCTCCAGCTACCATCAATTGGTCAGGGTAATCCTGTTCATTTAATCGATCGGTCAGTCACACATATATCCATAAAAGCTTTGCAAGGAAGATTACTGATTTGCTACACTTCCTGTGGGGGTATATGTACCCGTGCTGATGTCAGATCCGTCTCCAACTGCTAGCACGAGCACACTATACCCATTTGTTTTGAGTCCATCTGCATACACTAAGGAAAAGGAGATTATCAGGTAAGTAATCTCTACATTAGAGCATATTGTTGAAAATTTTCTGTGCTGTTGCGAGACTTGGGCTGAGTAATCTTGCGTAATCCTTATTTGGTGGCCCTTGTAATTGATCTCTGGATTTTTTCTGTATGCCATCCAGATTTTCTGCTTAACCGCAGAGTTTAAAATTTTTGCTATTGCGATTCGTGGGCACAGATCTGATAGCCGTTTTGGGCCCCAATCTGCGCGCCCTTTCAACCTTAGTCACCCCGCAAATCTGCCAGGCCTACGGCTTCTGGGAGCCGCCTCTCCAGAAACGCTACCAGACCCTTATCGTCTACCGCTTCAGGCAGCCCTAGGAACCGCAAATTCTCGCCTCAGACGATTCTCCAGGTCGTCCAATTTTTGCTGACATGCTGTAGGGCTACCGCCTGAGTGCTGACTTTTCATGGTGTTGTCTGTCAGTCCCTCCTCCACCCCAGCAAGTCTCTCTTCCAGGAGCTCAATTCTCGGGCCGAGTTCCGATATTGACGATTGTACCTCAGCCAGCTGTTGGGTGATCCCAGCCAGTTTAGTATCCAGCGTACTCTCTAACGTAGCTTGCAGGACTTCTACTGTAAGCGGGGTAGATACTGCAGGCCCCGGCTCTCCCGTTCCGGCCGCCATCTTGGGATCGGCGGCCTTCTTTTTTCCTTTGTCTCTTTTTCCTCCATGGTGGCCATCGGTAGTGGCAATTTATTCATAAAATTGACTATCAACATGAGCTAGAGACTTTCTGACGGGGAGTCATCCGTATTGCCGTTAACGAGGGTCGATGAAGGTAGATTGATGTCTGTGGCACCTGGCGCTAAGGGAGAACACGTCTTCCTTAGCACATCACCCCACGTGACACCCCCCCGGCCATTTATTCTTAAAGTGTGCAAGTAACTACTCTTGCCTGTTTCAGGGGTCTGATCAATGGATGATCCTTGTCGGATCATTTTGATGTGGTCCATTTTCTGAAAGGAGTGGAGCATCTTCATCCTCCTTTGCGTTTTCGGTGCCCCTACGGAGTCTGAATTTTGGTTTTGGATTTTTTGACCGCTATGTATCTTGTTCTTGTGGTTTCTGATCTTGACACCAGTGTTCCTTGTGGCAAACTGTTCTGCGCATAGGGTTTCCGAGCTGCAGGCCTAGTCTTGCCAGGAGCAGTCTCTTTTTACCAAAAGTGGCCTCTGAGTTTCAATTGAACTAGTCTGTCTCCCTGCCGTTTCTGGCCAGGAAGAGAGATGTAGAAGAGTCTCATCTGTTGTGGCCCTTGGATGTCCAGCAGCATATTGTCAGGTGTCTAGAGGTCACTAGGCCTTTGCGTAGGTCAGATTGCCTGTTTCACCAACATGGCGGTACTAGACAGGGAGAGTCAGTCTTGCGGGCTAAAGTAGCTTGCTGGACTTATGAGGTAGTCACGACCGCATACATCAGTGATGGCCAACCTTTTGAGCTCAGTGTGTCAAAATCCATAAAAAAAACCAAGCATAACTCGGGTGGTGTGTCACTTCTAGAAAAATCCATAATTTTGTGATGTTTGTAGCTCTAATAACAAAGTAATTGTAATATATGTACTGTATTTATTAATAAAGCAAAAACAAATAATTCTTTACCTTACCTGCTTAGTGACTTTTTTGTTTCTGAATTTCATTGGCTAAATCTTCAATTAAAACACTCTCTCCCCCTCCACCCCCCCAAACACAAACTCTTACTCCCCTGGATTTTCTCATACACACTCATGCTCTCACACCCAGACAAGCTCCCAGTCACACACATCTACTCACACACACACCTACCTACCTCTCCCGCTCCATCCTCCAGGCAGGCTCCCATTCATTTTCACACCACTCCCACAGCAACCTCGGAACCTTTCTCAGTCCACTGCTGCCTCATGGCTATTGGGGAGATGCCGATTGCTGCTACTGGCACTGAAGCCCATTCTGCTGCCTCCTCTGTGCAGGCCCCGTGGGCTTACACTTTCTCCATGCTGATCTTGTACATTGCGAGATACGCATAGAGAAATTGCTATTCTTGCACATTCCCAAAGATTACATGTGCCAATCACTAAAAAGTAATTTTTTTTTTACCTTTGCTGTCTGGTCTTAGTTTTCTAATTGGTTGGTCACAGGCTTTTTTTCCCACCTTCCTTTTCCCATATTTTTTGCCAATTCCTTTTATATTGTCTTTTTTCTCTTTCTTTTCTCTCCATCTTCTTCCCTCAAACACAGTCAGGTTCTTATTCCCACATGCATTTCTCTCTCTCACACTCACACAGTCTCTCACTGGCACATGCTGTCTGACTCACACACACAGGCTCTTTCTCACTGGAACATGCTGTCTCTGCAAACATTCAGGTCCTCACTCCCACACAGTCTCTCAACTCATTTCATACAAGCATACACCCCCCCCCCCCCCTTACAGACCCTCATCCTCTCTCTCACCTCTGGGCCTCCTCTTCACGGGTCGCCGCAGGATGGGCTCTGCAGTGGCCCTAAGCTTCTTGGGCCGCTGCGACTTGGGATTTGCGGCGGCCCTTAAGCGCACGCGCTGCTTCTCTTCTGCATGCGCTGATGCTTCTCCTCCTTCCTGCCCATGCAGCTCCGGCAACGTTTACTTCCGGGGCCGCACAGGCAGGAAGGAGGAGGAGCATCAGCGCGTTTAAATGCGATCTTTTTCTTCTGGCCGTGGTGACGTGAGCCTCACCACGGCCCTGCCTGTCGCTGTGCCGCATGAGCCTCCCTGCGCCCGGGGGCATTTGGAGGAGTGGAGGGTCCAGAGGGTGGGGGGATACTAAAAAACTAGTTTTAAAGGCTCGGCACAGCTGATTAAAAATAATTTCCCGATAGTCCATGAAACGCTGCGCTTGTCAGCAAAAATGTCTCGGCGTGTCACCTCTGACACACGTGTGTTATAGGTTAGCCATCACTGGCATACATGGATGCTGGGAAGCTGTTACCTAGTCTGGTTTGGGCCCATTCCACTCAAGCTCAGGCAGTGACATGGGTCGAAGTTAGATTGTTCTCCTGTCGACATTTGCCGAGCTGTGACGTGATGTTTCTTATACACCTTTCCAAGTATTATGGTCTGGATGTGCAAGCTCAGGATGACGCAGCCTTTGCACGTGCGGTTTTGACTGGATCGCAGGCAGTCCCTTGCCCTATTTGGGAGTAACTTGGGTGCATCCCACTGGTTCTGGATTCATCTGACTTGACACTAAGAAATGAGAAATTGCTACTTATCTGATGATTTCCCTTTCTTTTGGACAGTCAAATCCAGTTTCCCTTCTTTGGCTGCCATATGATTTGCATAATGATCCTCCTGTGTGTCTACAGGACTTACTGGTAAAAGAGTTACTCCAATCCCTAGACTAGTGTGGTGTTCTTGTCTGAGCTCAATGTTGCTTGTTGGCTGAGTATTGCAACAGTTAACTTTTTCATGTTTTTTTGCTAGTCTGTCCACAGATGCTTTTAAAAAAAATACTGGCAGGCTGATATAACTGCAGGCGTGTGTATACTATGATGTCAGTTTACTCCATCTCCATCTGCTGGTAGGAGTGCATAACCCACTTGTTCTGGATTAATCTGATTGTCCTAAAGAAAAGGAAATTATCAGGTAAATAGTAATTTCTCATTTTACCCCTTCACTGCCATTTTGTTTTGTTTTTTTAAGCAGTAAAACATTTAAATCAGAATAACCTATTCTATATTAATCAAATGATATATATTTTATTTTCAGCATTAAATAGGTTTTTTTTATCTGGTCACATTTACCTATAATTCTTCTGTCTTTGTATGTTGTTTATCTGATCTCCTTATTACCCTTATATCCTCCCTGATCTCTAGCTTCTCTACAGCTCTCCTTCCTAGCTACATGCATGTCCTCCCCACAAATCTTTCCTGTCCACCCATCAACTTCCTCTTCTGACCCTTCTCCAGACTTCATTCTGACCCATTCTTTTGCTCCCTAGCTGTCTCTCTCTCTCTCTCTTCTCCTATATTTTACTTGGTCCCTTTTTTTGTGGAACAGGTAGCAGTTGCATATATTCTTCACCACTTGACCATCTGACAAGCTTTCCTTTGCATCAACCAGTTGCTGATCGTGCTCCCTTCCTTTTCTCCCAGATCTTCTTTTTCCTTACAGTTTAGTCATTGCTCTGCTTCCTAAGTCCCCGGTCTGGGGCTGAGCTATGACATTTGCCCCAATCCATAAGGAGAATCTAGGCTCTGCTTTTTCTGTCAAGGTCAGTAATTCAAACCAACCACAGCAGGAGCAAAGGGCAGCTGTGTGCTTTTATTTTGTTGTACCAGATCATATAAATTGTGACTGTAGGCACTGTCGGGGTAAATTCAAGCTTCAATTTAATGGTTCCATAAACTGAGGCATGATTATGTATTTCTAGTGAAATTAAATTTGGTCATTTTTAATTTTCAAGGTACGAAATGATGAAGGGAAAGTGATTCGGTTCCATTGCAAACTTTGTGAATGCAGCTTCAATGATCCCAATGCCAAGGAGATGCATCTCAAGGGAAGACGGCATAGGTTACAATACAAGGTAAGTTTTATACATAAGCAAAGTTTTAGCAAAACGTGGCTGCAGTAATTCGTGGCCTGATACACAAGGTTTCCATTTAAGGTAAGAATCAATTAAAATGGGCACCCTGCTTTCATCAGCCCTCAAGAGCTTCACCAATTACCTGCTAGCGACAGCTCAAACTGTATGCACATTGCAGCAACTACCCTCCCTATCTTATGCATTTGCTTTCCTTTCCAACAAATGGAATATTGAAAAGAATTATATAAGGCATTAATGTCCATCTGTCTTAGGCACAATAACTCTTCAAAAAAAAAAAAAAAAAAGATTCCCCCAACTTGGCTTGCAAGAAGAAAATGTGAGTATCTTGAACAAGTTCAAAAAAGAAAGCACTGGAGAACCAAGCCTCCCAAAAAAAAAAAATAAATCCCCATTTATTTTCCATGGGAAAATGTTAGAATGTTAAATGCTTCATTATAAAAGCTCCCCTAACCCTACCAGCACTTTGTCACATAGCAATACAGGCAGACAAATGGAAAATACTGAAGCAACAAGCAAAGGATAGCACCAAAATCACCTTCAAAGCAACCTCACCCACATTTCCAAAGTACACACATGCACCATGATGTGGTTAAAGAAACGCTTAGAGCCAGCAACTGTGGAGAAAAATCCTTTTTTATTAAATGCTACAAGTAATGTAATAAAGAGAGAGAGTGACAGTGCCACACAAGACACCAGTTCGGAGCTCTCTGATTTTACTGATAAGGTATTATAAAGGGTTTATACTTCTTCAAATCTCCAACCCTTAAACCAATAATTCTATTACTGGTTATTTCCTAGCGTGTAGCCAGATGGACTCAGGACCAATGGGTTATGTGCTCCCCTGCTAGCAGATGGAGATGGAGTCAGATTTCAAAGCTGACATCACTCTAGAGATACCCCTGCAGTGACCTCAGCCATTCAGTATCTCAGTCTCCTAGCAGATGTGGATTGTGTCTCCTATTGGGAACACAGTATTCTTTAGATGAGGAAAACTTACCTTCAAATTTCTTCTTTTAAATTGGAGAAGATCGAGCCCCACTCTCCTGTTGTGATACCTAAGGGTCCCTCCCCCAGTTGAGAATTCCTGAGGCGATTTCCGAGAACCATTCTGGGAGTCCAGTAGTCCGCATGTTGTTTCTTCTGGCTTTATTCTCCTGATTTTCCAGTCTCTTGTGCAACACATTATTCCTTTTTTTTTTTTTTTTTTTTAAGTCCGCTATCTGCATGATAAGCTGCTCAGAAGAAATTTCTTGAGCCGCCGCCACTTGATTTGCCAAATCTGCCAAAGACTCGGTGTGTTTTTCTATGCTATCTTTTATTTCATCTAAAGATGATTGTAGCTTGGAGACATGGTCTTCCAAATTTGCTGAAACCAATTTAGACATGTCTCGCACTAGGTCATCTTTGAGATCAGTAATTTTCTCAAGTTTGGCCACCATATTGCCCTCGGTCGTCTTCATTTTTTCCTTTGCCACTCTCACAGATTTCACCGATTATTACAAGTTATAAACTCATTGAGTGCTCTGGGGATAAGAAGGAACACACAATGAAAGAAAATTAGCGCTTTGGAGTAGTTAAATAGCAAAAATTAAGTAGGCCCTCCAGGACCTCCCCAACTAGTGACTTTTCAGCATAAAAATTGTCCTGTGTTTAAAAACAAAAAAGCTAAGCCCCATATTTATCATATGTTGTGCAGACCCCTTTGTTTTTGTATACTGATCCCACCTCTGAATCATGAAATGCATTTTCTGTTTCATTATAAAACCCAGGAGCCTTATTCTTTTTCACAAATTCAAGCATTGCTTTTCTAAGGTGACCAGCATTTGAGGTGGCAGAGAAAGTGAAATGAACATGTTCTGTAATGTTGGCTCAGGCTAACGGCCTTGCTGAAATATGCTGCAGTGGGTAGGCTTTGATGGCTTAGTGGGTTCCTGAGCCCAGCTTCTACTGCCTGGGCTGGTGGTAGTACAGGATCCTGCACAACAGCGGACACTTACTGACCAGAATAGTTTCTGGGTCATGAGTACTGGCTTTTGGAGGGAGCCGTGGTCAGTGGCTCCTGGTCAAGAACTGTTAGTGTGATGAATGGGTTGGATGATATTGGAGGATAAAAATAAAGGAAAACCCCCAGATAGTTGTGAATGAAGGTTTATGGTATATATTGTTTCCTGTCGATAGCAGGGCTGAATTAGCCATGCTGTATGGGAACTGTCAATCAGGGCCCGGGAGGCAGAGCTTCCTAGCAGAGTTAAGACCTTTTTTGATCCTCTGCGGCTGCGCGTGGGTTCCCGCGCAGTAGTAACGGTTCTCCTCAGTCTGTTTTTTTTCCGCGCGCGGGAGCGCACGCAGAGCCCTTCTCCTCAGAAGACCAGAAAATGTCCAAAAAACAGTCGGGGTTCAAGCCGTACCTTTGCGGTAAGATCATGTCCGTCACAGACGGGCATGATCGCTGCTACCGATGTCTTGGGCGTGAGCATCCCCAATCAGACTGCAAGCACTGCGAAAGAATGTCGCCCAGAGCTCGTTGTCATAGAAGCTACCGATGGCTGGAATTAGAAGAAAAGGCATCCACCACACATTCTTCGCTGGGACCCAAGTCCAAATCTTCAACTTCCACGAAGCGAGCGGCGTCCTGGGACCCTCAGTCCCCGAAGGTAAGGGAGACACAAAGAAAACCCAGAGACAATGATGACCAGGGACCTGGTCTTCAGTCCAAAAGAATGGAGGACAGGAAACAGGAGCCTTTCAAGTTGACTGAGCCCTGTTCCCAAAGACCTCAAGGAGAAAATCCGGTAAGAGCCTTGTTACTTTCCAAGGCCGCGGATCCGAAGCAGTTATCGGCGCCGAAGAAAACGCACCCGGAAAGGGAAACACTATCGGCGCAGAGAAAATCATCAGCGCCCAGTACGTCAAAATCGGCGCCGAAGACACTCTCGGCGCCAAGAAAGCATCCGGAGCCGGACACTCACACGGCACCAACACAGCTGGAGCCGAAAGCTTGTCCGGCGCCGAAGCACCCGGAGCCAAGACCGGCGACGAGGCATCCGGAGCCGAGAATACAACCGGCACCGAAGCAGCCGGAACGGAAAAAAGACCCGAAGCCGAAGGCACATTCGGCACCGAAGATACATTCGGCTCCGCCAACAAAGGACTCTGAAAAGGGTAAATCAAAGTCAACTTCTAAACCCGAATCATCAAAAACGTCAACACTACATCACGGTCCGGAAACTATATCTACCAAATCCGCGGACCCTAAGTGACGTAAAATAAGTATACAGTCTATAGACTCAACACCAGCTAATTCGACGCGTCCAGAGACAGCCAATCAAAAACAGAGACAATCCACTCCAGACCCACAGCCTATCACAACAGCAAACCCTCTCCATGGGTCGGCATATGCCCACTGAAGAAGAGAGGAATCTCCAAAAATAGGAAAGCACTCAGTCAGGACGCCAAGTTCAGACAAAGATTCGAAAAGCAGCAGAACATCCTCTTCAAGGAAGAGACGTCATCATCATTCGACCTCATCGCCCTTCCCGAGTCGACACCATGGGGAAGCGAAGAGGCATCACAGATCACATCTCCAGAGAGGGAAATCTTCTCCCTCTTCATCCTCTCATTATAAGAGTAGTTCCAATCGTTCTGCCTCGTCCTCTCACAGAGTGATTCCTATTTCCTCGTCTCAGTCCCCCAGCAGTATAGACTCGATACAGTCCAGAGGTCATCGTGAAGCGAATTGGAGTGATCAATCAGATCAGGATAAGGATACCAATCCTCTCCCGTCGCAGTCACCTCAAGGGGTTAAACGTCCATCAATGCCACAACACACTTCTAAGGCGTTTTGGGACCTTACACAATCCTTAGCAGGATTCTTCGAATCCCTGCAATCATCGTACACCCTACCCACCAGAGTCTGCTATCCCGGAGGGGTCAGCACACACTCCACCGCAAGCTCAACAGGATATGCCTTCCTCTTTATCCCACTCTCCACCAATATATCACATTTCCCCGTCCCAACACACAGATTCTATATCAGCACGTTCCTCGCCTGCTTCATCTACGGGTTATCCTTCTGATCCACCTGAACAACCAGCGGAACCATACTCCTCCCCAGACAAATGGGTAATATCTTAAAACTAGATATTCAGAAATTACTGGAACCAAGGGCAGAGACATTTGGGTTACTCAAGATTTTCGATGCCCCTGGGGAACCGTCAGCTCTGCCGCCACACGCAGTGTTACATGGAGTTCTACAGAAGTCATGGGACACACCCTATACTCTATCAGCAGTATCGAGGAAGACTGACTTAAAATTTAAACTGCAAAAGCCATCTATGTATTCCATCCCTCAGTTACCACATGAATCTATAGTGGTAGAGTCGGCACTTCAAAAGTATCGAAAAACAAAGTCGCATACATCTGCTCCTCCGGGAAAGGATAATAAATGCCTAGACGACTTTGCGAAAAGGATCTATCAGAACGCAATGCTTACGTCTCGGATTAATCACCATCATTTCTACATGGTGCAGTATTTATTCCCACGCCCCAACAAAATACGGGACGCCATTCCATCTATTTTATCATTCCCAAGAAGGAAGGATCATTCCGGCCCATCTTGGATCTCAAGAACATCAACCGTGATCTGCGGGTACTACACTTCCGCATGGAAACTCTTCATTCCATAATAATGTCAGTACAACCGGGAGAGTTCCTAACCCCCCTGGACCTTTCCAAAGCCTATCTTCACATCCCAGTCCATCAGGATCACCAGCGCTTCCTGCGCTTTGCGATACTGGGTCAACATTACCATTTCCGAGCGCTACCCTTCGGCCTAGCAACCGCCCCCAGAACCTTCACCAAAATCATGGTGGTCCTGGCGGCAAGACTGAGGAAGGACGGGATCCTGGTACACCCTTACCTGGACGACTGGCTGATCAGGGCAAAGTCTTCGGAAGAGAGCCAGCAGGTGACCAGCAGAGTCAAGTCTACTGCAGGAACTCGCTTGGGTCGTGACCATGGGCAAGAGCAGTGTGCAGCCCTCTCAATCGCTAGAGTACCTGGGGGCCCGTTTCGACCCCAAACAGAACAAAGTCTTCCTTCCTCCTCCGAGGAGAAAAACTGATGGAACAATTATGACGATTGATGACCAGTGCATGCCCCAAGGTATGGGACTATCTTAAAGTCCTCGGCCTCATGGCATCAACCCTGGAGGTCGTCCTGTGGGCAAGGGGCCCATATGCGACCACTCCAGGGCTCCTTACTGTCACGATGGAACCCACTGTCCCAGGACTACTCAATTTGCCTCCAACTACCAGCAGAGGTACGTTCTCAGCTCTAGTGGTGGCTACAGGAAGACCACCTAAGCAGAGGAGTAAGCCTATCCCCACCGAAATGGACCTCGCTCACCACAGATGCGAGCCTGCGAGGGTGGGGAGCCCACTGTCAAGAACTAACGGCCCAGGGACAATGGAACAAGGAAGAGGCGGAATGGAACATAAACCACCTGGAAGCTCGAGTAGTCAGACTAGCATGCCTGCGATTCAGCCACATACTCAGAGGCAAAGCAATTCGAGTAATGTTGGACAATGTGACCGGTTGCTTACATCAACCGCCAGGGAGGAACCAGGAGCCAGCAGGTCTCTCTGGAGATAGTCTTTCATGGCGTGGACGGAGATAAACCTACAAGGGATCTCTGCCTCCCACATTGCAGGAAAAAACAACATCTCAGCTGACATCCTCAGCAGAGAGAGCCTGGACCCGGCAGAATGGACGCCGTCTAAGTCTTTCAAGTGATAGTAAATCGCTGGGGCCTCCCAGCCATGGATCTACTGGCCACCTGTCTCAGTGCCCAAGTCCCCAGGTTCTTCAGCCGCAGTGAGAGCCACACTCCCAAGGAATAGTCGCTCTTGTCCATACTTGACCAGAGAAAGACTTACTGAACGCCTCCCCCCCCCCCCCCCCCCCCCCCTTCGCCCCATAGCCACTACTGGGCAAGGTCATCTGCAAGATAGAACATTACAGGGGACTAGTTCTACTAGTGGCCTAGTTCTACTAGTGGCCCCGGATTGGTCAAGACGACCATGGTACGCAGACATGCAGACTCCTTGCAGGGAACCCTTTGTGCCTACCTCCACACAAGGACCTTCTCCGGCAGGGCCTGATTCTCCACGAAGATCCGTCTCGATTCTCTCTTACAGTCTGGCCCTTGAGAGGACTCGCCTGAAGAAGCATGGTTACTCAAAGGCTGTGATTGACACTGTGCTCTGAGTGCGCTAGTTCTCTACATACGGATCTGGAGATTATTCGAAGCCTGGTGTGAAGACCACAGGATACTCCTGCGGACAGCCAACATTCCCATGATTTTGGAGTTCCTACAGGATGGTATGAAAAAGGGGTTGTCACTCAACTCCCTCAAGATCCAAGTAGCCACACTGGCCTGCTTCAGAGCCAAAGTGGATGGTATCCGGTGATCAACCCATCCGGATTTGTCCCGCTTCCTGAAAGGGGTTAAAGAACTCCGACCACCCCTAAAGTGGGCCAGTGCCTCTCTGGAATCTCAATCTAGTATTAGACTTCTTAACTGGGGATTCTTTCAGACCAACATATGCAGTCTGTCACTACGCCTCTTAACATTGAAGACATTATTCCTGGTGGCAATATGTTCAGCTCATCGCATCTTCGAGCTACAGGCACTATCCTGTCGGGAACCATTCCTTAGGTTCATGCCTGGAATCATACAACTGCGCGCCGTCCCCTCCTTCCTACTGAAAGTGGTTTCTGAGATTCACTTGAACCAAACCATCTCACTACCATCTCCGGACGAAGATAAAGACTCTGAAGACGTATGCCTTCTTCACTAAATGTCGGCAGACTTAGTGCAGTACCTGGAAAGATTGGAACCGGTGCGCAAAATGGACCGCTTGTTCGACCTTTACAGTGGGAAGAAACAAGGAGAAGCAGCCCCGCGGGCGACCATAGCCCGCTGGATCAAGGAAGTAATCAAGGCAACCTACATAGAGGCAGGGAAGTCCTTACCACTACAGGTTAAGGCTCATTCTATGAGGGCCCAGGCAGTTTCTTGGGCAGAAACCAAGCTACTGTCGCCCGCCGAGATCTGTCAGGTGGCAACCTGGTCCTCCATACACACCTTCTTCAGGTTCTACCGCCTGGATGTTCAGGCCCGAGAAGACACAGCCTTTGCAAGTGCAGTACTAAGTGGGCCTCGGACAGCCTCCCGCTCTGTCTGGGAGTAGCTTTTGTACATCCCATTGGTCCTGAGTCTATCTGGCTACACGCTAGGAAATGGAGAAATTACTTACCTGATTATTTCGTTTTCCTTAGTGTAGACAGATGGACTCAGCATCCTGCCCATGGCTGCCCCAGAAAAGGAAAACCTCGGATAGCAAACCTTGAGACTAAGCAAATACGGATAAGCCGCGGCCTACCCCTAGTTCGTCACCCACAGTTTGTCCGGTGTAGGCATTAATTGGTTGAGTGCACTGGCGGTCTCCAGTTTGGAAATTAGTTGAACCAGTTCAAGTTTTAATCAAGTTTAAGCAAGTTATTTAAGCAAAGAGATATCCACAATGGCTTTTTAAAGAGAATACTGAAGAGCTGAGGTTACTGCATGGGGTATATCTAGAGTGACAGCTTTGAAATCTGACTCCGTCTCCCATCTGCTAGCAGAAGAGCACAATACTCACTAGTCCTGAGTCCATCTGTCTATACTAAGGAAAACGAAATAATCAGGTAAGTAATTTCTCCAATATCCATAAAACTTAACTTATTCAGTTGTTTCATGCTTCCTGCAGGGTGTCAAATATTAGACCACCAGCCGTTAAGCCCGTAACAACGGGCTACATTTAAAAAACATTTTCGGTCCATTTCCTTCCCCTTCCCCCTCCCCTTCCCTTCCACCTCCCCCTCATTCTCCCTCCCCTTCCCTTCCACCTCCCCCTCATTCTCCCTCCCAGCTCACTCTCTCATCACTCCCTTCCCAGCTCATTCACAACCCCTTCGGATGGCGCAGGCAGAAGATCTCTGGGGGGAGTCCCTCCCTCACGCTCGCCGCCGCCGCTACTGGATCCTCGCCGCTACTGCTCCTCCCAGCGCCATTTTTAACAGGCAAGCTCTGATCGTGCTCGCCAGCGCATGCGCGGTAGAGCTGCTCTCTACTGTGCATTTGCGGCACGTCTGTCAAGGCTACTTTATCTAGTAGATATCTCCTCTTGGGATCTGAGTTTAGTATTGTCTTTTCTTTTTGTCTGGTTCCCAATTTGAGCCTATTAAAAATAATTACCTGAAGCTCATTACTGTGAAAACAGTTTTCTTGGTGGCTGTTTGGCTAGGAGAATTTCAGGCATTTTCTGCCTTGTTCAGAAATAGTTTGGGTCTGAACTGGTCTGGCTGGATGAAGAGAGAGGAAAAATGTTTCCTTGCCTGATAATTTCCTTTCCTTGAGTCCAACTAGACCAGTCCAGAACCCTCCCTATTTTGCCAAATGTTGATTTATAGTGAAGAAAATGGGAGGGTTTGAAATTATCCATCCTTGCAGAGAATAGTAAGTTTGGAGGGAAAAAAGGATGAATCTTCTCCTATAAATAGTTATGCCATGTTAGTTATGCCTTGTTCCCTGGAAGCTCCCTGTTTTGATCTGGATATAAAAGTTTTATTAGCTGGTAATACTAGCAGGCTGAGTTCAGCACAGATGCCTGTAAAGGGTGACATCAGCAAAACCTGTTAGTGTCTCAATCTGCTGGTTTGTGGACACAACATATTCATTTGGACTGGTGTGACTGGACTGAAGGAAAGGAAATTCAGGTACGAATACATTTCTTCATTCACCATATCTTTCTGTATAACAAAAAATAAATTACATAGAACATATAACTTAAACACTGAAAATTACATTCAATCTTGGGATTTTAGGCAGAGTCTGAAACCAATCGGCTTACAACTTACCTAAAAATTTTGAACTTGAGCTTTTGAAACCATAGATGTCCCTTCTTTAGATGTCACATCAGAAACATTAATGTCTGAAGAAGGGACCTATGAAGTAGAGGAGCAGCCTAGTGGTTAGAGCAACGGGCTGCGAACTAGGGAAGTGAGGGTTCAAATCCCACTACTTGGGACTTTGGGTAAGTGACTTTACCCTCCATTGCCTCAGGTACAGACTTACAGGGTCATTCATCAAAATGTGTTATGGCGTTAACGCACGTGATAACGTGTTAATGCATGCGATAATACTATCACATGGCGTGAATGTACGTTTTTGGAAGGGGCGGGATTAGGGAGGGGTTTGGGCAAGATTAATTAAAATGAGGGGCAATATCGCACTCTGCGATAGCATAACGCATGCAATATCACAGTTTTAATGCTGGAAATAATTACACCTTTTTTTCCTGGCATTAAGCTGTGCACTATGCCCGAAATGGCCGTAATGCAATTTGCGATAAATTTTGCAAATTGCATTTAGACAGTTTCTAGGCTTGGGAGGGGAGAGGGAGTGGAGTGGAATGGAATGGAGAGAGCCTCTGAGGAGGCCTTCACAGTATTCAACTATTTATATGACTATAGGTGGGCCAGCTATTAGCTTGAGGTGAAGTGTTGGTGGTGGTTTAGGGGCCAGTTTTACATGCAGAATGAGACATTATTTGCAGTGAGGAAAGTCTCACAAAGATGTGGTTTCTACTGTTATCTTGCCCTAGCTTGATGGTACCCTGTGACAGAGTATAGCTGTTAGCTGGCTCTCCTATCTCTTATAATTGAGCGGTGACCATGCCACAAATGCACAGAAGAGAGCAGTTGCACCGTCGGGCCCGCCAGAAATCAAAATGGCGCCGGTGGCCCTTTGCCCTTACCATGGGACAGGGGCTACCGGTGCCATTGGTCGGCCCCTGTCACATGGTAGGAGCAATGGATGGCTGGCGCCATCTTAGAAAATGGCGCGGGACATCCATTGCTCCTTCCAGGTGACACGGACTGACCAATGGTGCCGGTAGCCCCTGTCACATGGTAAGGGCAAAGGGCTACCGGCGGCATGTTGATTAGTGGCAGCCGACTGTCCAAGAGGGAGAGATTGCTTCCGAAACCCCACTGGACTACCAGGGCTTTTAGTAAGTTTGGGGGGGATCGGGATGGGTAGGGGAGGTTGTAATTAAGTAAATTTGAAGGGTTGGAGTGGGTTGCCTTTTTTTTTGTTTTTTCGCTTTTTTCGGACCTCTTCTAAAAACAAAACGAAAAAAGTTTTCCTGTTCGGGGAGTGGTCTGAAATGCTCCACCCTGAACCAGACATCGAAAACGAACCGAAAAACAAAATTGTGTGCAGCCCAGCTCTGTGGCATTTTCTAGAGTTAGAAGGGCTTCAGATATCAAGTATGTATTAGAGACATCAGAACAAGGTAAATTGATTAAAGGATCTAATTCTGTTTACATAAAGAACATAGTGTATAAAAGTGTACTGTAGACATCAACTCTAATTTTGTTCCTCAGCTCTTCCATTACATTTTTCAAAACTAATCTCGCCCGTTTTTACAGGCTTAACGACTTGTAGAGATATAAATTGTTGACTATGAGGGCCTTATAAATATTCTCTCTCTCCTTCATGAGCTGTGAAATACAAGTATCGCGGGGAGCAAAAAATTTACCATGCCATGTGATGCATTATGCATGTCGCCATATAGCATTTTGATGAATCTAGGGGTTAGATTGTGAGCCCTTTGGAGACAGGGAGATAACCTCCAGTAACTGAATGTAATCTGTTTTGAAAGAGTCTAAAAGGTGGAATATAAATAATAAATGTGCGATGGAGAAGGTACAGAGAAGGGCGACCAAAATGATAAGGGGAATAGAATAGCTCCCCTATGAGGAAAGACTAAAGAGGTTAGGACTTTTCAGCTTGGAGAAGACACAGCTGAGGGGGGATATGATAGAAGTGTTTAAAATCATGAGGTCTAGAACTGGTAGATGTGAATCTGTTATTTACTCTTTCAGATAATAGACTAGGGGACACTCCATGAATTTAGCATGTGGCACATTTAAAACTAATTGGAGAAAGTTCTTTTTCACTCAACGCACAATTAAACTCTGGAATTTGTTGCCAGAGAATGTGGTTAGTGCAGTTAGTATAGCTGTGTTTAAAAAAGGATTGGATACGTTCTTGGAGGAGAAGTCCATTAACTGCTATTAAGTTCACTTAGAGAATAGCCACTGCCATTAGCAATGGTAACATGGAATAGACTTCGTTTTTGGGTACTTGCCAGGTTCTTATGGCCTGGATTGGCCACTGTTGGAAACAGGATGCTGGGCTTGATGGACCCTTGGTCTGACCCAGTATGGCATGTTCTTATGTGGTTTCAATAGCTTATATTTAAAGTGATCCATCACAGTCTAAAGAGAATCCAGTTTGCTCTAGGAGCCATAAAGCTTTATAGATCATGGTGTTAACACATTTTCCGAGGACAAGCAGGGTGGCAGTTTTCATACATGGGTGATGACAGATGGAACCCAGCATGGAAAATTTGTCAGTTTCTAGAACTTTCACTGAGCCTCACTAAGCTTGCTCACCCATGCAATATAACATGCTTCCATGCAGGATCACCTCAGTCTCTTCTTTTCTGCGGAGCCTCATGTCTCTTGGTGGGATGAGCCTCAACTTTTTTTTTTTTACAGACTGAGCCATCAACGACAGCATCAGAGACATTGGCATCAAGGGACCTCAGAGCGGCACCAATGGACAACAAGCCATCGCCATTGGTGGGTCCGCAGGTTCTGTCAAGGTCTTCGGCTGAGAGGGATGCTGGAGACCAGCCATCATTGAGCTCCTCCAGGTCAAGGATATCTTGTTCATCGTCCTCAAACTTGGCACCAGGAAAGGACCGATCCAAGCATTGAGGGAAGCCATGCACAGTCCCTGTCTGTGCATGGTGCCAGGCATGGGTATGCACCAGCTTCTGCTGTGATCACGTGCTAAGGAGAGCCAGTCCGCCAGGGATACGCCAGTCTCCACCAGTCCCGATTCCTGCCACCAATCATCTTGGTTCCGACAAGGATCTGGTTACCCTGGATCCCATGTCTTAGCATCGGCAATATTTGAGGAGGAATTGGAGAGCTGCTTGCAGCTGACTATGGAGAGGGCGATGCAAAGTCTCTGTATCTGAGCACAGACGACACCAACACGTTACTCCTCGAGCCACTACTTGAATCCTTACACACGCTTATTGACATGTTACTGACCCAGTCCCCAGTGTCAGTTCCCAGGGCAATATTGATGGTCCTACAGGGCCCAGTGCCACCACCAGCCAATCCGTTTGTCATCCTTGGTTCCTCGGAGGAGGAAACCCCTGATAACCGGAGGCAGCACCAGGCCTTCGGCCAAAACAGCTAGCCAAACTGGTGCCTGCACTGCTGGCCGGGGCTGAGCGCCTAGGACCCTGTCACTAGTCAATAACAGCAGAGACTAGGGTAGTTATGATCCCTGGTGGAATGACTCCTCCATAGCTTCTGAGGATGCTTCAGATAGTCTCCACTCAGAACCATCTCCTCCAGATGCTCAAAAGACATTCCTACCGGCAGACCCTCTTCTTCACGGGTTTCTTTTTGGGTGATGGCGGAAGCCATCCCATTTCAGTTGACAACTAAAGAGGATACTATGCACAAAATGCTAGGTATCCTCTAGTACATGGAGCCTCCTAAGGAAATCATGCTAGTCCCAGTGTCGAGATCCTTGTGGAGTTATTGATAAGGATATGGGAACATCCCCTCACGGTGCCTCTCATGAACAATGAAGGCTGACGTGATTTATCGTGTCCAAAAGGTTCTAGAATTCGCCAGGTGTCAGCTGCCCCACCAATCGGTAGTTGTCGAATCCATTATCAAGAAGATTAAGCACTCTGACCCATTCTTTGGCACCCATGGGGAAGGATCAGAGAGTAATGGATGCTCTTGGGAGGAAGATATTCAGGATGCTATGCTTATTGCCTACATAGCAGCCTACCAGCTTTACATGAACCAATACATGTGCAACAAAAGAAATTGCCATGCTGGGTCAGACCAAGGGTCCATCAAGCCCAGCATCCTGTTTCCAACAGAGGCCAAACCAGGCCACAAGGACCTGGCAATTATCCAAACACCAAGAAGATCCCATGCTACTGATGCAGTTAATAGCAGTGACTATTACCTAAGTAAACTTGATTAATAACAGTTAATGGACTTCTCCTCCAAGAACTTATCCAAACCTTTTTTGAACCCAGCTACACTAACTGCACTAACCACATCTTTTGGCAACAAATTCCATCTCTTCTCCAAGTTGAACAGCCCTAATCTCTTCAGCCTTTCCTCATAAGGGAGCTGTTCCATTCCCTTTATCATTTTGGTTGCCCTTCTCTGTGACTTCTCCATCACAACTATATCTTTTGAGATGCGGCAACCAGAATTGTACACAGTATTCAAGGTGCTGTCTCACCATGGAGCGATATAGAGGCATTGACATTTTCTGTTCTATTAACCATTCCCTTCCTAATAATTCCCAACATTCTGTTTGCTTTTTTGACTGCTGCAGCACATTGAGCTGACGATTTCAAAGTATTATCCACTATGATGCTTAGATATTTTTCCTGGGTGGTAGCAACTAATGTGGAACCTAACATCGTGTAACTACAGCAAGGGATATTTTTCCCTATATGCAACACCTAACAGTTGTCCACATTAAATTTCATCTGCCATTTGGATGCCCAATCTTCCAGTCTCGCAAGGTCCTCCTGTAATATATCACAATCCGCTTGTGATTTAACTTTGTATCATCTGCAAATTTGATAACCTCGCTCGTTGTATTCCTTTCCAGATCATTTGTAAACATATTGAAAAGCACTGGTCCAAGTACAGATCCCTGAGTCACTCCACTGTTTACCCTTTTCCACTGAGAAAACTGACCATTTAATCCTACTCTGTTTCCTGTCTTTTAACCAGTTTTTAATCCACAAAAGGACATCGCCTCCTGTCCCATGACTTTTTAGTTTTCTTAGAAGCCTCTCATGAGGGACTTTGTCAAACACCTACTGAAAATCCAAATACTGGTTCACCTTTATCCACATGTTTATTAACCCCTTCAAAAAAATGAAGCAGATTTGTTAGGCAAGACTTCCTTTAGGTAAATCCATGTTGATTGTGTTCCATTAAACCATATCTTTCTATATGCTCTTGATCTTGAGAATAGTTTCCACTATTTTTCCCGGCACTGAAGTCAGGCTCACTGGTCTATAGTTTCCCAGATCGCCCCTGGAGCCCTTTTTAAATATTGGGGTTACATTGGCCACCCTCCAGTCTTCAGGTACAATGGATGATTTTAATGATAGGTTACAAATTTTAACTAATAGATCAGAAACTTCATTTTTTAGTTCCTTCAGTACCCTAGGATGCATACCATCTGGTCCAGGTGATTTGCTACTCTTTAGTTTTGTCAATCTGAAGCATGTGCAGGAGGTTGCCAAGCAACTGCCAAAACAGCAAGACACCCGCCTGTCTCTGGTGCATAACAGTCTGGAGTGCAGAAAACAGGGAGTCCGTTCGACCTACATTGTTTTTGAAATAGTATCAAAGGTCTCTGCAGTGGGAATCGGCACCTGCAGGCTCACATGGTTGCAGGCATCAGATACAGACTGGAGGTGCAGGAGCAAATTGCTGACTTACTATATACAGGAGAAAATCTGTTTGGAGATAAAATGGATGATGAGGTAGCCCAGATCCAGGATAATCATGCGACACTCCAGCAGCTCTCCAGTGGCACTCAGACCTGCACTCTTCAGCCAGGAGGTCGTCGAGGTTTGGGCCCAAGAAGTCCTTCTGCCTGAAGAGGTACTACCCTCTTCCACCTCGCTCCCGTTGGCAACACAAGGGCCCTTGTGCCCATCCTAGGCTACAGAGGGACCCAAAGCTCCAGTCGGCGCCTCAGTCAACTTCAGGAACAGGGTTTTAACTGAATGCAGGGAACATAGTCAAGTCACCTGTACCCAGAACAATAGACCTGCCAGTTGGCGGAAGGTTTCAGCTCTTTGCGAACCGTTGGCCCAGAATAACCTCAGACCAGCGGATTCTTTCCATCTTCGCATAGAGTACAAATGGAACATATTGGGTACTCCCCCCCCCCCCCCCCCCCCCCCCCGAACCCATTCTGGGGGCAGGGATTTTACTTCTGGTACTTCCTGATACCAAAGAAAATAGGGGAACTCCATTCCATCCTGAACCTAAGAGCCTTGAACAAATTCGGCAAAAGAGAAAAGTTCAGGATAGTTTCCCTGGGCACCATTATCCCCTTCTTATAAAAAGCAGACTGGCTATGCTCCCTGAATCTAAAAGGTGCATAGAGATATTTCCAGGTCATCAGAAGTATCTCAGATTTTAGGTGGGAAAGCAGCAATCCAGTATCGTGTTCTGCCATTTGGGCTCATATCAGCCCCGCGTGTCTTTACGAAATGCCTAGCTGTGGGGACAGCGCACCTTCGCAGACTGAGAGTTCACGGTTTCCGGTATCCGGATGATTGGCTGATCAAGAGCACCTCTCGGGCCGGGGCCAGCAGGTCCATGTGCTCAACCATTCGGGTGCTGGAGACACTAGGGTTCATTGTCATCTACCCCAAGTCCCAACTCAGCCCATCACCAGGACAAAGAGTCCCAGAGAGAGGGCATGACTCTGAGATCCTGGAGGCCTTGAGTGGCTTGTCGCAACTGTGATCATTGGGCCTTTTGCATGTGCAAATGTGGCAGGGGAACAGAGTACTGTTGCGGCCATATGGTCCAACAAGCTTCAACATGTGCCGCACTGACACCTGCTGGCTATTGAATCCCTGTGCAATGGTCATCAGATTGACGGCCCATTGCCAGGGCAGGAAGGCCTTGGCCTCAGCCGTGTCTAGTTGGACTTTACGGTGCCTACTAGACATGGCTGAGGCCAAGGCCTTCCTGCCCTGGCAATGGGCCGTCAATCTGATGACCATTGCACAGGGATTCAATAGCCAGCAGGTGTCAGTGTGGCACATGTTGAAGCTTGTTGGACCATATGGCCGCAACAGTACTCTGTTCCCCTGCCACATTTGCACATGCAAAAGGCCCAATGATCACAGTTGCGACAAGCCACTCAAGGCCTCCAGGATCTCATCCAAGTCACGCCCTCTCTCTGGGGCTCTTTGTCCTGGTGATGGGAAATTTTGAATCTGGAAAAGGGGTATTCTTCCAAAGTCTTCCCATCCAAATTGTCCTAACTATGGATGCACACACCCTGTTCTGGGGAGCTCATGTAAATGGACTTGGCACCCAGGGTCTATGGTCCGCCCAGGAAAGTTTCTATCAAATCAATTTCCTCTAGCTCAGGGCAATCGGGTATTCTCTGTGGCATTTCAGAGATCAGCTGTCCAACAAAATTGTTCTGATACAGCCTGACAACCAAGCGGCAATGTGGTATGTCGTCAAGCAGGAAAGTAAGGGATTGTACCTCCTGTGTCAGGAAGCGGTCCAGATCTGGTCATGGGCCCTCTCCCATGGGATGGTTCTCAGTGCCATGTACATGGCCAGAACAGAGAATGTAAAGCAGACAGACAGTCATGCATTCAGACCCCACGAATGGTCTCTGGACCCAAGGGGGTCGCAAATTGGATCTTCTGCCTCTGGGTAGCCCAGATGTGGATCTCTTTGCAGTGCCTTGGAACAGGAAGGTTCCTCAGTTTTTTGCTCCCTATACAGGACATGTGGCAAACCAGCTTCAGATGCCTTCGCTTGCCATTGGGGCAAGGGTCTCCTATATGTGTATCCTCCAGTTCCACTGGTAGCAAAGTTTTTCTAGAAGTTTTGCAAGGATAAAAGGACTATGATCACTCCTCAGGGGGATGTCCATCCGGAAACCAATCAGGCTGGTGACTTTCCCAGATCTCATCAGCCAGGATCGAGGCAGGTTGCGCCATCCCAACCTCCAGACCCAGTCGCTCACAGCCTGGAAGTTGAGGGGTTAATATTGCAACCACTTGATCTCTCAGAAAATGTGTCTCAGGTCCTGGTGGTTTCCAGAAATCCTTCCACTAGAAAGTCCTGTGAACTGAAGTGGAGGTGGTTGTCCATGTGGTGTGAGCAGAAGGCCCTAGATCCTTTCTCCTGCTCCCCCACAAGAACTCCTTGACTATCTTCTATACCTATTGGAAGTTAGTTTGAGGACCAACTCTTAGAGTTCTTCTAAGTGTGATTGGCACATACTACCATGGTGTAGATGGTAACCCCATCTCTGTACAGCCTATTGTTGTATGTTTCATGTTGGGCCTGCTTCAGTTAAAGCCTCCCCTAAGGCCTCGCTCTGGGTCTTGGGACCTCAACATGGTGTTAGCTCAGCTGATAAAAGCTTCTTTTGAGCTACTGCACTCCTGTGACCTAAAGTTTCTGATCTGGAAAGTCATATTTTTGCTGGCAGTAACTTCAGCACGCAGGGTCAGCGAACTTCAGGCCTTAATGACTTGTCCACTTTACACTAAGTTGTTTTTGTTTCGTTTTTTTTTCATGATAGCGTGCTCTTGCGCCCACACTCTAAGTTCCTGCTTAAGGTGGTGTCAGACTTCCATTAAACCAGTCTTATTTTCCTGCCAGCATTCACATCAAGGCGAACAACCCTGCACAGTTTGGATTGCAAAAGAGCATTATCTTTCTTTGTGGAGCGAACAGAAGCCCAGAGACAATCCACCCAACTTTGTTTGTTTTGATAGGAATAAGTTGGGTATCGCCATTGCCAAGCAGATGCTTTCTAATTGGCTAGCAGACTACATCTCTTTCTGGTATGCCCAGGTGAGACTGCGTTTTGGGGTCATGTCAAGGCTTATTCTGTTCAAGGTATGACAGCATCAGTAGCCCACTTGTGAGCAGTTCCCAAGGAGATCTGCAGAGCTGTGACGTGGAATTCTCTCCACACATTCACATCACCTTATTTGTATAGGGATAGCTGACATGATGGCAGGTTTGGTCAGTCTGTTCTTTGGATCTTCTTTAAGGTGTAGAGCCCAACTCTGTTCCTGTTTTTGTTCAAGCTGCCCCTCTCCCCCCTTTACCAACAAAACTAATTGTTGTGCACGTTGGCAGTTATTTTGGTGTTTGTTGGGCCCCTTTTATGTTGGGGGGGGGGGGGGGCAACCTGAAGCTAGAGATTAACCCATATGTCATTCTGACATCCCAATTAAATAACTCTATACTTTACATTCCGTTTTAGTTGCCAATCTCTTGAGTACTTCAACTTCCTTCGATCGACCCTTTTTTCTATTCTGTTTGGAGTGTCCGCCTGTTGCAGATCTTTGCATTATCTGCAAAAAGAAAACCTTTCCTATTAATCCCTCTGCAATATCACTTATAAAAATATTGAACATAATTGGACTGATATCCTTTATTTTCAAGCATTACTGACACATTCTTGAATGTTTCACCTTTCAAAAGAACTGCAGCATTCTGTTAATTGACTAATAGCAGCTTTGAATGAGCTGATAACTTAAGTATCAAAATGGTCTTATTTATGCTGTGCAGCACTGTTTTTGGTTCTAATTCCTATTTTATTTGGGGAGAGGTGTTGAAGGTTTTAAAGTTCCTCCAATGTATTTACAACCACTGTTACAAATCTAAGTAAATAAGGCCACTGCTGAGTAGATTATCATGATGAGGATTCCAATAGGTATCTCATATAAAGCATTAAGTATACCATAGACAGCACAAGAGTAGACTCTAGAAAGAAGGATTTTAATAATAGGTCAAAGCAAAGTGAAAGGCACATACTTTTTATTCAACAAAACATAAAACAGAAGTATATTTGGCCAAAAGAAGGGAGACTTTGAGATTCTAAAGGGGAAGCAGTTGGACTAAGAACAGGCATGTTTTTATTATAAAGAATCTGGCTAGCACTACTTTTATAAATATCCCTGGTCTCTTTGGCACCATAAACTATAGTAGCTCTAGTATTGTTTATGGAATAAAGGGTTTCAGGTATTTCATTATATAAGAATGAGGCTTTTGAGAGAGAAAATATTAGTGGTTCATTTGATAGAAGACTAAAATATGGCCACACCTGTCATTTCTAAATGGCACTTTGCTCAGTGAGGCCAAATTAGGGTTTAGGAAATGCAGACACTACAAAAAAAGGTTTTATAAAAATGTTTATGGATAAGTGTCCTTCTAACACTGTGGAACTTCTAAAGAGTTTTAGAACTGCAAGCAATATTCAACATAACTTCTTAAATGCAAAATATCTTAGTATAAGTACATAGGCAAAGTTAAAGAAAACAAAAAAAAAAAAAAACCACAGGTAAGTTAGATTTCCTTTTTCATCTTGTGAAACAGAAAAAAGTGAATCCTGATTTGCAAGTGGAAGTTAAACCAAGCATCAGAGCACGGAAGATCCAGGAGGATAAGATGAGGAAGCAGATGCAGAAGGAAGAATACTGGCGAAGACGTGAGGAGGAGGAGCGCTGGAGGATGGAAATGAGGTAGAGCTATGGTACCCGGGGATGTAATGGATTAATCACTTAAATAATAACTAAGAGTGGGTTCTATTTTGGGTGCAGGTGGACAGAAGACTCTAAACATATCATCAAACTAAGGAAATCTCAAAATGTATTCTTTCTAATTTCTTTTTTTTGTTTGTTTTTACCTTTTAAAAATGTTTATAAAGGCCTGAAATACAAGGATTTGGAGTTTGTAACCCCCAAGTTGTCAAAGCAACTGACATACCTTTTTTTTCTTGTTTCTCAAACTTATGCCAGTATTCGAACACTATTTTTCAACTCTACAGAGGCATGCAGAAAAGAGAAATAACCTGAACAGTTTTATACACTGTTATTTAAAGTGATGAAGCAATGTATGTTTCCCTTCTCAAGAATTAGAGGTAGTCTCTCGAGGACAACTTTGTATTGACAGTAACCAGATTTGTACAATTCAGTGTTTATACCATGCAGATATGTTCTGAAATATAGCTAGTCATAGTTTTATTCAAGTGTTCCCCATTTTGAGACACCAAGATGCTAAATATATTCTTTATATTTGCAGCTTGTTTAGTTGAAAAATTATTTGAATCATTACAGTACTTCATTATCAGTAAATAGTCTTGTGTTGATAAAAAACCTTCAGAATAGTGTTAACTTGTGCTGGGACTGAAGTACTCTGAGTAATGAAGCTGTTAGTGGGAAAGTGCTATTTAGATCAGTCAGTTTATTGGCAGTGTGAAGTTTTACATCTTTAAAGTATGCATTTGCATAGACGAATGCTAGAACTATCCTGTGCAAAATAATTTTTCAGGAAAAAAATTGAAATGTAATGTGGGATCAGGATTTGCTGCCGAAAGTATTTTGGCCAATTTTATATTGTACATAGTTTGTGATTTTTTTTGTAAAGTCTGGTATGCACCAGTTTTCAATGAAGAATATTTGTATTGCTAATTTTACAACATAAATAATATAGCAAGAAGACTTCCATTTCCCATATTTTGTTTTACTTCTTGAAGGTTGAGCAAATTTCACTGCCCCAGGGAATCAACTTTCAGCCATCCAAGACCAACAGTTCAGCATAAGCAAATAATGAGAGATTTAACCATATGTTATCAGTTGGAAGTTGCATTTTGGTGTGTAGTATGCATAATATTGCTCATCTGTTTCAGACGCTATGAGGAAGACATGTATTGGAGGCGGATGGAGGAAGAGCAACATCACTGGGATGATCGGCGAAGAGTCCCTGATGGAGGATATCCCCATGGGCCTCCAGGGCCTCCAGGTCTATTGGGAGTAAGACCAGGAATGCCACCTCAGCCACAAGGGCCAGCAGTAAGTTCCTCCTTCGTTAACTTTTGATAAGAAAAATGTTGACATCCCTCTTCAGTTTTCCAACAAACATTGCTTAGATGTGGTACTCTATCTTGTCCAACTCTGACCATCTGTTAACCAGGGTATTTAGTTTAAAGGTAGGAGGATCATGAGAGGTGGAGGAGAGATAAAGACGGAGTATTGCCTGTGACAGACAGACCGGGAGTGAGGGTTTGCGACCGGCTCCGATGGTGGAGAGAGAGAGAGAGACTGCTTGCTTGCCTCTGGCGAATATTTTGGGGGTGAAGGTTGGTGCTTTGCCCCGACTGATTTCCTGGTTTGATACTTTGCTGATGTCATTGATTCAACCATCAGGAGGCCTTTAAAATCGGCCTGCATGTGGTACGCAGCTGCCGCCGGCGCGCTGCCCAAGCTGCATGCGCCAAAGGGGCATGCAGCTTTGTTTGATTTCTGCCGTTTTTACTTCAGTTCGATCTTCTCTCCTTAATTGGACTGAGTTTTGAAGTTTCCTACAGCCTCAGGATAAAGTTTGTCTATTTAATCAAATCTTGAGATAATATATTCAATATTTTATGGGACTTCTCAACACTCCACTTCTAGAAGGGGAATATCCTGGAATAATACACCTAAGCCAGCCAATTTCCCTCCATTCTATTAGTTATTTCCTTATTTTTATTAACTTTGTTATTATGCCCCACTCTTCCCGGAAGCATTGGGCTCCAGAGAGGCAAGAAATGGAGGGAATAACAGCAGGATCTGTAAAGGGCCCAATGGACGCCCATATCATAGAAACATAGAAACATAGAAATGACGGCAGAAGAAGACCAAACGGCCCATCCAGTCTGCCCAGCAAGCTTCACACATTTTTTCTCTCATACTTATCTGTTTCTTTTAGCTCTTGGTTCTATTTCCCTTCCTCCCCCCACCATTAATGTAGAGAGCAGTGATGGAGCTGCATCCAAGTGAAATATCTAGCTTGATTAGTTAGGGGGTAGTAGGGGTAGTAACCGCCGCAATAAGCAAGCTACACCCATGCTTATTTGTTTTAACCCAGACTATGTTATACAGCCCTTATTGGTTGTTTTTCTTCTCCCCTGCCGTTGAAGCAGAGAGCTATGCTGGATATGCATCTAAAGTGAAGTATCAGCACATTTGGTTTGGGGTAGTAACCGCCGTAACAAGCCAGCTACTCCCCACTTTGTGAGTGTGAATCCTTTTTTCTTCTCCCCTGCCGTTGAAGCTATGCTGGGTATGCGTGAAGTATCAGTTTTTCTTCTCCCCTGCCGTTGGAGCAGAGAACTATGCTGGATGTGCATCGAAAGTGAAGTATCAGGCACATTTGGTTTGGGGTAGTAACCGCCGTAACAAGCCAGCTACTCCCGGCTTTGTGAGTGCAAATCCTTTTTTCCACATTTCCTCTTGCTGTTGAAGCTTAGAGTGATGTTGGAGTCACAGTAACCATGTGTATGTTTATTGAATAAGGGTATTGTGTCCAGGCAGTAGCCATCATTCTGGCGAGTCACCCACTCTTCATTGGCGGCCTCTTGACTTTATGGATCCACAGTGTTTATCCCACGCCCCTTTGAAGTCCTTCACAGTTCTGGTCTTCACCACTTCCTCCGGAAGGGCATTCCAGGCATCCACCACCCTCTCCGTGAAGAAATACTTCCTGACATTGGTTCTGAATCTTCCTCCCTGGAGCTTCAAATCGTGACCCCTGGTTCTGCTGATTTTTTTCTTATGGTAAAGGTTTGTCGTTGCCTTTGGATCATTAAAACCTTTCAAGTATCTGAAAGTCTGTATCATATCTCCTCTGCTCCTCCTTTCCTCCAGGGTGTACATATTTAGATTCTTCAATCTCTCCTCGTACGTCATCCGATGAAGATCCTCCACCTTCCTGGTCGCCCTTCTCTGTACCGCTTCCATCTTGTCTTTGTCTTTTTGTAGATACGGTCTCCAGAACTGAACACAGTACTCCAGGTGAGGCCTCACCAAGGACCTGTACAAGGGAATAATCACTTCCCTTTTCTTACTCGATATTCCTCTCTCTATGCAGCCCAGCATTCTTCTGGCTTTTGCTATCGCCTTGTCGCATTGTTTCGCAGACTTCATATCATTAGACACTATCACCCCAAGGTCCCTCTCCTGCTCCGTGCACATCAGCCTTTCCCCCCCCATCGAATACAGTTCATTCGGATTTCCACTCCCCATATGCATGACTTTGCACTTCTTGGCATTGAATCTCAGCTGCCATATCTTCGACCACTCTTCCAGTTTCCTTAGATCCCGTCTCATTCTCTCCACTCCTTCCGGCGTGTCCACTCTGTTGCAGATCTTAGTGTCATCCGCAAAAAGACAAACCTTACCTTCTATCCCGTCCGCAATGTCGCTCACAAAGATATTGAACAGGACCGGTCCCAACACCGATCCTTGCGGTACACCACTTAAAACCGCTCTCTCTTCAGAGAAGGTTCCATTTACCATCACACATTGTCTTCTGTCCGTCAACCAATTTGCAATCCAGGTCACCACCTCGGCACTCACTCCCAAGCTTCTCGTTTTATTGACCAGTCTCCTGTGCGGAACCGTATCAAAAGCTTTGCTGAAATCTAAGTATATGATATCGAGTGCTCTTCCTCGATCCAATTCCTTGGTTACCCAGTCAAAAAAGTCAATCAGATTTGTTTGACAGGATCTTCCCCTGGTGAATCCATGTTGCCTCTGGTCCATCAATTCTCCAGACTGTAGATAGTTCACTATTCTCTCTTTCAGCAGTGACTCCATTACTTTTCCCACCACCGAAGTGAGGCTAACCGGTCTGTAGTTGCCAGCCTCCTCCCTGTTCCCACTCTTGTGAAGCGGGACCACCACCGCTCTTCTCCAATCACTCGGCACCACTCCCGTTTCAAGGGATCTATTGAACAGGTCACACAGCGGACCCGCCAGAACATCTCTGAGCTCCCTCAATATCCTTGGATGAATCCCATCAGGCCCCATGGCTTTGTCCACTTTCAGGTTCTTTAGCTCTTCCCACACATTTTCTACTGTAAAAGGATTTTCATCTATTCCATTTCCTTCCAGTTTCTTGTTGTGTAGAGATGGTCCTTCTCCAGGGTCTTCTTTAGTGAACACAGAGCTGAAGTATTCGTTTAATATTTCTGCCATTTCTTCGTCTCTCTCCACACATTGATCATTATCACCTTTCAATTTCACTATACCACTTTGGACCTTTCTCTTTTCGCTGATGTATCTGAAAAATGTTTTGTCACCATTTTTTATCTCCTTGGCAATCCTCTCTTCCGCTTGACTTTTTGCCAACTTGATTAATTTCTTTGTCTCCCTCAGTTGAATCAAATATTCTTCTTTGTGTTCCTCCCTTTGGGATCTTTTATATTTCTTGAATGCTGTTCTTTTAGCTTTAATTTTGTCAGCCACCTCCTTTGAGAACCAGATAGGTTTCAATTTTCTTTTGCTTTTCTTTACATTTCTAACATATAGAGTAGTTGCCTTGGTGATTGCTCGTTTTAGATTGGTCCACTGCTGCTGCACATCTCTCTCATTCTCCCATCCTTTTAGTTCTTCCTCCAGGTACTTACCCATTTCCTCAAAGTCCATGTTTTTGAACTGTAAAACTCGGGTCTTTGTGGTTCTTTTCCCTATTCTTTTAGTGATATTAAACCATACCGTTTGATGATCACTGGTGCTGAGGTGGGTGCCCACCTGGACATCGGAGACATTATCTCCATTAGTGAGCACTAAGTCGAGTATAGTTCCTTCTCTCGTGGGTTCCAACACCATTTGTTTGAACAAAGATACTTGCATGGCATCCACTATTGCTCTACTATTTTTAGTTTCTGCAGATGGGATTTTCCAGTCTACATCTGGCATATTAAAGTCACCCACGATCACCACTTCTCCCTTCTTACCTATCTTATGGATGTCTTCAACCAGATCTCTGTCCAGCTCTTCCTTTTGGATTGGAGGCCTGTAAACCACTCCAATATAAATGGATGCTCCGTCATCTTTTTTTAGGTCAACCCATATTGCTTCTTCCTTGCCCCAACTTCCTTGCAGCTCAGATGCTTGGATGTTGTTTCTGATATAAAGAGCCACACCTCCCCCTTTTCTATCCTCTCTGTCCTTCCTTAACAAGTTATAGCCTGGTATTGTTGTATCCCAATCATGAGATTCTGTGAACCATGTCTCTGTGATAGCAACAATGTCCAATTCTGCCTCAGCCATTAGGGCCTGCAGATCTGGGATTTTATTTCCCAAACTATGAGCATTTGTGGTCATAGCCTTCCAGGTACTCTCTTTAAGGTTATTGCTTTTCCTGGACTCCTTATGAGATTTTATTTGAGATTTGTTATTCACTTCACTCTTTCCTTTTGCAGTTGTGCCACTGTTGACAGAGTTATCCATCTCAATTAGATTTTTCTTTTGGTTATGGATCTTGAAATTCTGCATGCATTGTGTTTGTTTTCTCTTTTCTGGTAACACTTCAATGTTTTTCTCAAGAACTTCTTCAGTTTCTAATATAGAGAAGGCTTTTTGTTCTTTTTGCATTTGGTACATTGTGTGTCTCCTCATCACAGGTCTAATTCTACCAGAGCCCACTGTATTCCTGGATTTTAAATAATTTCTTAATGACCTGTTTGAGTGGGAGGGTGTACCTGTTGGCTGTCCATCTGTCAAGAATGGTTGACTGTGGGTCCTACCTGAGCCTAATGAATCTCTTTTTCTTGACTTCTGGTTTCTCTGTGATGTTGGGGAATTATTTTCTGAGTAATGCAATGTGGGTGTAATTCTTGTAATTGAAGCTAATTGAGCTTTAACCTCAGTCAGCTCCTTTTTCAAGGAAGATAGTTGTGCACAAATTGGGCAAGCTCTAAGTTTCCAGATGCTTTCCCTCAGAATAAAGGCTCCACAGCAGTTACATTGGATAATCCTCATTTTGGTAAGTTTTGACATTTGATGAATAGCAATTATGGAAATACTAATTTACCTTGTTGCCATTTATGAATCTAGGCAGGTTATATAAGAAACACAAACCTAGGGGTGGGTGGGTAGAGGGGGAGGGTGTTAAACAGGTAAAGCAGACTAACAGCCCTCCCAAATATCTATTTCAGTTGTGCTTTTTTTTTTTTTTTTAAAAGACAGTGCACAAGTTTTGGCAGATATAATGCCCTACTTCTAAGCACAGATAACAACAGATAACAACCAAAATGGACTTAACTTTAGCAGGAAAGGTTCTGGTTCGTTTGAGATCCCAGCTCCAAAGTGAATTCAGTTCCCAATGCACGTGAGGCTCTGGCAACTTAATCCAATTACTGCCCCGCCTTACAAACCCAGGCTGAAGAGGAAGGGGCTGCTTTTGAACTAATGGCTGAAACAGGTAAAGCTGACTAACAGCCCTCCCAAATATCTATTTCAGTTGTGCTTTTTTTTTTTTTTTAAAAGACAGTGCACAAGTTTTGGCAGATATAATGCCCTACTTCTAAGCACAGATAACAACAGATAACAACCAAAATGGACTTAACTTTAGCAGGAAAGGTTCTGGTTCGTTTGAGATCCCAGCTCCAAAGTGAATTCAGTTCCCAATGCACGTGAGGCTCTGGCAACTTAATCCAATTACTGCCCCGCCTTACAAACCCAGGCTGAAGAGGAAGGGGCTGCTTTTGAACTAATGGCTGAAACAGGTAAAGCAGACTAACAGCCCTCCCAAATATCTATTTCAGTTGTGCTTTTTTTTTTTTTTTAAAAGACAGTGCACAAGTTTTGGCAGATATAATGCCCTACTTCTAAGCACAGATAACAACAGATAACAACCAAAATGGACTTAACTTTAGCAGGAAAGGTTCTGGTTCGTTTGAGATCCCAGCTCCAAAGTGAATTCAGTTCCCAATGCACGTGAGGCTCTGGCAACTTAATCCAATTACTGCCCCGCCTTACAAACCCAGGTGGGGAGTTATAATTCCAGGTGAGATGTCACGTGATGGGAACCAGGAAGGAATGGATCCTCTTCGTGACTCTATCCTCTCTCTCTCTCCCTGGTCTTGAGAATGCCACCTGAGAATCCAGCGATTATAAGAACGATATCCAATGTGGATACCCAGTCCCCATTGAGGGAAATGGAGGAAAACCCAGGAATGCTGTTGATATCTGCCGTAGACGGGCCTACATTTGTAGGAGTCTCAGATGGGAGTGTAGCAGAGGGGTAGATGTTATACCAACCAGAATCCAGTAATATTTCTGGTTTACCTACTGAAATAGATATAGAACCCATAGTTAGACCCACCTGTGTTTTCTCTGGAAACAATATGGGAAACTTTAGTTGTGATAAATAAGAATTTTACATTATCATTAAGACAATTGGTAAAAAGAATGGAAAATGTTGATTTAATAATGTAATTGCTGATAATATTGAGAGATCAAATTATAGAGTAAACTAAAGAAGATTTGAAAAGGTTGGTTGAACAGAATGTAATGCTAATAAAAGAGAATCAATAGAAAAATGGAAAATCTGGAAAACCGGATCCGTAATAAAAACTTAAGGCTGGTAAATTCCTAGAATTCCTGAAACTTCTGTGAAGGAAATGTATTTATTTAAAAGCTTTTATGTGCCGGTATTCGTAGGTACATCATATCGGTTTACATGGAACTTAACGCAGTACATAGAACCCAAGTGGTTAGCCAGAATCTTGGCCAAGAGTTTTAAATCCCAGGTTGATCAGGGAGATTGGCCTATAAGACCCACACTGCGTGGGGTCTTTACCTGGTTTCGCCAAGATAGTAATACCCGCCTTATTAGATTGTGCTGAAAGAGCGCCTCCCTGTAACAGAGTTAAACGCCTTAGTCAGCGGACCAACAATGACGTCCTTCAACTTTTTGTAGAACCCTGCCGAAAATCCATCCACCCCTGGAGATTTTCCCAGTTTCAAGCCCTGAATGGCTTGTCCTACCTCAAATTCAGTTATTTCCTTGTTGACCATGTCCCGGTTCACATCTCCCAACTTGGTGAGAGTAATGCCCAACAGATAATCCTGGATGCCCCTCTGCATTATATCCTGTCGCTTAGAATGCTATTGTTGGTAGAATCTAGTGAATCTATTTCTGATGGCCATGTTCTCAGTCAGCTGTCTTCCTGTTTCATCCAAAATCTTAAGGATCTGGTTCATACCCATCCTTGCCTTTAATCGCCTCGCTAATAGCCTACCCGCTTTATTTCCCCCCTCAAAATGTTCTTGTTTTACCCTATCTAATTGGTGGGCAATAGATCGCAGGTCTATCTGCTCTAGTTCTTGCCTCAATATTTTCAGTTGCTGACTTGTAGCAGGCTCCGGTTGTCTCTTATTTTTAATCTCCAACTTCCCCAGCTTCTGAAGGATATTAAATCGCTGACACTCTCTCTCTCTTTTAACATGGATGGCTTGCGCAATCAATTTGCCCCAAGCTACCGCCTTGAAGCACTCCCACACACCCATAGGAGGAACTTCTCCATTCTCGTTTTCTGCCAGATACTGCTCCATGACTTTCCGTAAATGAAGCACATCCCGTTCATCGTCCAGGAGGCTTTCATTAAGCTTCCAAAACCTGTCCCCGCCCATATCCCCTAGTCCCCGCAGAGTAAACCCAATCGCTGCATGATCCGACCACGTAATTACTTCAATACTGGTCTCTTGTACGAAATTAACTAAACCTTTATCAATGAGAAACATGTCAATTCTCGAATATGAGTTGTGGGTTGCAGAGAAGAAAGTGTAATCTCTCTCAGAAGTATGTAGGTGTCGCCATATGGTCCACCAGATCCCATTCTTTCATAAGGGCCTTCAGGCATTGTCTATGGGCTTTTGAATACGCCAAGCTCCCCGTGCTTGTGTCTAAATAGGGATAGCAAGGCATATTAAAGTCACCCCCTACCAGTACCATACCTTCAGTCCATTGCCGCAATAACGCTGCTATCTGATTGAAAAAGGGTCCTTGGCCTGCATTTGGCGTGTAAATATTTACTAATGTATACAACTGATGGCCAATCTTAAATTTCAGGAGTAAATACCTGCCTTCCTTGTCCCTGATCACAGTTTGCACATCAACCGTCAAATTCTTTGAGAAAAGAATTCCGACCCCTTTATACTTCCCTTGAACTGTACCTGCAGCATAAAACTGGACTGGGAAATGATGGGAGATCATATATTTCTCATGTCGTTTGCGAAGATGCGTCTCCTGACACAACAAAATATCTGTTTTAGCCTGGATTGCATCCTGCAACAATCTCTTGCGTTTATGATAGGTTTGAAGCCCCTTTACGTTCCAGGAAAGCACTTTAATAGTACTCGCCATTTGATATTTTAGCTTCTCTCTTTCTTATCCCAGCATGTCTAACCGGCATAATATAGCACTCGCGCAGTCTCCCTCTCAATCTCCTCACCCCCCAAGGATAATGTAGTCCCTTATATACCCTAGTCCCAAACCCCCCTTTCCCCCTCCCCTCCCTCCCCACTCGTACAGAGAAAGAATGACCGCTCAGAGGTCCCTCCCAGGAGCCCGAGCCCGACCTCCTATCTTCCATTTCAAACAGTGAAGAAACCAAGTCTCAACCTTCAGCCGGAGCTGTAACCAAAGAGACATAAACTGCAGAGTCATAGAATCAATTGTCCAAGGACCTTCCATAGGAAAATTAAACGACCTGTGATCCGCAATCTGCGGAGAGGAAGGTTTCAACGTGGTGGATCTGAGGATGCAGTTGGGCCTCCCGAATTCCGACGCAGTCTCTTGCCGCCAGATTGGACCCTTTGCCACCGTTGCAGAGTGTCCCGCTTGTCTTATCTCCTCTGGCGAGGTGTCCTCAGCGTTTACCGGTACCGGCCATCCAGCTAACAGCGCTTTCTTAGCTTCCTCCACCGTTTGAACTCTCACTGCAGATCCTTTTATGTTAAAAGATAGTCCAAAGGGAAATAGCCATTTATATTTGACCTCCCTGTTCCGCAGCATGGTTACAATTTCCTTGAATTCCCTGCGTTTCCTGATAGTGAAAGCAGATAGGTCTTGGAACACTTCTATAGAATAGCCCTGCCATTTAATTTCTTTTCTTTGCCTGGCACAGGATAATATTTTCCTTTGTTTGATAGGAATGGAAGCACACAATTATATCACGGGGTATATTCCCCCTTGGTTTCGTTAAAGCTCTGTGTGCTCTATCAAACACAATCGCCTTGCTCCCTTCTGGGGGATCATTATCATATAGGATCAATTCACATATGTCTTTTATGACAGCCGTGCAATCCGCATAGGCCGATTCTTCCAGAACCCTCCGAAATCTCAAATTTCCTCATCTGGACCGGTTTTCTAAATCATCGACCCAGGATCTCAGCTCACTATTAGAAGATTGTAAAAGTTTTACTTCTCTTTGCAGGGACTCCTGTCGGTCCTCCAGCTCTCGAATCCGCTGCTCAGCCTCTCCCACACGCCCTCCAAGCACCTCGTAGTCCTGGCGCAGCTCTCTTATCATATCTTTGATTTCACCCCGCAGCGAGGACATCGCTTCCTTCATGTCCCCAACCCACGCTTGAAAGTCTCCCCTCGAGGGGGGAAGCTGTTCCGCCGTTTGGGCCGGCTGCTTAAGTGACGTTCCAGCCTGCTCCTGCGGTTCTTCGCCGCCATCTTCCTGAACGTCCTCCTCCTCTGAAGCGGTGCTGGGAGGCCGCGATTTCGTTGGGTCGTAAGAAAAACATTTCAGGTCGTTCAATTTCCTCCTCGTCGCCATTCTCGATTACTCTCCACCTTTAGCTGATCAAATTTCTATTTTGAGCGGTCCTGCTCTGAATATGGTGAGTTTTTAGAGATCGGGCTTGGGAGCTCTTCTCCTAGGCAGCCATTCCAGGGAGTGATGTCACTTCCTCCCGCAGCTCGTTTCTTCAATCGCAGAAAGGAGCATGGGGCGGAAGGAGAGGATGCTCTTGTCCTTCCGTGGCCCTGCGACAGTCTCCTCTGTCTTTCCTCCCTGGCACCTAGTGGGCAAGGTTGTAAGAAGAATAGAGACACACCCAGGGTCGGTTATCCTCGTAGCTCTGGAGTGGCCATGGAGGCCATGGTTCACAGATCTTGTCAACCTAGCGGTGGCTGGCCCACGTCGTCTGTCATCTTCCGAATCTGCTACGGCAAGGTCCAGTATTTTTCTACCAGGCGGCTCACTTTTGTCTAGCGGCCTGATTTATGAAAGGAAGCAGTTAAGGAAGAAGGGTTATCGTGACGCAGTCACTTCCACTCTTTTGCGGGCATGTAAGACCTCTACTTTGCTCACTTATGTTCAGGTCTGGAAGGTTTTCGATTCTTGGTGTAGCGGTTTGGAAGTTTCTCCGTGGCGCACTTCCATAGTTCATATACTTGCTTTTTTGCAAGAAGAGTTGACAAAAGGATTGGCATATAGTTTTCTCTTAGGGTCCAGGTAACAGCCTTGAGCTGTTTAAGGGGAAAGATTGACAGTGTCCCTAGCAGCCCACCCTGACATAGCATGCTTTCTGAGGGGTGCTAAGCACTTGAAACTCCCCCCCTGAATGGGCTGTTTGTCGTTCTTTGAGTCGGAATCTGGTTCTCCGAGGGTTGTGCGAACTTCCCTTTGAACCTCTCAAACGGGCCACTTTGAAGGACCTAACGCTCAAGACGGTCTTCCTAGTGGCTATCTGCTCGGTGAGGCTAATATCAGAGATTCAAGCGTTGTCCTGTAGGGAACATTTTCTTTGGTTTTCAGACTCGGGGGTCGTCTCTTAGAAAGGTACCATCTTTTCTTCCGAAGGTCGTGTTGGCTTTTCACTTGAATCAGTCTGTGGAGTTGCCGGCTTTTCCGTATTTGGATCGTGAGTCCCCTCATGCTCGCGACTTGAGGAGGTTGGATGTCTGGGTTCTCCTTCGATATTTGGAGGTTACTAACAACTTTAGGGTTTCAGACCATCTTTGTTCTATAGAGCGGTCCTAAGAAAGGACATAAGGCGTCCAAAGCTACCATTGCCCGATGGTTGAAGGAAGCTATTGCGTCAGCATAATAGTTCACGGACGTGCAGTACCGGATGGTCTAAAGGCTATTCAATCCGGTCTCAGGCTGCATCTTGGGCAGAGAGTCAGTTGGTCCCACTGCAGGAGATCTGCAGAGAGGCGACTTGGAAGTCTCTACACACTTTTGCTAAGCATTACCGTTTAGATGTCCAGGCCCCGGATATCGACTGTTTTGGCAGCAGTGTTCTTCGAGCAAGACTCTCCAGGTCCCACCCCATGTAGGGCAGCTTAGGTACATCCCTGCAGACTGGACTGATCCGGGTACATACAGGGAAAGGAAAATTGGTTCTTACCTGCTAATTTTCGTTCTTGTAATACCACGGATCCGTCCAGTCACCCGCACGGGGGGGTTGGTGGATTTTCAGTGGGGAAAGTCTGCTCAAATTCATTTCTTTTCTTTCAACTTTAGCAAAAGATTATGCAAATAAGTTGAATTTTCAGAGTGCTCCTGACATGTACATAGTTTTTTTGCATTCCATTTCCCAGTTTTGATCTAACCATTGGATTTGGATATGGTGTTTGGTTGCAAATTTATTGGTTCTTTATCTGCTTTGACACTGTTCATACTGAAGGAATTACAGGTGCTGCACCAGTCTATCAGAGGGTGCCCTTCAAGTTTTTCTCTGTCTTCATCTGCTGGAAGGGAGGCAAAACCCAGCAGTCTGGACTGATCTGTGGTATTACAGGAATAAAAGTTAGCAGGTAAGAACCAATTTTCCTTTCTCTCCCAGGAGATTAGCAGGTCCTGGTGGGACCATCCCTTCTGGTTTTTCAGAAGAGGACGAGTAGGGGTTGGGGACCCTTCATAGCTCACTGATCCACGCCAGGGGTGATAGCTGATGGTCCAGTTCCCTCTCCTCCGGAGACTTGGGAGAAGCCTCTGCCACCTTCAGATAAGGCTATTAGTTGCTGTTTCTCACTTTTTCCTGTCTGTTTTCTAAAGTTTATTTAAAAAACAAAAAGGGGGGTGGGGAGCAAATAGGCAAAGGATGGAGCGTGTTTGATTCCAGTTAGTGGCAGAAGGGCTCTGGGTGAGCGGGGTTATCCCTTTGCGGTTCCCAACGTGTCTCCTTTTCTGAGTACCGCACAGTCGTTTACAGTGCCGGGCCATGCCTGCATGCGGAGAGACTTCCTTGTACCTCTCCGGAGCCAGCTGCTGCTACAGTTGCCTCCCTGGCAGGGAGGGTATGTCGGGTGGGGGGACCACACTGATGCATTGACTTTGCAGCAGGAGTCCGGCAGGCCTAAAGCTGCAGCACGGGAGGCCGTTGATCTTTTCCTGCTGAGTGTGGGAATGGTGGCTATTTTGGATTCCTTCGCGCGCAAGGCACAAGCTGCAGCAGGAGGAGGGGATCTGCCTGCCTGCGCTTTCTTCAGCAGATCTCTCAACTGAGGAGACCCAGGGAGCCCCAGGGGACCTCTCTGGGGAGGAGCTGTATCCTCTGGAGAAGGATGTGGAGGGTTCCTCCCCTTCTTCGCCAGTTTGTTTTATTGCTGCATAAAGCCTATTTGGCCCGTAAGGCCCAGAGCACCTCTCTTCTAAGTGGAGGATAACAGATCCTCCCCTCAGGAAGAAGGCCAGACTTTCAGGGGCTTTAGGGGCCACTCAGATTTGGAGGATCCTGGGTCCTTCTGGAACAGGGGCCACAGAGGAGAGTTCCTCTGAGGAGTCTATCGGGGATTGCCTTCTGGGGATGGTTCTCCCAACGCAGATACTTTTCACTCGGCGCAAGGGCCAGAAGATGACATGGGAAAGGCTCCGTCACTGGAGAGTGGTGATCCTAAGGTGGTTCGCATGTTTCAAAGGGAGGAACTCTGACCCCTGATCTTGCCAGTCCTGGCGGAACTTGGAATATCAGTTCTGCAGGAGCAGGCTGACCCAGAGGAAGTGGATCTGATCATATCCAGCTTGAGGGGTATAGCCAAGACCTTCCCTTTTCACAAGTCTGTGAAAGAGCTGGTGGTCAGGGAGTAGGACACTCCGGAGCCTGGCCTTAAGGTGAGCAGAGCCATGGATAGGTTTTACCCTCTGCCCAAGGACACTCTGGAGCCCTTGAAGTTGCCCAAGGTGGATGATTCGGTTTTGGCAGTTATGAAGAGGACTACCATTCCAGTAACTGGGGGCAGCAGCTCTGAAGGATCTGCACAGGAAGCTCGCGGTGTATCTTAAGAAGATTTTCGAGGTGTCAGCACTGGGCATCCAGACCGCTTTCTGCAGCAGCTTTATGCTCCAGGCTAGTTTGTGATGGCTGCAACAGTTGCAAAGTGACAGGAATATGACACCCCAGGAGTATGAACAGGTGGAGCGATTGGAAGTGACAGTTGCTTATGGAGCAGATTTTTTTTTATGACCTTATTCGCATGTCTACTCGAACAAAGATGGTGGTCTTGGCTAGGAAACTTCTTTGGTTACAGAACTGGTCAGCGAATGTCTTGTCCAAAACTCAGCTGGGAGCGTTGCCTTTTAAGAACAAACTTCTGTTTGGAGAGGACTTGGAGCAGATAATAAAGAATCTGGGAGATAACAAGGTCCACAAGTTACCGGAGGACAAGCCAAGAGGGTCCAAAGGTTTTCTTCCTGTGGACTCTTGTTTTTAGGGGCAAAGGTATTTGTCAGAGCAGTGCTCCGAGTGATGGTCAAAGGCAGACCTCAGGGATATGTCGCAGTCCTGGAACCAGCCATTTCTTGGGCACAGTCCGAACCATGATGGCTCCAGACAAGATAGTGGCAGAGCCATGCCTGTACAATGAGACGAGGCAGGCCCACTCCTCAGTTCGTCATCAGGGGTCTTTTGACTCATAAAAATGAGGAGTAGGTCAAGATCACGACTGACCAGTGGGTTCTAAGCGAGATAGGACAAGGTTACGCTTTAGAATTTGCTCAGCTAACCAGACTACATCATTGCTACCCCCGAGCTGATCCCCAATGTTGGCGCACCTGTCGACAACTCAGAACTTACTTACATATGTGGTGGGAATGCACCTTTATCAAGCCTGTTTGGACATATGTTTCTTCATTGATATCTGACCTACTCCACACTCCCTGCATTCTATCCAAAGCACAGGCGCTTTTATTTATCTTTGATGATGCCCTTGCAGAGCCTGCACAAACTCTGATACAACAAATTTGTACGGCTACTAAGATGGAGATAGCATTTACACGGAAAAGACCTCAGCCACCCACCCCAGACGAAATCCTGCGTCGCTTAGATCGAACATGTACTCTCTATCGATTAACAGCGCTGAAATATCACAGTCTTTCCAAATTAAATTTGGTTTGGCAACCGTATATTTCCTGGAGACATTTGACCTTTACATCGGTATAATGGTGCTTTTGCACATTCTCTGGACCTTTGTTTCTATGTCACTGACAGCTGGAGAGTAAGACCGAGGACTTGATTTAGATTAACTGTGTTTAGCATGATGGGGGGGGGGGGGGATACAATACTCACTCTTTCATTCTCAAATAGATGTCGCTGTTGGATTATATGTTGTATATTTTGTCTATCATTGTATGCCTTTTACAGCAATAAAAAATTACCAATGAAAAAAAGGATTTTGCTCAGAAACCTTTTTATGGTATCTCCTTGTGCCTCAGTGGAAAAGAAGTTGATAGTTCAGCAGACCACACAGCGGCTACAATTGTTGGGGGCCATTGTCCCCATTCCTCGGGACAAAAAGGGGACAGGGCGTTTTCGATTTATTTTGTGATGCCCAAAAAGGAAGGAACTTTTTTGACCAATTCTGGATTTAAAGAAGATGAATCTAGCTCTCAAAGTTTCCCGTTTCCGGATGGAGATTGCGGTCTGTCATAGCAGTAATGAGAAGCGTGGAGTTTTTGGCTTCCCTGGATCTGACGGAGGCGTAACTGCACATAGGGATTCATCCGGATCGACTGTACCTCAGGTTTATGGTCCTGGGGAGGTATTTTAAATTCTGCACTCTCCTGTTCGGACTGGCAACAGCCCCAAGGACCTTCACCAAAGTGATGGTGGTAGTGGTGGCGGCGCTCAGAAAGGAGGGCATGCTGGTCCACCTATATCTGGACGACTGGCCCATCCGGGTGGTCAGAAGTCCTTTGCTGAGGTGCATAGAGGTGGTGTTGCAACGCCTGAGATCGCTGGGATGGATAGTCAGTCTATCCAAGAGCCACCTTTCGCCTTCGCAGGTGCTGGAGTTCTTGGGCGCACGCTTCGATACCCGACTGGGGAAGGTATTTCTCATGGAGGAACAGATTGTCAAGTTCGGAACCTGTTGGAGGCCTGCGTGCCAGGGTCTAGGATTACATGCAGGTCCTCTGTTCCATGGCCTCAACCTTGGAGCTGCTCCCGTAGGCATTTGCTCATATGCGACCTCTTCAGAAAACGTTGCTATCCCAGTGGGATCCAATGTCAGAGCAGTTTCATCTCCTGCTAACATTTAGAGTTCGCCAGGTCCAGTCTTTGGTGGCTTGGCTGGGACCATTTGTGCCGTGGAGTGGATCTCGAGGTTCCTCAATGGATGGTGGTGACTACCGACGCCAGTCTCTTTGGTTGGGGAGCTGTATGTCAGTCCCAGTCAGTGCAGGGTCATTGGACAGTGGAGGAAGTGACCTGGTCCATCAATTGCCTAGAAATGAGCAGTACGGTTGGCTCTGCAGGAGTTTCTTCCCCTTTTGCGCAACCGTGCAGTCAGTCTTGTCAGGCAGAGCAACTACGGTGGCCTGCATCAACCACCAGGGAGGAACCAAGAGTAAAGCAGTTGCTTAGGAGGTGGAAATGTTGATGTCCTGGTTGGAACAGCATCTGGCCTCGATAGCGGCCTCGCACAATGTGCACGTGGATTATCTCAGCCGACAACAGTTAGATTCCAGAGAATGGGAGCTATCACAGGAAGCGATGACCCTCATTTCTCGCAGGTGGGGCGTGCCTCACATGGATTTGATGACAACCTGGAAGAATGCCAAGGCCCTGCATTTCTTCAGTTACAGAAGAGAGCACTGAGCGGAAGGGGTCAATGTCCTGTTGCTTCCTTGGCCGTATGACGTTCTGATCTACATTTTTCCTCCAAGGCCTCTGGTGGGCAAGGTTATAAGGAGACTAGAGGTCCACCCAGGAAAGGTGATTCTCAGGGCTCCAGAGTGATCACGAAGGCCTTGGTTTGTGGACTTGGTCAATTTAGCAGTGGGATAGCCCCCTGAGACTGGGCCATCTTCCAAATCTTCTGTGACAGGGCCCTGTATTTTCAGATCAAGTGGATTGTTTTTGTCTAGCAGCTTGGCTTTTGAAAGGAGGCAGTTAAGAAAGAGAGGATATCCAGAGCATGTTTCTACTCTGTTGTGAGTTTGCAAGACCTCTATTTCCTTGGCGTTTGTCTGGGTTTGGAGAGTCTTTGAGTCTTGGTGTATAGAGCAGGAGGTAGATCCTCGCCGAGCATCAATTGCACAGATTCTAGCCTTTTTGCAGAGAGGCCTGACAAAAGGTTTGTCCTTTAGTTCCTTGAGGGTACAGGGTTCCTTGGGCTGCTTGCGGGACAAGGCTCTTGGAACAACTCTGGCTGTGCATCCAGATGTGATAAGTTTCCTCCAAAAGGCGAAGCATTTGCACCCCCCACTTCGTAAGATGTGTCCTTCTTGGAGCCTTAACTTGGTCCTCAGTATGTATGAAGGCACTGTTTGAACCTCTTAAGAGGGCCACCATAAAAGATCTGACTTTGAAGGTGATTTTCTTGGTAGCGATTTGCTCAGCCAGAAAGGTTTCTGAACTTCAAGGCCTTTCATGTAGGGAACCCTTTTTGGGGATTTTGGATTCTAGTGTCTTTTTTTTTTTTTTTTTTTTCCCTGCCTGCCTTTTCAAATTTGAAGAGTGATGTCTCATGCAAAGGAATTAAGACATCTGGATTTCAGAAGGTCTTGTTGCGGTATCTTGAGATCATGAACAGGTTGTTGGATCACCTTTTTTTGCTATAGAGTGGTGCTAAAAAGGGTCAGAAAGCGCCAAAGGCCACTATATCACGTTGGTTGAAGGAGGCTATTGGTTCCACATATATCTAATGCGGTCGACCTGTCCCGGAGGAATTAAGGGCTCATTCTACTTGTTTCCAGGCAGCTTCCTGAGCAGAATGTCGGCTAGTTTCGCCACAAGAGATTTGTAGGGCAGCTACTTGGAAGTTTTTGCATACCTTTGCCGGATACTACCAATTAGACATCCAGGCCTTGGTTGTCGACAATTTTGGTGAAGGTGTACTTTGAGCGGGATTCTCACAGTCCCATCTTGGTTAGGGAAGTTTTGGTACATCCCAGGATTCTGGACTGATCTGGGTGCATACAGGGAAAGGAAAATTTCCTAGCGTATTGCCAGATGGACTCAGGATCAATGGATTATGTGCTCCCCTGCTAGCAGATGGAGAAGACCGAGTCACGTTTTAAAGCTGATGTCACCCTAGATATAACCCCTGCAGTGACCTCAGCCATTCAGTATTCTCTTCAAAAGCCATTGTGGACTAACTATTGAAAATAAATCTCTTATGACTTGATTAAAAACTTGAAAGCCGGTAACCAGACATAAGTGGTGAATTCCTGCCAACTTATAGCAACCTCAATCCAGGGATAGGGAGATGGCTTACCCGTATTCCCTTGGGGACGAAGTTCATGTGCCTTCCCTTGTCACTATTCATGAGCATCTGTGGACGGTATGCTCATGAATATCTCAGTAAAGATGATCTTCAGCCAGGATTTGAAAATGGGGAGAGAGGTGTCTTCTTGTATTGCAAGGGCATGTTAGTTTGAGAAGAAGTGAATGTAGTAAGCTCTAGTAGATCTGGAACACAGAAGGGAGCAAAATGTGTATCTTGAAATTGCGAATAAAGTAGTTTAATGCACAGTGCTACAAGGTATTGGAGCAGAACTGATACATTTTGATCTGAATACAAACCCTTTGGTTTTTAAAAAGAAGTATGTGGTATGCTATCGCTCACTTTGAGAGAATGGATAAACACTTAAAAGAACATTAAATAGGGATCAAAAGCATGGACTTAATAGGGAAGTGATGCCCTTATACATGTAAGGTTATTTTCTAAACATTGCTGCTGTTTGACAGCATTGGATTTAACATTATGACCTGATCAATGCAGCTTCAACATAGGAAATTTTGACTAGAAAAGGGGAGAGAAGGCAAGGGTGAGTTGAGGAGACTATCAGAGGTGGTAAAGAGCTGTCTGACTTGCTGCACATTGCCCTTCCCTGGCCATGTTTAAATTCTTTATGAAATTTCTTTTAAATCTTAATTGCTGTTGTGAGCATAGCTTTACTTATTGTAAAGAAACTCATTAAGTAAATAGTCACATGTATAAAAGTACAATAGTAAATTCCCCTGTGTATCAATAGACAAAAAGACTTTTTTTTTGTTTTTTGTTTAAAGTATGTATGACCATCATATAAGACTTTGAAATCTACTTATTTGTAGGAAATCAGAAACTGGTCTAACCCAGACCTTGCCTTGAAATTATAATCATTGATCATAGGAGAAATATTTTTGAGAATGTTTTCAAATTGCAAGTAAAAAACTTAACTTTTGAAGACAGTCTTTAGAGAAAAGGGTTTGGATTATCGGGACTGCATCTTGACAGCAATGTGTACGTCTACTGATGCTATGAAAATGATACAGTAGTAGAATAATGGTCAAGAGTTGAATGCATAGAACAGGGAGAAGTGATTGGCAATGGAAAGAATTAAGTTGAAGCAGTTTATTTGCATTTGATTGCTTATTGCCGAGGCTCTAAGCAATTTACATCCAAAACCTCCATACTTAAACAAGTTGAGCAGTAATGTATAGTTTAAGAATATATATAACTTTCTATAAAAACATTCAATGGCACATGTGCAAGGGTATGATCATGGATTATTTTAGATGATAACCTTCATTTTATTGACAACATTGACACCCTCAGTAACGTATCACCATGATCAGCATTGTAACAATCAAAAACTTTTCATGTAAGGCAACATCTTGTGAAATAACCTCACTGTAATCCACCTTGTAATGTAACGCCTTATAATATAATACATCTATAATTTGACCAATTTACCTCACTGTAATCCTCCTTGAAGTTAGTGACCAGCAGCAAAAGGTAGAATAGAAATATTAAATTTAAATTAAATCAAATTCTTTTGCTATCTTTTGAACAGCCTCTCCGTCGCCCCGACTCATCTGATGATCGTTATGTGATGACTAAACATGCAGCCATTTATCCAACGGAAGAAGAACTTCAGGCAGTCCAGAAGATAGTCTCCATCACTGAACGTGCTCTGAAACTTGTGTCTGACTTTATGACAGAACAAGATAAAAATAAGGGAAAGGAAGCTGATGACAAGAAGGATGTCGGCAAAGACAGGTGCAAATACAAGTTTTGTAACTTTAATATTGTGGGTTGAATGTAATTTTCTCTGTGAACAAGCGGGATAAGGTCAGCTACACAAAGGGTGATGTCACCCGATAGTGCCAAGTTAAAAAATATATATATATATATATATTCTCCATGGACAAGCAGGAACAAACAGCCACACAAGTAATTGACTGTGCTGATGTGGAAAAATGTTTTCTTAGCTCATATTGCCTGCCATATTTAGGGCTGCACAGCCTGACCTGGAATCCTTCTGTGTGAGCAGGGTGAGGAAGCCCAGGGAGGGGTGGACTCCCAGAACTTTTCCAAGTCTGGCTTCTCCCAGTCGAAGGATGGGTCAGCCATGATCTTATCTGGCAGCCCCCCAGACCTGAGCAATTCTGGGACGGCGTGTCTCTCCCCCCCCCCCCCCCCCCCTCTCCGGGAGAGAGCAGTTCAGCACACCTACCCCAGTTCCTCCTGGGCTATATTTAGATCCAGCAGCCTTCTCTTGGGTGGAATTCTTTCAGGGCCTACAAGCCTTTGTTCAGGCGCAGTCGACTACTTCCCCTGCCCGGCCAGAGTCCCAACTGGGAAGGCCTTGCCCTCCCAGCCCTATCAGCATGCCTCGCCTTATCAAGAGGGTGTCCCTTACAGGGACCTGGACACCACGGATGACGTAGGAGATGCAGATTCATTGGAGGATGGGGAAAAGCCTCCAGGCCTGGAGCCATACTGGACAATGCATCGATTTTTACCACAGATGAATTACAGACCCTGGGAGTTCTTGGCACAGACCCTATGTCTGAACCAAAGAAGAATCCCATCCTGGTGTCTCTACAGAAAGGCTCTTGCTATTTCCCGATGCTGGAAGCCATCCAGGAATTGATTGACCTGGAATGGGACGCCCTTGGAGGCCTTATACCCTCTCGACCAGGCGGCCAAAGAACGCCTGCATTTCCTGAAAGTGGATGCCCTGGTCTGTGCCGTCTCGAAGTGAACTGTCCCAGTAGGAGTAGTGGTCTTGTAGGATGCTCACGATAAGCAGTTTGAATCCATCCTTAAGCAGGCCTTCAACGTGACAGCAATGACACTGCAGATCACTTCCTGTTGTGCCCTGGTGGCTCATTCATGTCTGCCTCTCTCTCTCTCATTCTCCCTCTCAGAGAGAGAGAAAAATATAGGAGAGAAAGGCAGATAGCTCAGGGGCACATACCAGAGAGATGATTGAGTCCACCGCAGCCTTCCTAGCGGATGCAAACCTGGCAAGGTTTAAAGGGGCACTGATCGGGTTGAGCAGCCCGACTTGGGCTAGGCCCCGATCTGGTGCAAGGGTCCACACACATGGAGACCCTTGGGGAACGCCATCTTGCGAGCGGGGTCGTCTGTGCCATATTCCCTCCTCGATCAGCAGTACGTGTGGGGTAGGCTGGGCGGCCAATGCGCCTAACTTGCACGCACCCAATATTGCCGCACACATAGCTGTGTGCACAAACTGAGATGTGGGCGCACCCGGTGCGCACACAGACTGTTTTTTCAGGGCAGGCGCGCGCACAAACCCATGCAAAACAATGGCATCGCCGCCCAAGAAGACCAAGGGACACTCCCTTTGCACAGCCTGCCACATAAGAGCCGCACAGCCTGAATTGGAGTCCTGCCTATGCCAGCACTGCGAAGAAGCCCAGAGGGAACCAAAACCTGGACTCCTCTGTCCGGAGAGGAATCCGGAGCTACTGACAATTGCTCCCAGGACCTAGGTGTCTCCGGCACGACCACTCCTCAGGAGGGCACCTTTGGGACCCCTACTCCACCTCTCCCTAGGTTCAACATGGACCCAGGGACATTCTCCTGGGTGGAATTTTTCAAAGGGCTGCTAACCTTATTTCAAGCGTAACCAGCCCCAGCTGCGCACCAGGCTCAATCCCCAGCGGGAGCTCTAGATCCTCCCGGTCTGGCTCGGATGCCTCGAGACATACCTCGCCTAATCAAAAACTTCCCTAACAGAGATCCAGACACCTCAGATGATGAGTGACTCCTTGGAAGAAGGAGAAATCCCTCCAGGGATGGAACCATACCAAACCATGCTTCGCTTTTTCCCCAAGGATGAATTACCTGCCCTTGTTGACCCTAAAGACGCTGGGTATTCTGGGTATGGACCCTATGGCGGAGAAGAACCCTATCTTGGTGTCCCTTCGTAAGGCCTCAAGCTATTTTCCAATGATGGAAGCCATCCCGGAACTGATTGACCTGGAACGGAATGTCCTGGAAGCCAGCTTCAAAGGGGGGCGGGCATTGGAAGCCCTATACCCTCTGGAGCCTGTGGCCAAGGAATGCCTGTGTTTCCCGAAAGTCGACGCTATGGTTTGTGCCGTCTCAAAGCGAACAACGATCCCCGTTGAGAGAGGAGCACCACTGAAGGACATGCAGGACAGATTGGAATCCATCCTTAAGCAGGCCTTTGACACAACAGCAATGACGCTGCAGATTGCTTCCTCCTGCGCACTGGTGGCCCGTTCCTGTTTGCTCTTCGAGAGAGAGACGGACACCTCCGGAACTCATACCGGAGAGTCGATGGAACTTGCAGCATCCTTCCTCACGCAAGCTCAGATCTAGTGCACACCTCAGCCAGGGGTATTTCCTCGGTAGTAGCAGCCAGAAGACAACTTTGGCAATGAAATTGGTCTGCGGATGCGACATCGAAAGCGAAAGCGAATCTCACGAGAATGCCTTATAAAGGATCTCTCTTATTCGGAAGCGAATTGGAGAAGCTAGCCAACAAATGGGGCGAATCTCCAGTGCCTAGACTACCTGAAGATAGGAATAAAAGATCTCTGCGCCCCTCCCCCATAAAAGCCAATGGCAGAGGATCGCAGCACTTTAGACCCTACAGGAACACGCAGTTCCCGACAACTCGCCCCTCCCGAAGGTCCCAGTCCTTTCGGAGCAGACAGACCAAGAGGGGAACAGAACCAGGGGCAGGCTCCAGCCGTGCCCCACAATGAGAAGAGGCCGACCCATCCACAGGAGGAAAACATAGGGGGTCGACTAACCAAAGATGGGTCGAGATAACGTCTGACAAATGGGTCCTAAACATCATTCGAGAAGAGTACGCTCTAGAAATCTGCAGCATCCCTCGAGACAAATTCATGAGATCACCCTGCCACTCACTCCAAGAGACTGACAGTAGAAACCACACTAACAAGACTACTCAGTCTGAAGGCAATAACTCCGGTGCTTACGTTCCAGCAAAATACTGGGCACTATTCCATCTATTTTATCGTTCCCAAGAAGGAAGGGTCATTCTAGCCCACCCTGGATCTCAAGAACGGTAACAGTTATCTGCGGGTACTACACTTCCGCATAGAAACTGTGTGCTCCTTTCTAATGGCAGTACAACCAGGAGCGTTCCTAACCTCCCTGGACCTTTCCGAAGCCTATCTTCACATCCCAGTCCATCAAGATCACCAGCGCTTCCTGTGCTTTGCGATATTGGGTCACCATTCCCGGTTCCGGGTGATTCCCTTTGGCCTGGCAACTGCCCCCAGGACCTTCACCAAGAATTATGGTGGTCGTGGCGGCAGCGCTGAGAAAGGAAGGAATACTGGTACATCCTTACCTGGACGACTGGCTGATCAGGGCGAAATCTACAGATGACCAGCAGAGTCAAGAGCCTACTGCAGGAGCTCGGGTGGGTCGTGAGCAAGAGCAGTCTACAGCCCTCTCAGTCGCTAGAGTACCTGGGGGCCCCGTTAGACACCAAACAAAACAGTCTTCTCCCCCTCTCTGGGGAGAAGAAAACTGATGGCACAATTACGATTGATTACAAATGCATGTCCCAAGGTATGGGACTACCTTCAAGTACTCTGCCTCATGGCATCAATCCTGGAGGTCATTCCGTGGGCAAGGGCCCATATGTGACCACTCCAGCGCTCCCTACTGTCACGATGGAACCCACTGTCCCAGGACTACTCAATTCACCTCCAACTACCAGCAGAGGTTCAGACTCAGCTCCAATGGTGGCTACAGGAAGACCACCTAAGCAGAGGAGTAAGCCTATCCACACCAAACTGGATATTGCTCACCACGGATGTGAGCCTGCGAGGGTAGGGGGAGCCCTTTGTCAGGAACTGACTGCCCAGGGACATTGGAACAAGAAAAAGGCGCAATGGAACATAAACTGCCTGGAAGCACGAGCAGTCAGACTAGCGTGCCTGAGATTCAGCCATAGGAACCGTGGCAAATCAGTCAGGATAATGTCTGACAACGCGACAGCAGTTGCTTACATCAACTGCCAGGGAGGAACCAAGAGCCAGCAGGTGTCTCTGGAAATAGACACCCTCATGGCATGGGCGGAGATAAACCTACAAGGGATCTCGGCCTCCCATATCGCGTGAAAAGACAACATCTCAGTAGACTATCTTAGCAGAGAGAGCCTAGACCCAGAGGAATGGACACTGATGACCACAGCCTTCCAACTGATAGTAAATCGCTGAGGCCTCCCAGCCATGGATCTACTGGCCACCCATCTCAGTGCCCAAGTTCCCAGGTTCTTCAGCCACAGACGAGAGCCACAATCCCTAGGAATAGATGCCCTTGTTCAGACCTGGCCAGAGGAAGACCTTCTGTACGCCTTCCCTCCATGGCCACTATTGGGCAGAGTCATCTGCAAGATAGAGCATCACAGGGGACTAGTTCTGCTTGTTGACCCAGACTGGCCAAGACGACCATGGTATGCAGACATGCGAAGACTTCTTGTGGGGAACCCTCCACACAGGGACCTTCTCCAGCAGGACCCGATCCTCCACGAAGATCCATCTCTATTCTCTCTTACGGTCTGGCCCTTGAGAGGACTCGTCTGAAGAAGTGCGGTTACTCAAAGGCCGTGATTGACACCCTGCTCTGAGTGCACAAGTTCTCCACATCCCTGTCTTACATACGAATCTGGAGAGTGTTCGAAGCCTGGTGTGAGGACCACGGGATTCTCCCGCAGTCAGCCAAAATCGCCTTGATTTTAGAGTTCCTATAGGATGGGATGAAGAAAGGGTTGTCACTCAACTCCTTCAAGGTCCAGGTTGCCGCGCTGACCTGTTTCAGAGCCGACGTGGACGGCATCAGACTATCAACCCATCCAGACGTGCCCCGCTTCCTGAAAGGGGTTAAACAGCTCCGACCAACCCTTAAATGGCTGGTGCCCCTATGGAATCTCAATCTAGTATTAGACTTCCTAGCTGGGGCTTCCTTCAGACCAACACTCGGTCTGTCACTACACCTCTTAATATTGAAGACGGCATTCTTGGTGGCAATATGTTCAGCTCTGGATGGATCCAGTGGATGGTGCTGACGTTGTCTTTGAAAGTTTTGGATAATACAAGTCATCGGGTGGAAACCTTGTGAGGATTTTGGAGAATAATTGATAAGCTTTGTTGGACTTGCTGTGACAATGTGAAAGTATTTACCAAGTGTTTATCCTTTCAAATGTTGAACAATTATAGTGTATTATACTTATTATATATTTTGGAATAAACTGGGTTTTATTGGTATCACATGGGATTTGTGCAATTTATGTGGGTGGTTTTAAAGTGAGAGGACTGAATGGTGGGGTGTGAGGTGTGTATGTTTGTGCTAGATAGTAATTTTTTGTCTAGTTAGGATTGTTTTAATATGTTATTTGATGAATAAAACATGTAAATTATACAAATACCATTATGTTTATATTCATGAGTTCTCTTATGTTGATGTAATAATGTTCAGCTCGTCACATCTCCAAAACTATGGCACTATCCTGCTGGGAACCGTTCCATAGGTTCATGCCTGGAAACATTACAAACTGTGCACGGTCCCCTCATTCTTACTGAAAAGTGGTTTCTCAGTTTCACATGAACCAAACCATCTCCAGATGAACATAAGGACTCTGAAGACTCATGCCTTCTTCGTCATCTAAACGTCGACAGACTCCTAGTCTCGATACATGGAAACAACAGAACTTGTGCGCAAAAACTGACCACCTGTTCGTTCTTCACAAGCGGGAAGAAACAAGGGGAAGCAGCCTCGTGGGCGACCATAGCCCACTGGATCAAAGAAGTAAGCAAGGCAGCTTACATAGAGGCAGGCAAACCCTTACCCCTACAGGATAAGGCTCACTCTACAGAAACCAGGCTACTGTCGCCAGCCAAGATCTATCGGGTGGAGACGTGGTCCTCCATACCCACCTTTTCCAGGTTCTACCGCCTGGATGTTCAGGCCCAGGAGGGACACAGCCTTCACAAGGGCAGTACTAAGTGGGCGACGGGCAGCCTCCCGCCCCATCCGGGAGTAGCTTTTGTACATCCCATTGGTCCTGAGTCCATCTGGCTACACCCTAGGAAATGGAGAAATTACTTACCTGATAATTTCATTTTCCTTAGTGTAGACAGATGGACTCAGCATCCTGCCCACGACTGCCCCAGAAAAAGGGAGAACCTCAAATGGAAAACTCGAGACTAAACAAATATAGGTAAGCCACGGCCTACCCCAGTTCAAAACACCCACAGTTATATGGTGTTGGTGTTAATCGGTTGAGTGCACTGGCGGTCTCCAGTTTGGAAATCAGTTGAACCAGTCAAGTTTTAATCAAGTTTAAACAAGTTATTTAAGCAAAGATATAACCACATTGGCTTTTCAAAGATGATACTGAGGAAGTGAGGTCAGTGCAGGGGTATATGTACCCAGGATGACCGTCAGCTTTGAAATCTGACTCCGTCTCCCATCTTCTAGCAGAAGAGCACAATACCCATTGGTCCTAAGTCCATTTGTCTACACTAAGGAAAACAAAATTATCATAGGATGACATACGAGGAGAGATTGAAGAATCTAAATATGTACTCTCTGGAGGAAAGGAGGAGCAGGGGTGATAGATTCAGACTTTCAGATACTTGAAAAACTTTAATGATCCAAAGACAACGACAAACCCTTTCCGTCAGAAAAAAATCAGCAGAACCAGAGGTCACGAGCTGAGGCTCCAGGGAGGAAGACTAAGAACCAATGTCAGGAAGTATTTCTTCACGGAAAGGGTGGTGGATGCCTGGAATGCCCTTCCGGAGGAAGTGGTGAAGTCTAAAACTGTGAACGACTTCAAAGGGGCATGGGATAAAACACTGTGGATCCATCAAGTCTAGAGGCGTGAATAAAGTGGAGGCATTCAAACACTGCACGGAGCGGCAGTAGCCACAGCGGCATTCAAACACTGCACGGAGTGGCAGTAGCCACAGAGGCATTCAAACACTGCACGGAGCGGCAGTAGCCACAGAGGCATTCACGGAGCAGGATGCCAGTGGCCAGTAGTTGGTGTTCCACCTTCACGGAGTGGAAGGATGGAGGGCTGCTATTTCCAAAAAAAAATAAATAAATAAAACAAAACAAAATAAAAACGGTATGGGTAAGAGTATGGGCAAAGGGGTGGCCTGCTTGTTACAGTGGTTGCTACCCCTAATTGAGCTGGATGTCACTTGGATGCAGATACAGAGCTGCTCTCTAAATTGGGTGGAGGGGAATTAGGGCTGGAGGGTACTGGAAGCCAATAGTAACAGGTGCGGAGAGAGAAAAGGGAAAAAAATGGATAAAGTGCGTAGCTTGCTGGGCAGACTTGATGGGCCATTTGGTCGTCTTCTGCCGTCATTCTATGTTTCTATGTAGGTAAGTAATTTCCCCAATTGAAATCACCCATTATTACTGCACTGCCAAATTGGTTAGCTTCCTTGGTTTCTCTTAGCATTTCATCATCTGTCTGACCATTTTGTCCAGGTGGACGGTAGCATACTCCTATCACTATACTCTTACCCAAACGCACATGGGATTTCTACCTATATAGATTCTACTGAGCATTTAGTCTCTTGTATGATCTTTATCCTGTTGGACTCTATACCCCTCCCGGACATAAAGTGCTACACCCCCCACCAAGTTGATCCTCCCTATCATTGCGATATTTCTACCCTGATATAGCACTGCCCCATTGATTATCCTCCTTCCACCAGGGGTCTGAGATGCCAATTATGTCTCTCTCATTTACTGCTATACACTCTTAACTCTCCCATCTTACTTCTTAGGTTTCTGGCATTGGCATATAGACATTTCAAAGTGCGTCTCTTGTTTGTATTAACAACCTGCTTTTCAGTTGATAGGGCTAATTTGGAAATCTTTAGCTCCAGTTGATTTTTAAGTGTAGGCACATGGACTATATTTGCTTTTATTGGAACCTCTCTGTTGGATGCCCTAACTCTTCTGTTTATGCTGTAGTGATAATCCTACTAAGTAACTTGGCATCCACATTTTGATGGCTAAATATACTTTTTGGTATAGTCTTACAGCTTCTTCCATCTTAATTTATTTTATTTTATTTAAAAATGTTTATATACGCTTCTACAATTCAAAAAGAATTAGTCAAAACGGTTACACCAAACATACATAATAAGTAAATTAAAAGAAAAATAAAATCATACATAAAAATAACACTATACAATACTAAAAAGACCATTTCATGCCTCCAGGCTTCTGGAATGTTCAGACAAGCCCTTTTACTCCTTTGCTGTGTTTACATTCTTTCCGTCGATAGCAGCTGAATTAGCCATGCTGTATGGGAACTGTCAATCAGGGCCCAGGAGGCGGAGCTTCCTAGCAGAGTAGATACCTTTTGCTCCTCTGCGGCTGCGTGGGGGTTCCCGCCGCAGCCAGCTAACGGCTTCTCTCAGTCTGTTTTTTTCCGCGCGCGGGAGCGCACGCGGAGCCCTTCTCTCCTCAGAAGAGCGAAAAAAAAAAAATGTCAAAAAAGCCAGTCGGGGTTTAAGCCTTGCCCCCTGCGGCAAGATCATGTCCGTCACAGATGGGCATGATCGTTGTTATAGATGCCTCGGGCGCGAGCATCCGCAAGCCGACTGCGAACATTGCGAACGCATGTCCCCTAGGGCCCGGCGTCATCGGAACTACCCTGTGGTTGGAGTTAGAGGAAAAGACTTCAACTACGCAGTCGTCGCCGGCGCCTAAGTCAAAATCTTCTTCTCCGATGAAGAGAGCGTCCTCCTGGGATCCGCAGTCCCCGAAGGTGAGAGACGCGAAAAGACGGCCCAGGGAAATCGAGGACCAGGGACCTGGCCCTTCGAAACCAAGGGAGGTCGGGAAGCAGGAACCATTTAAGTTAACCGAACCCTGTTCCCAAAAACCTCGAGGAGAAAATCCGGTAAGAACCTTGTTACTATCCAAGGCCGCGGGTCCGAGGTCGTCATCGGCGCCGAAAAAGCCCCAAAAGGGGGGGGACTCCATCGGAGCACAATAAGCCGATGCCTACTACTTCCAAACCGGCGCCGAAGACACACAGGGCGCCAGGGACGTATCCGGAGCCGGACACTTGCAAGGCGCCAGATCGCCCGGAGCCGAAACAGCGCAGACTGGAACCGGAACGCTCGGCGCCGAAGCGCACTGAGCCGGCACAGTCACCGAAGCATCCGGAACGGGCGCGGGAGCGTCCGGAGCAGGGATCGGCGCCGAAGCCCCGGGAGCGAGGATCGGCGCCAAAAACCCCGGAGCGGGGTCGATTGAGAAACACCGGAGTTTGAAACCGGCGCCGAAGAGCACGGAGCCGACACCGGCGCCAAAACATAAATTTCAAGAAGACTCGGGCTCGAGTAGAGTGAAACTAACTCACTAAATCTGTGGACACTAAGAAGCGTAAACTAGACAGTTCTAGAGACAGGGGGGGGCACCGGCTGTGAGCCAGAAGGCCACTCCAGACCCTCAACCCAGTGCAACCCCGAACCCTCTTTCAGGGGTTACGAGCGGCCAACTCAGAAACACGAGACTCTCGGAAGCCGAGGAAGCACCACAGACCACCTTCGGACCAGGGGTCGAGGGACAGCATATCCTCATCTTCGAGGAAGAGGACACCATCATCGTTCAAACATCATCGCCCCCTTCAAAAAGACATCATGGTGAAGACGGGGCACGGCGACATAGGAGATCTTCCTCCTCTTCATCCTCTCATTACAGAAGTATTTCTTCTCGTTCGGCCTACTCCTCGCACAAGTGTGATTCCTATCTCATCATCTCAGTCCCCCAACACTGTGCACTCGGGACTTTCCAGAAGTCACAGTGAATCTAAATTGGAGTGACCATTCGCGATAGGTGTTAAGGATACCACGCCTCTTCCAACAAGGTCACCTACGGGGGAGCCACGACAGTCAATGCCACGACACACTTCCAAGGCATTCTGGGACCTTACACCAATCTCTAGCAGGCTTCTTCGAATCCCTGCAATCGACGTATACCCTTCCGCCGGAATCGACAATTCCAGAGGAAACCGACAATCCCCCGCCGCAAACCCCAGGGGGATATGACGACCTCAGAAGCTCACTCTCCAACTGATTGTATCACAACTGTCCAACCCAACAGGTGGACTCTATGTCACAGCATTCCTCACCGGATTCATCTACGGGTTACCCCTCGGGACCCACCGGAACAACCAGCGGAACCATACCTCCCACCAGAGGATCTGTCGTATCCTAAATTTGTGGACAAGATGGGTAATATCTTGAAGCTAGATATTCAAAAATTGCCAGAACCAAGGGCGGAAACATTTGGATTATTAAAAATCTTCGATACCCCTGGGGAGCCGTCCGCTCTACCACCACATTCAGTGTTGCATAGTGTTCTTCAGAAATCGTGGGATACTCCCTATACGTTATCAGCAGTATCGAGGAGACGGACTTAAAGTTCAAGCTACAGAAACCTTCCATGTATTCGATCTCCACAATTACCACATGAGTCTATAGTGGTAGTCAGCCCTACAAAAGTATAAGAAAACCAAAACACATACTTCGCGCTCCACCAGGCAAAGACAACAAATGTCTGGACGATTTTGCGAAAAGGATTTATCAAAACGCAATGCTTACATCTAGAATTAATCATCACCATTTCTATATGGTTCAATATTTATATGTGTCTACAAGCCACCAAGGGCATGTTTACGGCAGGAGGAAACAGCATTCCATCCCCGATTTCAGATATGGAGGAATGCACGCGTCATATGCTGGAGAGCGGTGTATGAGGGTTTTGAGAATTCCTCAAGAGCTTCGGCTATGGCGATTTCGGCCAGACGACTGGCGTGGCTCAAAGCTAGTGCCATCAGGGAAGATCTACATGAAAAATTGGCAAACTTGCCGTGCTCAGGCGCTAATCTTTTCGGGGACCGTTTACACGACAACCGTGAGCAAGCTTAAGGACCAGGCGCTGGCAGTCCAATCGCTAGCATGCTCCAACGTCTACGAAACGCTTTTTTCCATCACGTAGACAACCGTACACCAGACGACCGTACAGATCGTACCAGAACTATAGACAAACAGTCCCTTTGCTCCTTACCAGAGGCAAACTCCTCTCAATCCTCCTCAGCAACAGCAGAGGAGAGAAAGCCAAAGAACCCAACGACAACCACAGCAACAACAGCAGACCACACTCCCTGCTAGACTGCGCAGTCTTTTTGATTCCATTGCCACCGCTACCACCATCTCTACCGCAACACCCTCCGGGCAGGATAACCGCGTGTTACGATGCTTGGAAAACCATCACAACAGATCAGTGGGTTCTAGACATCATTCGAGAGGGATATCAACTACACTTCCTATCCAAACCGATAGTGCCCTCATTTTCCCCTGAAAGGGGGGAAGCCTGGTCAACCTCAACTGGCTCAAGAATTGACCACACTGATCCATCAAGGGGCAATTCACCCGATTCCCCGGGCAGAAACGGGCCGGGGGTTCTATCCCCATATTTCCTCATCCCAAAGAAATCGGGGGGCATTCGACCCATACTGGACCTCCGAGACCTCACAAACACCTAGTCCGAGAGAAGTTCAAAATGGTCTCTCTAAAATCCATCCTTCCCTTGCTGCAACGCAAGGATTGGGTGTGCTCAATAGATCTCAAGGATGCGTATACCCATATCCCAATACCACCGATCTTGTTGGCAATACCTTTGTTTCCAGTATCACAACCAGCATTACCAATAACAGGGGTCCTGCCCCTTCGGTCTGTCAGCAGCACCCAGAGTATTCACCAAATGCATGGTAGTAGTGGTGGCGCATCTTCGCTTACGGGGACTGACGATATTCCCTTACCTGGACGACTGGTTGGTAGTAGCGTCGGAATCCGGTGCGGTTGAAATCGCATCTCAACATAGCGCTAGCCTGTCTACTGCGATTGGGATTAATAGTCAATTACCCAAGTCCAAATTACAGCCCTCACAAATTCCTGCAATTCATAGGGGCACGTCTGGACACGTGTCAAACCAGAGCTTTCCTCCCGGAGGACAGAAGACTAGTAATCTGTTCACTGCTGGTAGCACTACAGGGCATGCAGTCTGCTACAGCCAGGACAGTGCTACGCCTTCTAGGACACCTAGCAGCTGCGAACTTCACAGTCCCCAATACCAGACTCCACATGAGACGACTTCAGTGGGGTCTGAAAACGTCAGTGGACACAACACACTCAACCATTACACAAAAAAGTGTGTATAACCAACCAAATGAGGCAGGACAATCACTTGGTGGCTCCAGTTCCCAACAATGAGCAAGGGAGCTCCATTCAGTCCGCTACCGCACAATGCAGTCCTTACCACAGACGCTTCGCGGAAGGGCTGGGGGTGCGCATCTGGATCATCTAGAAACGCAAGGCCTATGGTCGCACAACGAGCAGCAATTACAAATAAATCAAACTCAGAGCGATTCGAAATGTCGGAGGGTCATGATATACACGGACAACCAAGTAGCCATGTTCTATATAAACAAACAAGGCGGGTCCGGTTCATGGTCCCTCTGCAGAGAGACACTACAGATTTTCGCCCACGCCCACCGGCACTCCATTCACCTACAGGCCTCTTACTTGCCGGGAATTGCCAACACGAGAGCGGACAGACTGAGTCGGGTATTCCTCCGCACAAGTGGCGGATAAATCCCGAAGTTCTGCAGGAAGTCTTCAACAGTTGGGGTACCCCAACAATAGACCTGTTTGCCACGGAACTCAACACTCAACTGCCTCAATTCTGTTCCATCAGACCCAGTCAGCACAGGTTGTCTCAGGATGCCTTCCTGATTCCGTGGCGCCCAACTCTTCTTTATGCGTTTCCACCGATTCCATTAATCACGAAAACGCTACAAAAATGTATCTCAGACCGCAGCCAGCTCATTCTCATAGCGCCTGCGTGGCCGCGACAACCATGGTACAGTTATCTTCGACTGCTATCGATGGAAGAGCTGATCCGCTTCCAAGACCGTCCGGATCTTCTCCTTCAGGACGACGGCCTTCTCATTCACCTGCTCCTCCCTTCACTCCACCTGACTGCATGGAGATTGAACGGGCATTATTGACTGAGCAAGGAGTGTCCCAAACGGTACAGACCATTCTCCTCGAATCTAGGAAACCATCCACCAGGAAAAGTTACTCCTTCAAATGGAAACGTTATTCCACCCTGGTGTGGGGACAATAACCTTTCACCCATGGACTGTTCTCAGACAGCCTTATTAGATTATCTACACTCTCTCTACGAATCGGGGTTGGGCCACCTCCTCGATTCGAGTCCATCTTAGTGCGATTGCAGCCTATCATCGTCGTTCGATAATCACTCAGTGGCAGCACATCCGCTGCTTTCTAGATTCTTCAAAAGTCTCCTGCATTTACGCCCACCAGTGTCGAAACCACCAATTCCGTGGAACCTCAATGTGCTTTTGGAACAACTCATGCTCTATTCATTTGAGCCCATGGAATCTGCACACATAAAATACCTTACGTGGAAGACAGTGTTTCTGGTAGCGATAACCTCTGCCCGAAGAGTCAGTGAACTTCAGGCCCTGGTCCATTACGAACCGTATCTACAGTTTCACACCATGATAAAGTTGTACTACGCACTCATCCTTCCTTCCTTCCGAAGGTAGTGTCTTCCTTCCATCTCAATCAAACCATTGACTTACCAATTTTCTTTCCCAAACCTCATTCGAATGATAGAGAAACGCTTATTGCATACCCTAATTGCAAAAGGGCGTTGGCATATTATAAGAGAAGAACACATTCCCTCAATAGATCGTCTCAACTGTTTCTATCCTTCAACCCCAAACGCTCCTGGAGTACCAGTAGCGAAGCGTACCATCTCTAGCTGGATAGCACAATGCATCAGATATTGCTATTCCGCGAAGGGAACAGAGCTTTCCGCAAGGCCCTAACGCCCATCAAGTAAGAGCTATGGCTGCATCATTAGCTCACCTACAGAAACGTTCAACCAGTGGAAATTTGTAAAGCAGCGACGTGGGCTTCGCTGCATACCTTCACCTCCCACTATTGCATAGATAAACAATCGGCGGGAGATGCTACACTGGGACAATCAGTTCGGCGTACTTTTTCTGGAGAGTAGCCACGACTGACACGATTAATCAGGACGATATTCAGGGAATACGGGAGCTTTGGACTCCCATACAGCATGGCTATTCAGCCTGCTATCGACGGGAAAAAGCAAGTTTGCTTACCGTAAACGGTGTTTCCGTAGATAGCAGAATGAATTAGCCATGCTGACCCTCCCACCTCCCTGTCAGTCGTGGTTTTTTCTTCCCCGCTACGCTCAAGCTTAATTACAGACTGAGGAGAACCGTTACTGCTGCGCGGGAACCCCCACGCAGCCGCAGAGGATCAAAAATGTATCTACTCTGCTAGGAAGCTCCGCCTCCTGGGCCCTGATTGACAGTTCCCATACAGCATGGCTAATTCATTCTGCTATCTACGGAAACACCGTTTACGGTAAGCAAACTTGCTTTACTGTTGTATTTTGTCCTCCTTTCTTCTTTTTATTTACCCAAGAAACCTAAAGATGATGCAGTATTCCTAGAGAAAGAACCACTAAGCTATGAATATGCATTATATATGTTTAAAATTGAATTGTTTGCTGTTTTTTTGTAAACATACTTTTACTTTCACTTCAGAGCTTTAAAAAGGAGTCTTGCGAGTAGGAGTGCTGGCTAAAGGATTGCTTCTCCGTGGAGACCGTAATGTCATCTGGTTTTGGCTCTGCTCTGAGAAACCATCCAAGGTGTTGCTGAGTCGTATTGCAGAAAAATCTGCCCAAACAACTAGCAGTAAATGTAAAGTTTAAAATTTGGTTCTGTGTGGCTGTAGTAGGTAACTTGGTTCTGTGTTCTAGCTATGGCAAACAGTTCTTAACGGGAAGCAGGAGAGCAGGAGGAGTAATATTTGACTTCACAAATGTGTTTGATATATTGATGTTGCCATGATTTCTGAGTGGATGAGTTTTTTCATTGATATGTATGTCTTAATCTGTTGCAGTAATGCAGCTTATTTTATATTGCTCACTCCTGCCATAAAACTAGAAAATTAACTATAGTTGGCTCCAATTCAAGGAGTTGCTATGACTTGAATAGCAATGTTATATTGATCCTTGGGGGCGGACATGCATCATTTATTCCAAACATAATGCTCTGGCCTATGGACGATCTTGGCCATTTCTGTATGACACACACAGGTCAGGGTTTTGGACTTCAAGCCTACCAACTTGACTAGGATGGGGAGAATACCTTACATGCTGAAAAGGGATGATATAGGTGAGAGAAACTAAAAGGAGACATTGGAAAGGGCAGCAAGTCTTTATATTAGGAAAGTAAATAAAAGAAAGAATCATAAAAGGACAAGTGTACTTTTTAAATGAAGTGGCTGAAAAAGAATAAAAACAGTTTAAAAACACGAGAGATCTTTGAAAGGAGACAGACAGGAAACAATATCTAGAGGGGCTGAAGGAAGCAGGGAAGTAGTAAATAGCAAAGGCACAAATAGAGAAAAAAAGTAAAGCAATAATTAAAGATGGAGAACTGGTTGAGTGACAAGCAACAAAAGTTAACTGGTAAACGGAGTTTCTTCATTGACAAGAAGGCATCAATTAGTTATTACATGTGGGAGATGTCATCAGACAATGCCAACACAGATCCATCTCTCCAAAGCTTAGAAAATCTTACTGAGCATGTGCAGGAGATCCCACACATTTGCACTGCCTCATGAGCCCCTCAATCTTTCTTCATCCATGCTGCCGCATGGATGTCCAGTTCTCTGTTCATAAATTTATCTAATGCCTTGTTTTTTGTGCTTCATTGCTACATATTTTCACTGCTGCCTTGGTGCCCCTCTAACAGAACTTTAAGTTCTAGCTTAAAAAGCAAATTGAAAAATGGGAGAAGCCCAAGGCTACGAAGCCTGCAGTAAGCAGGTTTGAAACCTGCATTGTGAATGTTATATGCCCCTATAGAAGCAGTTTTCGATGTCTGGGCCTGGATCATGACTCAAACTGCTACAGCCGTGGTTGTATGTCCCCTAGAGCACAGCAGTATTGCACGGGGAAGATGGGAGGCCCTTCAAAAGGCACCAGTGGCTATGAGTTAAGTCTTGGCACAAGGCTGGGCAGCAGAGCCATAGCTGCTCTTTATTGCAGAGTGAAGCATTTTTAGGTTACTGGCACAAGGAGTCAAAATGGGATGTTTCCTGGCATGTAGCCAGATGGACTCAGGACTAATGGGTATTGTTCTCCTGCCAGCAGATGGAGACACAGTCAGATTTCAAAGCTCACGTCACCCTATACATACCACTGCAGTGACCTCCGCCCTCCAGTATTTCTCGATCGCCAGCAGATGGTGGACATACCTCTCCCTATGGGGATTTTTGGGAAGGAGAAATTCTACATTCTAAATTGAAGAAAATGTGAGCCCCACTCTCCTGCGATGATACCTGAAGGTCCCTCTCCCCAGTTGAGAATTCAGGAGGTGATTTCCAAGATCCCTCAGAGGTGTGCCTTGGTCAGGTATCCGGTTCCTGGCGTGTACTTTGCTGCTGAAGCAGCTGAAAGGCAGTGGGTGCAGGAAGCTGAGCACGGTGGGTGATGGCCAAATCCCTCTCCCCCTGCGGCCGGAGACTGTCCCTCTGTACTCAGCCGGTAAGTGCTGAGTCCAGATAAGTTTAAAAAAAAAAAAAAAGGGAAAAGATTTACTGATCCAGAGATGATTGGAGGGATTTCCAGTAGGTTTCCTCCAGTCTACATTCTTAGCGTGCCATACGGACTGTAATCTGTAAGCATTTGTATTTATTGTAAGAATTTGTATTTATTATTTAGCTATTTAAAATTGATCTGTTACCACTTGGTCCTGTTCTCCTCCTTTACCTCAAGTTCTAAGTTCCTACAAAGTTAGCCTTGTTGTTTTATACACACTTGTTTGATGTAATTTTCAATATTGGTTCTGTGTAAACCGAAGTGGTATGTACTAGTACATGAACTCCGGTATATAAAAGCCTTTAAATAAATAAATAAATACTGACATCATTCTTGCTTCCATGGGTATAAGGGGAATTGGGCCTCTGAGCAGGTTGAGCAGTCCACAGTGGGCTAGGCCCCACTTTAGGCGCACCGCGTGGTCTGCCTCATCGACGCCATCTTGCACATGTTTCTATGAGTGCAGTATAGCCCTATGTAGGACGTCCGTACGCACAGTGTGTCATCTCCGCACAAACTGTGTGTGTAATGTCAGCTCGTACTTTCATGCACAACGTTGAAAGCGCACGAGCTGTGCGCATAATGTTAGCATGTACTTAACACGCACAACATTGTAAGTGCATACAGGAAAAGCTGAGCGCACGGACCGAGTGTGCGCCTTTCTGCGCCCTGTCTAAGCGCTCAAAATTTGCGCACATATAATTTTTTAAGTGCAAGCCGATTGGAACGCAGTTTACCACACCAATGGCGCCAGCAACCAAGAAACCTAAGTGCCTTGCTTTCTGCGCTGCTTGTCGTATTAGGGCTTAACAGCCTGACCTGAATTCCAACCTGTCAGCACTGGGAGGAAGCCCAAGGAGACACCTCCCCCTCCCCCCCCCCCCCCCGTACACAGGGACTGGTCCTTCACGAGGATCCAAGTCTATTCTCTTACAGCCTGGCCCTCGAGAGGGCTCATCTGATGAAGTGAGGATATTCGGCAGTGGCAATCGTCACCTTACTCTGTGCTCGGAAGTTCTCCACGTTTCTAGCATATGTGCGGGTCTGGAGAGTATTTGAAGCCTGGTGCGAGGATCGTGGTGTCCTCCCCCTTCCTTGGGCAGTCAAAATCCCACTTATTCTGGAATTTTTTACAGGATGGCTTGCTTAAAGGTTTGGCCCTTAACTCCTCGAAGATACAGGTGGCAGCTCTCTCCTGTTTCAGAGGTGAGCAGAGCCTCCCTGTCGGCTCACCCAGATGTGGTCAGTTTTCTGAAGGGAGTGAAGCACCTTGGCCTCCCCTACGATTTCAGGTTCCCTTGTGGAATCTTAATCTAGTATTGGAATTTTTTGGCAGGTCCCCCACCTTTTGACTGCTGTGCAGTCTTTCCTTGCGTTTATTAACCTTGAAAATAGTTAATAAATGTCCTCTGCACCTCTGAATTGCAGGCGTTGTGTCCGGAATCGTTCCTCCAGATGACTCCAGGAGAGTTACAGCTTCGTACCATTCCATCCTTCTTGCTCAAGGTAGTCTCGGAGTTTTCATTGAATCAGTCTGTTTCATTGCCATCCCTAGATAAACTCAAGGACGTGGAGGAATATCGCTGCCTCTGTCATTTGGATGTCAGTAGACTTCTGGTGCAGTATTTGGAAGTTTCAGAACCAGTCCAAAAGATGGACTGCTTGTTTGTCCTTCAAGGTGGAAGGAAGCAGGGCAAACCAGCTTTGCGGGCTTCCATAGCTTGCTGGATTAAGGAGGTGGTCACAGGAGCCTATGTAGAGGCAGGAAAGCCATTACCTTCTCAGGTTTATGCTCAGGCAGTCTCATGGGCGGAAGTTAGACTGCTGTTCCCTGTCGATATCTGGTGAGCGGTGACATGATCCTTCTTGCACATCTTCTCCAGGTTCCATTGCCTGGACGAACAGGTCCGAGAAGATGTAGCCTTTGCAAGGGCAGAATTAACTGGCCCGCGGGCAGCCTCCTGCCCCGATCAGGAGCAGCTTTTGTACATCACATTGGTCCTGAGTTCATCTGGCTACACGCTAAGAAATGGTGCCAAGGATTCACACCGTGGAGTGGATATTGAATCCAGAGATTACGGTAGGCCTCCATCCAGACCCTAGATTAGGGCCACCTATATTCTTACTGAGCTTCAGTGTTTGGTCGAGTACAGTTATGGTTATCTATTTTTATTTATATTTTCAAAATCAAGTTTTTACTAGTATGTCCATAGTGGCTTTTGAAGAGAATACTGGAGGGCTGAGGTCACTGCAGGATTGATAAATGGATAATGAATAATATAGTGGGTGAAAGGATTGGCAGTATAAACAGTCAGATCGTGCTCCTATTTGGATCTACAACTTTTTTAATTTTGACACAGGACAAAGATACTGGCGTTTGAATGATTGTTTATTGGGGGGATGACTCTTTTTGTAATAGCATAGCTGACCAGTTACAGGAATATTTTCAGATAAATACTCAGGGAAATATGTCTCATGTGATGGTATAGGATTTGTTCTAAAGCTGTAATACGCAGGCTGCTGATATCCCATGCTACTTACAAAAAGAGAGAGAAAATTAGGAAGGATATTTTAAATAAAATTGCAAATTTCTTTGTCACATCAACATACTTTATTCCCGAAGGTTTTCAAACAATTAAACTTTGCTAGAGATGAACTTAATTTACGGAACTCTGAGACCATTGCTCACCATTTAGATATATTCAAGCAAGCTTTTTATGAAGGGGGAAATAAGGCGGACAGATATCTAGCTCATCGACTGGACTATTATTACTCAAAACCTTAAAGCTCAAATTTTCAAAGCCTCACGCACTTAAACAGTGGGGTTTAACATGTGGCCGGGCCTTGCGTGCACCGCCCGCATTTTAATACTGGCCTGGCCAAGCTTGTAAACACCGCTGTGCGCACAAGTGCCAGGACCTTAAAAAGGGGGGGGCGGGCTGAGAAGCATGGTCTGGAAGGGGTGGGACAGAGGCCAGGTGGGACAGTGGGCCATTAGCCGCTGTCTCAGTGAAATAGCCGCTGTCTCAGTGAAATGCCAGGATCTCCAGAAAGTCCTTCAGGGCAAGGCAAGGATGATTCTTAATGCCCAACCTGGCCACTGCAAGTGTGCTTTCCCACATTTCATCCGTCTATCAATGTAGACTCAAATACTACTGAGGGTATCTCTGCCCCTCGTCACACAGGAGAAAAGCAGGATCTGTCATCCAAATATGAACATCCCTGGCCCTATCAGCATGGATATTGAAAGCATAGTAATTACCATTTTTGTTCTTTCGAAAGGAAGTGGAGAACATCCTACAGTTTTAAGTGAAAGAGGTTCTCAACTTGGTGTGAGACCAGCTGCCTGGATCACTTCACTTTCAGGTCTTCCTTTTGTCCTCTGGCCTTGGTAGCGCCGCTCATTGCAAATAACAACCAACCCTATCTCCCTTACAACACCACAACTCAGCATAACTCCAGACTGGAAACATTTGAGCCCACTTTTTCATTGGAGATCGAAATCCTGCTCAAGCCTTCTTTTCACCCCTCTGACCTAATACCTTCAAATCTCCTCATCTCTATCCCAAAAATCATTGCCAAGTCGATTTCCGAAATCAACTGCTCGCTCTCAAGGCCTAGTACCTGACGCGCTAAAGATTGCGATTCTCAAACCACTGTTAAAAAAAAACCAAACCTGTCCCCAGCGGACCCAGCCAATTTCCACCCGATAGCCAACCTTACCACTCAGTCACAAAACTATTAGAGAAAATTGTCAACAAGCAACTATCAGAATACTTGGACATTCACAGGATTCTTGCTCCAGCACCAATTCGGTTTTCGCAAACTGCTAAACACGGAATCCCTGTTGATCTCACTGTCAGACTCTATCATCCTTAGCTTAGAAAAAGGCAACCGTACCTTCTCGCTCTTCTAGATCTTTCTGCGGCATTTGATACAGTGAAACCATTCAATCTATTAGATCGCCTCACAGACATATAGGTATCTCTGGCATGGCACACAGATGGTTCAAGTCATTCCTGAATAACAGATGCTCGAAGGTCAAAATTAACAACATAGAATCTCACTCCATCAGTTATACCTGGGGTGTCCCACAAGGTTCCTCTCTCTCTCCTACCCTCTTCAACAATTTACCTCCTTCCGCTCTGCCAACTTCTTACCAATCTTAAGCTAACCTACTACAATCTACGCTGACGACGTTCAGGTACTCATCCCCATCAAGGATTCCCTACCTAAAACCCTCATTATCTGGAACAACTGCCTCCAAGCAATCAACAACCTACTCACCAGCCTTAACCTAGTCCTGAACACTATAAGACAGAGATTCTTATCTCCCAAGATGACAACACGGTCTAAACATACCAATCACTTCCCAATTAAATTCTTTCTCCCCCGTATGTCAGAGACCTGGGCGTAATTCTGGACATCGGTTTAACCTAAAAAAAATTTGTCAACACAACAGCTAAAGACTGTTTTCTTCAAATTATAGGTTCTAAAAAAGCTAAGACCCCTCCTCCATTTTCACGACTTCCGCACGGTGCTGCAATCCATCATTTTTTCTAAACTCCACTACTGTAACTCTCTCCTCCTAGGTCTCCCAGCTAAATACAATTAGACCTCTGCAGATGGTACAGAACTCCCGCCGCGAGGATCCTGACCAACACCAACAGACGAGAGCACATCACGCCTATACTCCACAACTTACATTGGCTACCAATTAAATTTAGAATTCTCTTCAAAGTCCTCATGATGATTTTTTAAAGTGACGCACAATTTAACACCTCTTGATCTTAACTTCCCTCTCCGTTTCCATAAATCCTCCAGACCGGTCAGATCAGCCTACAAAGGATCTCTCGACGCCCCCTCAATCAAGACCGCCTTAAGGAAAACGTGCCCTATCTACTGCTGGTCCTTCTCAATGGAACTCTCTTCCCCCAGATCTCCCGGCTAGAAACATGCCCACTAACTTTAAAAAAAACAAACAAACTCAAAACATGGCTCTTCAAACAAGCCTTTTCCTAGCGTATAGCAGATGGACTCAGGACCAATGGGTATAGTGTACTCCTGTTAGCGAGTTGGAGACAGATCAGATTCAATCTGACGTCAGCCCCTAGTACATATACACCTGCAGGAAGTGCAGCTCCTCAGTATTTTCCGTCTCCATAGCAGTTAGGGACTATCTGCACGCTCTCAGAGCGTTAGACTAAAATTTAAAGAACAAAACCGAAATTTAAAGAAGAAACCTACCTGAAGACGAGCCCCGCACTCCTGCAGTGATACCCTCGGGTCCCTCCCCCAATTGAGTTTCCCGAGGTGGATTTCCGTGGTCCCTCGGAGGTGAGCCTCGGTCCGGTGGGCCGATTCGCGGCAAGGGACTTAGCACCCCGATCTCAGGCCGCGTCTGAGAGGCAGCGGGTTGCAAACCCCCTCGAGCGTGGCGGTGAAGGTATTTGCCCTCTCCCCCCGCAGCTGGAGACCACCCGGAGCAAAACCGGTGAGCTCCGAAGACAAGGTAAGATAGAAATCTTCTCTTAATCCGGTCTCCGAAGATCGAGGAGGAGCACAAATGGGCGATCGGAATCTGTGCCACCGGGTTGAATCCGCCCTAGCAGAGCTAGGCCCCGGCTGTTCCAGGGTCCTGCCCACGTGGAGACCCTCCAAGGAGGTCCGCCATATTGCCCCAGGCATGCTCGCCGTCGCCATCTTGACCTTGTTCGCCGCGCCGCCCGCCCGTCCGATCCAAGCCGGCACAAATTAAGCTAAGTGCACAAATTATTTGTGCGCTATTCTTAGGCGCACATAAAAACCTTACGCGCATAAGTTACGCTCACAGTACAAGGCGCACATCTACGGCTAGGTGAACATCTGCGCGCACATATCAGATGCAATGGAGCGCATAAGAGCTTACGCGTCCACAGAAATGGCACCTCCAGAAACAGGAATAAAAGCTCAAGGCCTCTGCCCAGCATGCCACATCAGAGCCGCACAGAGCGAGGAAGCAGACGCCCTATGCGCACACTGTGAGGAGGCCCTGGGAGATCCAGGTCAGGGCCAGTCCCACCCAGGGCCCAGTGCTAGCTGCTCAGGGGGCACCCCGGACCTAGCAGGCCCCAGTGAGTCCATCCACAGACGGGGACCCCCAGGGAACCGGCGCCCCTCACTTAGACCCGCATCGATCTCCTGGGTAGAGTTATTTAAGGGGATTCACGCCTTTGTCAAGATGCAAACTGAACACCAGGCGGACCAGCCATATGCGACACCGGAAGACCCTCATGCCCCAGGACCCTCGAGGCCTAGGCACAGGCTCCCACCACCCAGAAGCCCACCTACGGGGTCACTGATTTCTCGAAGAAGAAGTCGAGCCCCTTGAGGAGGGAGAACTTCCTTCGGGGACAGAGCACACCGAACCAGTGAGACCGCTTCTTCTCAAAGGATGAGCTTCCGGACCTTGTATCCCAATGCCTATCGGAACTCGCTATCCCGGGCCAAGGCACCCCGGGGGAACATAGAATGAATCCCCTGCTGGAAGGGCCTTCAACAGACGTCTCGCCATTTTCCTCTCTTACAGGCGGCACAACAGCTAATTGACCTGGAGTGGATTCGCCGGAGTCCTCATTCAAAGGGGGTCGAGGCCTTATTGCCATGTACCCCCTGGACCCAGCAACCAAGGAGCTTCTGGCATTGCCCTAGAGTGGACGCCATAGTTTGCGCGGGTCGCTAAGCGCACTACCATCCCAGTGGAGGGGAGAGCGGTGCTCAAAGGATGCACACGACCGGCGCCTGGAAGCCATACTAAAACAAGCATTTGAGGTGGCAGCCATGTCCTTTGCAGATTGCGGCCTGCTGCACCGTGGTGACACGTTCCTGTTTATCCCAAGCCAGGAACAACACCCCGGGAGAAGACATGGAATCAGCACTATCATTCCTCACCTGACACTGCTTCCGATCTAGTGCGCACAGCAGCCAAAGAGTGTCATCCACAGTGGCAGCCAGAAGACAACTCTGGCTTCGAAATTGGTCGGCTGACACCTCCTCCAAAACACGCCTCACGAGAATGCCCTTCAAAGGATCCCTCCTGTTCAGCAGCAAACTAGAGAAACTGGCTAACAAGTAGGGCGACTCCCCATTACCCTCACCTGCCGGAAGACAAGACGAAGAGAAATCAGTGTCCTTTTCCCAGGTCCACCAGAGGCAGAAGCTCACAGCGCTTCAACCCTTACAAGAACAAACTATCAAGCGCCCCGCCTACAGGCAGGAACCAGTCCTTCGGAACAAACACAAGAAGAGGGGAACCAGCTCGAGTCCAGGCCCCAGCTGCACCCCACAATGAGATTCAGCTGACCCATCCAAGGGAAGAAGCCATAGGGGGCAGGCTAACCCTATTCTACCGCAGATGGGTCGAGATAATTTCGGACAAGTGGGTCCTAGCCATCATCCGAGAAGGGTACTACCTGGACTTCCTTCGAACCCCTCCGGACAAGTTTGTGGAATCTCCCTGCCACGACCCCCGCAAGAGGGCGGCAGTGGAAGCTACACTGACCAGACTTCTGGCCCTCGAGGCCATTACCCCAGTACCTAACACGGGAAACAATACTGGGACATTACTCCATTTACTTTATCGTACCCAAGAAAGAGGGTACATTCAGGCCCATCCTGGACCTCAAGTCGGTCAACCGACACCTAAGGATCCCACGCTTCCGCATGGAAACCCTATGATCGGTCATACGTGCAATACAGCCAGGAGAGTTCCTCACATCCCTGGACCTGTCGGAGGCCTACTTACACATCCTAATTAATCAGGAACACCAGCGCTACCTACGCTTCAAGGTCCTGAATCGTCACTACCAGTTCCGGGCACTACCCTTCGGGTTAGCCACTGCAACCCCGGACGTTCACCAAGGTAATAGTAGTGGTGGCGGCAACACTCAGGAAGGAATCCTCGTTCATCCTTACCTGGACGATTGGCTGATCAGAGCAAAATCACCGGAGGAAAGCCACCAAGCAACCAGCAGAGTCATAGCTCTACTGGAAAGCCTGGGATGGGTAGTCAACACAAACAAGAGCTCCCTACAGCTCTCGCAGTCGCTGGAATACCTAGGAGTCCGATTCGACACCAAGGAAGACAAGGTCAGCCTGACCCCCACGAGGAGATCAAAGCCGTGGGACCGGCTCCAGACCTTGCTGAGCGCCCCCCGTCCCACAGCATGGGATTACCTGCAAGTCCTCGGACTAATGGCATCCACACTGGAAGTGGTGCCATGGGAGCGAGCCCACATGAGGCCCCTGCAATGCTCCACTCCTATCACGGTGGAGCCCCACAATCCCAGAACTACCTCCGTACGTCTACCACTACCAGGCAGAGTCTGGACCCAGCTAAGGTGGTGGGCTACAGACCAGCACATGAGCCGGGGGATCAAGACTATCCTCCCCAACCTAAACCCTGCTCACCACAGATGCCAGCCCACACGGGTGGGGAGCACACTGCGAAGAGTTAAACCGCCCAAGAGCGGTGGAACGAAGAAGAGGCGGGGTGGAACATCAACCGCCTAGAAGCACGGGCGGTTCAGATTAGCCTGCCTGCGGTTCACCCACAGACTTCGAGACAAAGCGGTCAGTGATGTCGAACAACGCCACGACGGTGGCCTACATCAACTGGCAGGGCAGAACCAGAAGCCAACAGGTGTCCCTTAGAAATAGACCCTCTGATGGCTTGGGCGGAAGCAAATCTTCCAGGACATCTCCGCCGTCCACATCGCCGGGAAGGACAACACCACGGCAGACTTCCCTCAGCAGGGAAAGTCTAAACCCAGGAGAATGGAAGCTGTCAACCACAGCCTTCAAGATGATAGTGAATCGGTGGGGGACTCCAGACTTGGATCTTCTAGCAAACAAATCCAACGCTCAAGTACCCAGATACTTCAGCCGCAGGCGGGATCCGCAGTCCCAGGGGATCGACGCCCTGTTCCCTGTACGTACCTGGATCAGTCCAGACAGTGGGTTATGTCCCCAATCCAGCAGATGGAGTCAGCACAAGCTTTGAGGGGGCGTATCCATATATACTACTACCCCCTCTGCAGGAGTTCAGTATCGAGTATATCAAAGCCAGAGTAAGAAACCCCCGAAGGATCAAGTTTGTGGAAACAGATAATGAAAACAATTGTAACCGCAACAAGTAACTGCAAACATCCTACCAACTTGTAGGGAGCTGTGAAAAACAGCGAAAAGAAACGACTGTGAAGACACAGAACACTGCGAGCAAGAAGTAGCGCAGAGCTGAGCAGGATCAAGAACCCAAACGCGGTGGGCGTCTGGACTGATCCATGGTACTACAGGAACGAAAATTAGCAGGTAAGTAATAATTTTCTTTTCCCTGTACGTACCTGGATCAGTCCAGACAGTGGGATGTACCCAAGCTTCCCTAAATCGGGTGGGGTCCTGCGAGGCCTGCTCGGAGAACCTGCTCGCCAAAGTGTCCAGAGACTGAAGAGGCGAGGTGCCGCCTGAGAACGTGTAGAATGCGCTACGATTCCGGGTGGGGGAGTCCGACCCGCCCCAATGTAGGAAGCAGCAATGCCGGCCTTCAGCCATCTGGCAATGGTAGTTTTCGAGGCCTGAGACCCCTTCTTAGGACCGGTCCAGAGTACGAAGAGATGGTCAGAGGTCCGGAACTCATTGTAGCCTCCAGATAGAGGCGCAGAGTGCGCTTGACATTCAAGAGACGGAGAGACTTCGGCTCTGAGGAAGAGAAGGATGGCAACTCCACCGTCTGGTTCACATGGAATGCAGAAACCACCTTCGGTAGGAAGGAGGGAACGGTGCGAAGCGAAACTCCAGAGTCTGAGAAACGGAGATAGGGCTCTCTACACGACAGAGCCTGCAGCTCCGAGATGCGTCGAGCGGAACAGATGGCCACAAGAAATACAGTCTTGAGAGTGAGATCCTTTATCGTTGCGCTGCGCAGCGGCTCAAACGGTGGTCCCGACAGGGAGCGAAGCACAAGGTTAAGACTCCAGGAGGGACAAGGGTTCCGTAACGGAGGACGCATATGCTTGCCACCCTTGAGAAAACGAGCAATGTCAGGATACTGTAGAAGAGAGCCCCCATCGCTCAACAGCGAACCAAGGGCGGCCACCTGAACCCGTAGTGAATTATAGGCGAGCCCTTTTTCCACCCCCGCCTGTAGAAACTGAAGGATGTGAGGTACAGAAGCCTTAGCGGGTCTCGTGGCCTGGCTGGTACACCACAGCTCGAACACCTTCCAGACTCGAACATAGGCCGCCGATGTTGATGTCTTTCGTGCCCGCAATAGCGTGGATACTACCGCCTCCGGGTAGCCCCGACGCCGGAGGCGGCGCCTCTCAAAAGCCAGGCCGCAAGACAGAAGAGTTCTGCCTGCTCAAAAAATACCGGGCCCTGATGTAGGAGCTGGGGGAGGTGCCCCAGCCTGATTGGCCCGTCGATCACCAGCTGTAGCAGGTCCGCAAACCTGGGTCGCCTGGGCCATTCTGGGGCGATGAAAACCACGGTCCCCTGATGGCTTTCTATTCTGCGGAGCATCCTGCCCACCAGGGGCCATGGTGGAAAAGCGTAGAGCAGAAGATGTGGCGGTCACGGGAGGACCAGGGCATCCACTCCCTCCGCGCTGCGCTCTCTCCGGCGACTGAAGAAGCGTGGAGCCTTGGCGTTGAGAGCGGACGCCATCAGATCCAAGTGGGGGGCCCCCCACCGATGGACGAGAAGTTGCATCGCTTTGTCGGAGAGAGACCACTCTCCGGGGTCCAGCAGTTGACGACTGAGGAAGTCCGCCTGGACGTTGTCCACACCGGCGATGTGCGAGGCCGCTAGCCGGACGAGATGACGCTCCGCCCATTGCATCAGCAGCGCCGCCTCGAGCGCGGGCTGCGCGTGCCTCCTTGTCGGTTGATGTAGGCCACGGTGGGTAGCGTTGTCCGATAGGATTCTGACTTCCGGTTCCGAAGAAGCGGGAGGAAATGTCGCAGAGCTAGCCGGACCGCTCTGGTTTCCAGACGGTTGATTGACCACTTCGCCTCCACCGTGGACCACGTCCCCTGCGTGGCGCTTCGATCGCAGACTGCACCCCAGCCTGCTAGACTGGCATCGGTGGTCACCACCACCCAATTTGGCAGATCGAGGGACACGCCACGGGCCAGGTTCGGCGGATCCAACACCAGCCCAGACTGTCCCTGGCATTCTGTGGGAGTGGGAGAATCATCTGGTAGTCCTGCGATACTGGTTTCCAACGGGAGAGGAGCGCCCACTGTAAGGTCCTGAGGTGCGCGAAAGCCCAAGGTACAAGGTCGATGGTGGACCCCATCACTCCCAGGAGTTGCAGGTAGTCCCAGGAGGTGGGCTCTGGTAACGCAGAGAACCGTCGTGTGTGATCCCGCAAGGATTGAGCTTTGTTCTGGCGCAGAAAAACTTTGCCCAGTAGGGTGTCGAAGGTCGCCCCCAAAAAAACCCAAGCGTTGCGAGGGCATGAGGGAGCTCTTGGAGAAGTTCACTACCCATCCCAGGGAATGTAGAAACCGTACTACTCGAGTCACCGCTGAGCCTCCATGATCGAATGACTTCGCCCGGAGGAGCCAATCGTCCAGATAAGGATGAACCAGGATGCCCTCCTTCCGGAGAGCTGCCGCCACGACTACCATGATCTTGGTGAAGGTGCGCGGCGCCGTCGCCAATCCGAACAGGGAGAGCCGTGAACTGAAAATGCTGGTCCAGAATTTTGAAACGAAGGAAACGGTGGTGGTCCGGGCGGATGGGAATGTGCAGGTAGGCCTCTGTTAAGTCCAGGGAGGCGAGGAACTCCCCCCGATGCACCACCGCAATCACTGACCGGAGCGTTTCCATGTGGAACCGAACGACTCGAAGGGATTTGTTGACTTCCTTGAGGTCTAGGATAGGCCGGAAGGAACCGTCCTTCTTTGGTACGACGAAATAGATGGAATAGTGGCCCGAGCCCACCTCTCCGAAGGGCACGAGCGCAATAGCGCCTATCTCCCGGAGTCTGTCCAGAGTCAGCTGCACTGCCTCCTCTCTTGAGGTCCAAGCCACAGGGGGAAAAGATGAACCTTCCCTGCGGGGGGCGGACAAATTCCAATGCGTAGCCGTGTTTTATGGTATCCAGGACCCACTGGTCCGAGGTGATCCGTGCCCACTCCGCGTAGAAATACGTTAGTCGGTCCCCAATCTTGGGGACAGGGGAGTGGGCGAGACTGGCATCATTGTGAAGACTTGGTATAGGGGTTCCCGGTTCCGGGAGTAGTGCGTGCGGGCAGACGCCCGCGAAAGGAGCGCGACCAGGGCTGAGACCTGGGGGCGGATGACCGGGAGCCCTCCTGTCTGTATCCCCTGTAGCGCCGTGCGCTCTGGCTCTGGTCTGAGAAGAAGAAAATGCTCTGGATTGGTCGAAACCTATCCTCCGGCAGCCGATGAACAGCGTTCTCCCCCAGGGACTTGATGATCTGGTCCAAATCCTCCCCGAAGAGGAACTTGCCCCTGAAGGGAAGAGAGCCCAGACTCGACTTAGAGGACGTATCAGCCGCCGAATTGCGTAGCCACAGTAGTCGTCGTGCTGCCACTACCGAAACCATGGATCTTGCGAGGACCCGAAAAAGGTCGTATGAGGCGTCCGCCCCATACGTCACTGCGGCTTCTAGCCGATCTGCCTGGGCAGCCTCATCGGACGGCAGGTTCTGAGATGTGAGGAGTTGTTGCACCCAAAGGAGACTAGCCCGCTGGCAAGCGAACTGCACATCACCGCCCGCATACCCAGAGCGGAGACCTCAAAAACCCGCTTAAGGAAAACTTCCAACTTACGATCCTGTGTGTCCGCAACGCCGCACCTCCCGTCACTGGGATAGTCGTCCTCTTCGTGACCGCCGACACTGCGGAGTCCACCTTTGGGACCTTGATGAGGTCCAGAAAATCTTCGGGGAGCGGGTACGGCTTTTCCATAGCCCGGCTGCTCTTCAGGGAGGCCTCCGGGGTGTCCCATTCCCTGGTGAGAAGTTGTAAAAACGAGTCATGAATGGGAAAAGCCCGAGCCCTCGGCCGGAGTGCCGCCAGGACAGGATCTCCCTTCCTTGAAGAAGTGACGACAGCGGGAGCTACTGGGGCAGGCGGGTCTGGTGGCGGGTCCAAATCTAATTCTTGGATGATCTGCGGGATGAGGTCGTCCAGCTCTTCCCTCTGGAAGAGGCGTAGGGTACGCGGATCATCCCCCTCCTGCGTTGCCGTCCCCTTGTCCCCCGTCCGAGAGGTCAAGTCCATGTCCCGCTGGGTCTGGCACCGCCCCCACTGCCGCGGGCGTGGATCGGACCCGGGTAGGAAGGCGGGAGGCCCCCACTCCCGGAGGGTCGGGGGGGGCCGGCGTCGAGGGCGACATCCGAGGGATCTTAGGAGGGAGGGGTCCCACAGGTGCTTCCAGCCCCTGCAGATAAGCGGTATGCATGAGCAGGATAAACTCCGGAGAGAACCCCGGCCTGCTCGGGTGCGCTTCGGGGGCGGCGTGGTTCCTGCTCCCTGGCTCTGGGGTGCTTGGTTCCTGCACCAAAATCGGGGGAACACCCCCGCTGGTAGAGTCCTCCAGGGATCCGTTCTCCCTCGTGGCCTCCAGGGATCCGTTCCCCCTCGTGGCCTGCGCCTCAGGGCGCTCAGAATGTAAAATGGCCGCCGTTCCCGCCAAAAATGGCGGAGTGGCCGGCCCGCGCCGCCCGGGCAAAAAAGAGAAATCAGTCAGGGACTGTGAGGTACCTTCCCCCCCGGGGAGGCATCGTGCACAGATGCCCTCCCGGGAAATCCGGGACCCCGGGTCTCCGCAGGCCGCACAGCGGGACGGCCGCGGCATCGGGATCGCTGTAGGAGAAAAGAAAAAGCCACGGGGGGGGCCCACGCGCACAAAAGCGCCGCTGCGGGGGGGCCTGGTCGGCCCGCACTGCCCGCTGTCCGAAAATAGAGGAGGGTGCCGCGGGGGGGCCTTCCCGGCCACACGACCCGCCCCAGACATCTTTCCCTAAATGGCTCAGCAGCCCATGAGGAGCTGTAAAATGGCCGCGGGTGAGGGAGTAAAGAGCGAAGAGGCCGGCTCCACCGGCTTTCGCGGGCACCGGGGGCTGAGCTGTGAAGGAAAAAACTACAAAGGAAAAAAAACAAACTTACCCCTGGCTGCAACGAGAAATAAACAGCAAGGCCGCAGAGAAGAGACAAGGAAGATAAGGAAGATAAGCCACTCCCCAGAAGTTGAAAGAACTCTGCCTTTTTTTTTTTTTTAAACTTAATACAAACTTGATACAAACTTGATCCACAGAAAAAGACAACAACAAGCCATAATCAAGCTAGAAAGTGAAGAAAAAGGAAAAGGAGGGGAAGCCTGATTCCCCTACTCGCATCTGCTGGAGTCAGAAGATACTGAACTCCTGCAGAGGGGGTAGTAGTATATATGGATACGCCCCCTCAAAGGCAACCATTGCCCGCTGGATCAAGGAAGTCATCAAGGCGGCCTACGTAGAAGCGGGAAAACCACCACCTCTACAGGTCAAGGCCCATTCCACCAGAGCCCAGGCGGTTTCCTGGGCAGAAACCAGAATGCTGTCACCTGCCGAGATCTGCAGGGCGGCAACGTGGTCCTCCATCCATACCTTCCAGATTCTACCGTCTGGATGTTCAGGCTTGGGAGGACACAGCATTTGCAAGAGCAATCCTTAATGGACCACGGCAGCCTCCCACCTAGTTCGGGAGTAGCTTTTATACATCCCATTGGTCCTGAGTCCATCTGCTACATGCTAGGAAATGGAGAAATTACTTACCTGATAATTTCATTTTCCTTAGTGTAGACAGGTGGACTCGGCAGCCCATCCTCGGCTGCCACTATACATGGTCCTTCAACGATTCAAGGGTAAGCCATGCTTTCATTTCCCTAGAGCATCCACCCTGCCGGGTGTCGACGCTTTCCGGTTGGGCACACTGGCGGTCTCCAGCTATAGTCAACCAACCAGTTCAAGTTAATCAAGTTTTTAACGTTCTAACAAAAGTTATCTAAGTTAATCATATTAAGTTAATCAATCAGTCAGTCACACATATATCCACAATGCTTTGCAAGGAAGAATACTGAAGCACTGCACTTCCTGCAGGGGTATATGTACTAGGGGCTGACGTCAGATTGAAATCTGATCCGTCTCCAACTGCTAACAGTAGTACACTATACTCATTGGTCCTGAGTCCATCTGTCTACACTAAGGAAAACAAAATTATCAGGTAAGTAATTTCTCCATTCCTCAACAGACAATCCTCCGATGAAATCAGGAAGATCATTCCCGGATCACTAACTGATACTGTTTCACACGCATAAGGAAACACTCCTCCTCTCTAGTTCATTCCTTTTCCATTCATACCCGGAATAGTCTCTACATATGGTTGAAAAAGACTAAACACACACTCTGACTTCCCTTTTGGACTTATTATCATCGTTCATTTAATCGCATTGTTTTAGTATCTAGAAATGAATTTTACTTGCTGATCTTCGTATTGGCTTTCCCTACCATTGCTTCGCCATTTTCTCATGTCTCTGGATTTGATATTGTTTGAGTCATCCCAATTATTAGGTGCTCACACTTTTGCAGTTATTAGTTACCATGTTTTTGTATTTTATCCCTTGCTCCCAGTTCCAGGATACCCTGTTCTATGTAATGCCTGTTGCAACTTTGTGTTTTTCTGTAAACCGATGTGATATGTAATTTTCACATGAATGTCAGTATATAAAAGTCCTAAATAAATAAATCTTCAACGTTCATCTTAGCACTACTGCAGCATATCAGCAAATGGAAGGAGTTCTGATCTCTTTCTACCCTTTGTTATCCAAATTCATGAGAAAATTATGGCATTCCAGGCCTCTAGTCAGTAAACATCCAGTGCCTTGGACCTCAAGGTAGTACTGGTTCAATTCATGAAGCCTCCTTTTGAAACTCTCGAGTTGATGAACTTAGTTTTTCCTAGGACAAGCAGGATGGTAGTTCTCGCACACAAGTGACATCATCGGATGGAGCCCAGCACGAAAAACTTATGTCAAAGTTTCTAGAACTTTGACTAGGCATACCAAACATACCCTATACCACACGTCCATACGGGGTCCCTCTTCAGTCTGTTTTTTTCCCCCGTGGAGCTTTCGCCTCGTGGTCACTGAGCTCGGGCTCTTTTTGTTAAGAAAGCTATTGGCAAACCTTTCACCGATAGTCTTCGAGTTTTTTCTCATGGGTCCCTATCTTGTTCCCTAGTCAGGTTTTTCAGTGGTTCGGTAAGTTTTATTTCAGTTCTGTCTCCCCCATGGCGGCGGGTGCCTCTGTGCCCGCTGGCGTAAGCCACCCACCGCCTCTTGTCATTTTTGCTCCTTTCAGTTCATATCATCATGGACTTGGGTTTTTGTCGATGCCCTCAGTGCCCAAGGGCTATGTTCCTTAGAAACCCACATGAAGTGTGTATCTTTTTTTTTTTTTTTAATAGATAGATAGAGACAAAGGTAAGAGAGGGGGAGCGAAAGATAGAGACAAAGGTAAGAGAGGGGGAGCGAAAGATAGAGACAAAGGTAAGAGAGGGGGAGCGAAAGATAGAGACAAAGGTAAGAGAGGGGGAGGAACAAATTATTTTGTTCCCCAGAGTATCAGGCTTACAGCAATCGTGTGAATACCTTGGTACTCAGTCGTCCAGCAATATACCCACACTTTATATATTCCTTAACTGACCAATCAAAGTACATTCAGGATGTTGTTTCTAGATAACTATAGTCCATTTCATTTGAGAATGTATCAGGCCAATCAGCTAATGGGTCTGGGGTGTTGGCTGGCTGCATTCCAGCAGTAGGCTGGCTGCATTCCAGCACGTACACAGGGTCCTCAGTAGTCTTAAACTAAAACTAGCATTCTTGAATACAGCAGAGATGAGGTACTTCAGAAAGTCAATGCACAATATAACATACATATCCCCTCTTGAAGGGTTTATGCCTAGAAACCCTTCACATATGGGCGGGGCCGTGGGTGCCTGTCTTAGGTTGTCCCTTACATCCTAAGCTAGCCTTAGGTGAAGAAATCTTACCCGTCGTTGGCTAAACCCCCACTATTGTTCCCTACCCATTTAATTCATGGGGAAGCTCATGTATGTCCATCATTAAACGCTGACGGATAGTAGTTACTTGATCTTGCACTGCAGATGAAGAATTGACCATAATTTTCAGTTCAGGCATCTTGGGTATGGCTGCAGCGATGAAAGATCCAAATCGTCGAAAGCAGAGGCATATGCATGGTAGGCAAAGGCATAGCAAAAGTCCAATACATAGGAATATCATGAGAAAGCAGATAAAAACTTTCAAACCAGCTCCTAGTTTTGAAAACCAGGGACCAAATCCATTGAAGATACCATCAAACCAAGATGAATCCCATAATCGACCTTGATAGCAATATTAAGCTTAGAGAGATTAACAATCTTTTCCATGGCATTCTTAACTATGTAAGATCGATTCACTATGTGTACAACATTCAGAGCTGTTCAAAACAGTACAGAGACCTCCTTGAGCTGCGAGAATGTAATCTAAGCCCTGTCTGTTATATTGGGCCATTAAGGTTACCTCATTTAATTGTTCTTGTAAGGCATTGATAGCACTATTAAGTAATATTACAATTACATGTAATAACGATTGTAGTCGGCGTATGGCCATGCCAAGTTCTGCTGTGGCAGCTACTGGACCGAAAGGTAACCAGACAGTAGATGACAAAGCATCTAAACTAGTTTTGGTCAACGGGTAAGTACTATTAATCAAGCGCTCGCTGAAGTGCTGCATCTTCGGGCGCAACTGGAGAGGCTAGATTGAGGCTTCTCCTAAAGCGGTGGTGTATTGGGGCATCATCATCATAGTCATCATTATAATGAACATGATTAGGGGGATAAAGAGATATCACTCTTGTAAGAGGAATAACTGTAACAAGTGCACAGAACGAAAAGTGTTGGGGAAGGTGAGTATATATTTTACCATGGCACCACCAGTATTGACCCATATAAGTAGAAGCTCCTGGAGCAAAGCTTGTAATCAATCCATACACAGTGTATCGTGAAGCAAAGGGAGTTTGAAACTTAGTTATCTGTGTACGTACAGTGTTTTCCATTTCCACATCCAGAAAAGAGACTAAGTGGTAATTTGTCAAGTAAACTACGAAGGGGGTGTGTCTGTGTACTCAAAGTTTTAGAGTGGAATGGGGCAAATGATGCGGAGAAGTCTGATACAGTCGTGACATATGAAGAATACCCTATTCCGTCTAATTGACTTCTAAAATTGTACTGAGCATACTCCGTATCTACATCAATACGCCACTGGTGTGTAAGAATATTATATGTAAAGTTACAGGGAATATTAGTGAGAGAGTCATAACTTGCACTCGTGTTCATTATGCATAAGTATGATTTACTTGAGGCGTTACCTGTTAGTGGGGGAAATCGTACTCCAGGGTAACGTGCACTCCAAGTTTCATTAGTGGGAAGTTGGGCATAGTCAGGACTAAATAAATCTGTTCTGTCAACACCAATGATAGTGCCGTCTGCCTGTCCTAAGGCAAAACGATGAGGCATACATACTAAACATACATCAGTATCATCAATAGGCTATACCACTCTAAGAACACCGGCCACCCATGAATTTTCCTTTAGGGCAGGCACAGGGTAAGAAGAAACATGGAAGAAATAGAAAGAGACTACAAGAAGGAAAAGAATAAGAGAACGCATGCGCATGGTGATCACCATTATAAAAAGAAAAACAACAAATTAAAGGAGAGAGACAATAGAAATAGAAAAGAAAGAGAGGTATAAGAAGCAAAAATATTATTTAAAAAATAACTGCAACCTTTTCCTATTCTCTTCTACCTTATATATCTACCGTGATTATAATCAGTGTATGTACCTTATGTAATCTGATCAGTTCTTACCCTAAGCTTAATATAACATATATATATAATTCACTTTTGATAACAATCCTGCCTAAAGTTATCTACTATACTAAACAATCCTAATCCTTATCTATCAAGGTCTTAAACCAATTATGAGACTAATATAAAGCAAATGGTTAATCTCAAACCTAACCTTATAACAACTTAATATTAAAATCAAAACACAAAATAGGAGCAATGCTGGAAATAATAACAAAAATGATAGCAAATTCTGATCCAGCAATGAGTCACGAATCAGAAGGGACACAAGAAATCATGTCCTATTCAATATTGTCAGAATCAGCTACTTTATGTTGAAGTCTAATATCCTTAAGATGAGTCCACACAGTGTCTTGTCCAAGTTTCACTGCGGTTGGAGTTATAGCCGTAACAGTGAAGGGTCCAACATACACAGGATCCTTCCAAGTTTTATGAGTGAAGTTCTTTCTCCACACGGTGTCTCCTATTTCCACTTTTCCCGACAGCTGCAGATCTGTATTCTGATGAGTGCCTATAACGGACTGCATATATGTTAAAGCAGAGCAAAGGTTTTTCCAATAGACGGGCAATTGGTCCAACGTAGCAGTGCTAGCGGTTACCCATGGCATGCAGCGTCCTGTAGTCAATTGAAAAGGAGAAAGCTTTAATTTAGTAAGAGGAGCATTCCTAAGATATAACAGAGCCCATGGCAAGCACTTCTCCCATGATTGCTTTGTATGCTCCATTAACAACCGGAGCCTAGTTTTCAGTAGGCCATTATACCTTTCCACAAGTCCATTGCTCTGAGGGCGGTAAATGGCTACTCGACTGTGATAACACTGTAAAAGATTGGTAATTTGATCCACTAACCTGTTTGCAAAATGTGGTCCGTTATCCGTGACTATACAATGCGGAAACCCATGTCTTGGAATGATTTCAGTACATAACATCTTTGCCATAACATCCCCTGTTTCACGTCTACAAGGATATGCCTCTATCCAATGTGAATATCTGTCTACACAAACCAATAAAAAGCGTTTACCTGATTCTTCTCGGCTACCCATGTCTGTGAAGTCACAGTGCCATTCAATACCAGGGCCCTGTGGTTTAGGAATGTGCCCTGAGGCTACCGTGAAACCCTTTTTCGATGTATTAGCCATACAATTGTTACAATTATGGATAATTTCGTGACACAAAGAATGAATTTTGGGACTCCACCAAGACATAGTAATTTCCTCAATAATTTGGATTGCAGGCCGATGTGCTGGCAAATGCAATTGCGATATCATTCTATGTAAAGCAGCTAAAGGCAAACATGGCTTCCCTGAGGGGTGTACATACAAGAAACACTCCTCTGAAGGATAACTTACAGGAGAAGCTCCAGCTAAGAGCCACTCTTCAATTTCTGCAGCAGTATGCATTTGTTGTAATTGATAAGCTGTCTGAATAGGACTAGGGACAAGATCTTCAGGGTAAAGTAAGGGCGTCTCCTTTTCCTCCTTTAAGGGATCCTTTTCCTGATCATCCCCTAGTGTTACATCTGTACCCATTCGCTTCGCCTGTGCTCTAGTGACCACTAAAGCTGATAGTCCTGGTTGGGGTTTAAACTGTTCCAACTTCTTATCTACAGCATCATTCCCATAAGCTTCCCAAGACACACTTGGGTCCTGATGCCCTTTAACCCAGACAATGGCAACAGACTCTTCTAGCAGTGAATTCTTCTAACGATTCAAATAACTTCTGCCAAATACTCACACTGCTCAAAGTCATACCAGTACCTGAAACCATACCTCTCCGTTTCCATTTGTGTCTATGTTGGTGTACTGAAGAAAAAACATAATGAGAATTGGTGTAAATGGTTACTGAGGTCAGGGGCGATCTATCCTTGAGTAAGTGGGTCAGTACGCATGTTACAGCAGTCAGCTCTCCCACCTGAGCTGTACAATGAGGAGGCAATGTGAATACGTGTTCTTTAAAATCTGAGTAGAATGTCGCCGTATCTGCAAAGCAGCAAAACCTAGAGCAATAGAGGCATGACCCCCTGCATCTGTGAACCAGTGTTCTCCTTCCTCTAAAGGGCTGGCTTGCAACCAGAGATCATCTTCTAGTGGCAACTTCTGAGTACATGTATGAGGGCAAAGTATATGATCAGTAACCTCTAAAATCTGTTGTAAAGTGGTGGCAACTGCAGGTACTGTCTTTCCCCATGGTTTCAATTCAGTAGCTGATGAAGCTAAAATAGCTATATATTTCCCAGTACGGGTTGCAGTGAGAGACATGTTCATCGGGGCTAACAAATATTCTACATCATGAGTGATGTGTATGGTCACTGTCGCATAAGGAATATAGTGAGCTAACTTTTCTCCAGCTGAAGCGCATGCTACCACTCCCCTCTCGCAGGTTGTTATCCCCTGCTCAATAGGGGAGAATTTCCCAGACAAGTAGATTAAAGGTTCCATAGAATTCTGTATACCTACTGCAGACCAAGTACGTCTACCTGAGGTTACCCATAAATGGACAGGCTGGGTGTTGTCGTATGTCTGTAGTGTATGAGCCTGCAATGCTTCAGATAATAGTCCTTTCAGTTCATTTACTTCCCGCTCAGATAGTCACCCTATCTTTTCCATTTCCTTTTGTATAAGTATACAAAAAACAAGCTTTCTCGCTAAAGGCATGTATCCAAAGCCTGCAAAAATTCAGAAGTCCTAAAACAGCACGTACTTCAGTTACCATAGTGGGAGGCATAGGTAAATTAGAAAGGGCCTTAACTAAATCATCACTGATGGAACGCACCCCCTTACCCAAACATTCCTAAAAAGGAAACCGTAGTCTTAGCTAGTTTGAATTTAGCCTTATTAACTTTGTACCCCAAACCATGTAATCTGGATAACAATTCATGTGACCATTTAATACAACTATCCTCATCTACAGTGGACAGCAACAAATCATCAACGTACTGACACAAACTCACACCTGGAGGCAATACTGCTTCAAAGGTTTCTAGATCCTTCCTAAGTTGTGTACTAAAAACTGTGGGACTATCTCGGAAACCTTGCGGGAGCCTAGTCCACTGATAACTATGAGGGCCAAATTGAAAAGAAGTAAGAGGCCTAGAGGTATCTGCGAGGGGCACACAATAGAAAGCATTGGACAAATCAATACAAGTTTTGTACAAATAAATAGAGGAAGAATGTAATAATGTCACTGGATTGGGCACATTCGGATAGATAGGAACAGTTAGATCATTTAGAAGTCTCAAATCCTGAACTAACCTCCAACGGCCACTTTTCTTTTGGATTGGGTACAAGGAAGTATTGTAGGGGGACTGGCTATATTCTAGAATATTAGCCTATACAAAATAAGCAATTTCGGCCTTAATAGAATCAAGAGAATCAGGTGGCAACGGATATTGATCCTGCTTAGGGCCATATGACGGATCTTTCAATTGGATGTGATGGGGCACAGCATTTTTTGCCAAACCAAAAACATTGGTATTTGCCTCTGTCCAGAGGTCCTGAGGTAAACTATGTATAAACTGTTCTCGTTTAGTGGCAGAAGAACTAGCGATCGCTAATAACAACGAAGGTTGGGTATCGCATGTCAATTGCACTTTAAATTCAGTCAATAAATCTCTGCCCAACAAATTAACTGGACAGTCTGGTGCATAGATAAACTTACAAGTGAGTACTGTATCATGCCACTTAACGGTACATGGGGTAGTATATTGCATAACATTTGAAGTTCCCGTAAGCCCAGTAATAGTCTGTGTTTCTGAAGTTAAGGACATGCTAGGTGGTAATTGCCTTAAAACTGAAACAGCTGCACCTGTATCAATCAAGAAATCAACATATGTAGCGCCATTTAACAAAAGTCTGGCGTGTGTTTCATGTTTATGAATGGGGACATGGATATCAGCTACTAACAGTGGGCTTGTGTACCTCAGCAGAATTTGACTGGGCCTGGCGTCATTGTGGAGGAGGGGCAAACTGGCTCAGACTTCCACTATTATTCCAAACATTGGGATTGAATTGAGACATAGGTCTGCGTATCCCCCCTCTTGAGGGAAATCTACCTCTCGCATACCCTCTCTGGTATATGGGGGCATTGCCAGGGTAGTGGCAATCACAGGCAAAGTGACCCATTTGCCCACACTGGAGACTTGGCAAGCGACGTTGAGGGGTTGGCCAATCAGGGGCATACCTTCCTTCCTCACGTTCCCAAATTCCCCCATCTCTTTCCCAATCCCAGGGTCCAGAGTGAGGACCTCAATCCACTGGGCGTCCTCGTCCTCTAAATCCCCCCCTTTGAGTAAGGCTAGACCCAGAAGACTGATAAAAACAACTCAGGTCTTCACTTCCTCTAGTATTCTGCTCACTTACTTTTTGTCCTTCAAACCCTTTAATCTGCAGCGCACAGACCTTAACTTGTACCTTCACTAATTCCTCCTGTGACTTCTCCCTTGCGTCCTCAAACTTGCGCACATGGTGTAAAATATGACTATTCATTTGTGTCCAATGCATGTCTGCTAGTCCCACCACTGAGGTGAGTGTTACGTAATTTATCAGGGAGTGTCTGTAGGAACATGTGACAGAAAACAGGAAGTGAATTAGGGTCACTATAAGGAGCTCCCATCTCTTGATTAAACATGTCTTGGAAAGAGTGTAAATGGGAATCAAAAGCAGTAGTCTTAGGATTCCAGCGGGCTGCGGACAGGCGTGCAAAATCTCTCTGCTTAGGATATATGTGTCGAAGTGCTTTCCATATATCAGGGTGATGTGAATTAAAAGCATCGCCATCATAAATATGTGTCTGCATTACTTCCTGACGATTGGCCTGTGCCCACACAGCTGTTTGTTCCAACCCAGGGGTTTGGGCAAATAATGCTTTTATATCCCCAATGGCTAACTGCATTCCCATAGTAAGTTTCTCTAAAGCTATAATCCAGCCATCTGCACCTCGAGAGAGGGGCGGCAAGCTAGAAAGAATTGTGCGCAAGTCAATGGATGTCCAGGGGACATACACCGGATGTGGCACACCCTCTGTTGTAGTTTTTGTCACAATTGGCAAAGCATGCACTGCATCATTCACTGCTCTAGGAGCACTACGAGGTGGCATATGCTGACCTTCATATTTCTTCCACACGGACAAACCTTTGGACATTATAATCCATCAGCCCGAGGACCAAGAGGGGTCCAGGATATCTCTAATGGCACTCCGAGCAGTATTCATATCACTTGTGGCCAAAGATCCCACAAGAGGATAAACTCTCATCTGTGGACTTAAAGCGAGAGTCCATCCATCCAAGGTGTCTAGCCACCTAGTAACATAAAAATAAGATTGTTCCATATCTGCTACGTATTCAGCTGGCGTACTGTTCCCTTGCTTAGTACTCTCAACATCTGTGTCCTCCCCGGTAACCAGATCCCAACGTGGTGCGATATGTATATGACGAAAAGACCAGGCAGACTGCTCCTGTTGAAGCGTGGACAAGGGAGGAGTCAGAGTAGGGGGACCAGCATGGGGGCGTAAGGGCAATGCCCATGGGGGACTTGGAGGCAATTGGGATGTCAAAAGAATGTGAAGGGAGGGATGGTGATAGCATAGGGCCACACGAACCTGAACCAGCAGGAGGTGTTCCCGATTCACCCAAAGAAAGTCTAGGTTCTTCCTTTGAAGTAATACCCTCCCCAATGGGAACACAATGTAAAGTCCCTTCAACCTTAATAGTCCCAGACATCGGCATATTAATAGGAGCCGTGAGACTCGATTGGGGTCCCTCCTCCAGGGGTGCAGTGGGGACTAAATGGGAATACCCCACAGCAGTAACAGTTTCCTCTGAAGGTGAGGACTGTGTACTCTGCAATAAACACCGTCTAGCATACTGAGGGTCAGTAACAACGGTGTACGGGGGTGGGGATTGATTACTCTAATTCCTTTTCCAAATATACCCTAGTCATGACAAACCAACTATGCACTTGCACATGATTAGATAATTTTGTGAGGGCATTGTTATTTAATTTGTTATATCTATTCTCAATAAAAGTCATCAGCTGTAAAAGCACAGATGGCTCAAAGGAGCCATCTACTGGCCACAAAAGAGAAGTGTCCTCCTTAGCCCAAGCCACCCATTTAGAATGGCAAAGTCTAATCAACTTCTCATCTGGCTTGTGCAAAGAAATGACATGCTCCAGCAGACTGGTAGAATTAACAGCATGCTTTAAACCTCCTATCTTTGTAGCCCAGAATTTAGACATAACAATTTACCAATGGGTAACAATGACTCCCTTATGAGAAGGAGCTTTATATTTTTATTTTTTCTTACCATAACGAATTTTCACACCAAGATGTACTCCTGGCTTTAACTCCATTGCAAGGAACAGTGACTTCTGGGCTTTAAGCAACAAGACGGACAGGCTGCTTAAACAAAAGCAAAACAAAGTGAAACTATCCAAACAACATACCTTCAATAGCAGTTTCCTCCCCTTTCAGGAAACCATTAACACGTAAATACTAACAGTCTTCTTCCAGATGACAGTCTTCAGACGTACGAATCCAGATGCCGGAAACTCCCGTTCGGTCCGGTGAGCCCAGCGCGAAGAACTGTGAAAAGGGCAATTATCTGGTCTGAGCAGGCAGGAGAGTCAAATTACAGCTGCAAACGACAAGTTCATTAAACCATCCTCTGCTACCAAAAATGTAGATTCTAAAGAACCATAACAGTTAGTAACTTGCGACTTTTATTTAAAGAAAGATAGAGACAAAGACAAGAGAGGGGGAGGAACAAATTATTTTGTTCCCCGGAGTATCAGGCTTACAGCAATCGTGTGAATACCTTGGTACTCAGTCGTCCAGCAATATACCCACACTTTATATTCCTTAACCGACCAATCAAAGTACATTCAGGATGTTGTTTCTAGATACATTCTCAAATGAAATGGACTATAGTTATCAGGCCAATCAGCTAATGGGTCTGGGGTGTTGGCTGGCTGCATTCCAGCACGTACACAGGGTCCTCAGTAGTCTTAAACTAAAACTAGCATTCTTGAATACAGCAGAGATGAGGTACTTCAGAAAGTCAATGCACAATATAACATACAAGACGCAATACAGTATCTCTCTCTTTAGAAAAAAAACAAATGATACCACAAGTGTAACTCTTAACGTTGTATCTGTATCTATTGATGATTCAATTATTTCTGATAAATTTAAGGTTTCTGGTTGCATCTTTCCTGTCCGTATTCCTCTGCCTGATTTCAAGGAGATATAATAGGCTTTCTCAATTGTTGGTAATGCTTGGCTAGGTATTTTTAGTATATTAATCATATACTCCTTAAACATCTCTTCTGCAGGTATCAATTCTTGTTTAGGAAAATTCAGAACTCTTAACTTGGAATACTTAAATTGATTTTCTATATATTCCAATTTCTTTTGATTTATTAGTTCAGATTTAATAAGATTTCTCTGAACATTTTCCACTTTTTCTAGTCTTCCTTCACATTTAACCAAATTATTTTGAGATAATAAAGCCATATTTTCCACATTCATTATTTTTTGCTGTTAACTGTAATCTGGGATAATTTGTTTATAGCTAGTTCCAATGATTTTATAGCTGTCCATAATGTGTCCATCGTTATCTCCAGAGGTTTCTGTGGCAAGAGTACATTCATAAGTTTGTGATTCGACCTCTCCCCCTTCAGCCAGGTCTCCACTCTTTTCTCCATTATTAGATTGTATAAAAACTTCATCTAGACCTGCATCCTCTGTAGGTCTATCCAGTATATTCCCTTTTACTGATGGTGGAGAGGGAGTTTTAGGATCTCCGGGGGTTAAAGAGATGTCACTGACCTGTGCCGTTGCCTCTCGCTCCGAGGCTTCTTGCACAGCGGTCTCCTCTCCCGGCATTTTACCATTTGTGACATGAAAGAGAGAGGACATTTGGGGCTGCGTTGGTATTAATAAATGAGACAAAGTCTGTGTCTCCCTTAAACGAGCCTTTCTCTTGGTGTGAGGCATGAAGTTATTAGAAAAACTTCTTTTATAAACAGTAATCAAGCTCTCTTTCTTTTATGTTCCTCCAATTTCATTTTATTTGTTCCCCTGGCTTGGGGGGGGGAGTCAAGGTGAGAGAGGAGCAAATAGAATAAGTATATAAATTTCACTTACTATTAGCAAACACATCCTGTTCTTCTTGTTCAGGAAACTTGCCCAAATAGGAAAGTTCAACCAAAGCCGTGTGCCCCTTAGGCGACGCGGCACCTACGCACTGCAGGAGAGGCTGGCTTTTGATATCCTTCCGGTCCCTCCCTGATGACGTCGGCGGCAAGGTCTCCTCCCCTTGCTTGGGGTCCGGTCGGCGTATAGGCACAGCGTTCAAGGGACGGTCAGCGTCCCAGTCCCCAGGCAATCGGGTAACTCTTACTGGAAAGACTTCCTTGGGCTCCTCTCTCTCCACTCCCCCGAAGTGTATATCTTCTGCTTGGGGGCATTGCATGACATTTGGAGGTGCCACCTGTGTGACCAAATGACCCCGAAGGGATGTCGTGCTCACCTTGACAAGATGGAGAAGCTCTTGGGGGTGAGAGAGTCCTAGCCGCTAACATCGGTGGCATTGACGCAGAAGGACCATGGAGCCACACTGAATGGATACAGAGCCATTGACACCAGCGGGGCCATCCACTTCGATGTCGCTGGCGATAGGGGCGCCAGGGACTGGCCCCTGTTCGTCTCTTCCAGGTCGAGGACATCGGGCTCGTCTTCGAGTTTGGCACTGGGGGAAGCCAATGCTCAGCCTTGGGGAGGAAGCATCGGCACCAGTCGACTTCGATGCCGGGCTCGGGTTGGTGCCGGTGCTTGCCATGATGCCCCCGAAACGACCCCTGTGGCGAGGAGTACCCATCCTCCATCGATGCTGGGGGTCTGTGACAGTCTCCACTGGTCCTGGTGTCAGTTTCCGATCAACTTTGAGGATCCGAGAAAGATCTGGCCACCCCTTCTACCTCCTAGTCCGTTTTGACATCAGCAACTTTTTAAGGAGGAGTTGGAGCAGTGTCAAATTGGCGGTCAATCGGGTGCTGCAGAGCATCGTGTTGGTACCGCTACTCGAGCGTCTTAATGTGCTTATCAGTGTGCTACCGACCCGCCGGTTCCTGGGAAGTCATCTATGTACAGCGGGGCACCAATGCTTCCCCTGATCTATGCGGTGCCCATCGCTGGTTCTTCTGAGGAAGCCCTGTCAGGGTCAGCAGTTGTCACCAAGGCCTGCAGCCCCTTGTCCAGCTTTGCCGGGGCCTGGCACTGGTGCCTAGGCCTCTGGACAAAGAAAGAGCACCCAGGGGCCCTATTCCCTGTGGATTTCAGCAAGGCCAAGGCCCCTTATGACCCCTGGTAGGATGATACTGCAGAATCCTGGGTCCACAGAATCGTCTCCTCCAGAGGAATAAAGGTCGTCTCCCCTTGAGGACCTGACCATCGCAGGCTTTGTAAGTGTGGTGGCAGAGGCCATCCCATTTCAGTTGATGACGGAGGATATCAGTTGATGACTGAGGAGGATATCAGGCACAAGATGCTGAAAATTCTCGTTTTTGGAGGCTCCTAAAGAGATCATGGTGGTCCCGGTACATGAGATTTTTTTTTTTTTTTTTATATATATAAACAGTTTTTTATTGGCAATCATGGCAGAAATAACACCAACAATATAGTGAACAATCAATACGGAGCATAAGTTATACATCAAGTAAGCCCTAATGGGCCAAAGTACAGCAAAAGATGATTAACCAATTTAGAAACAATCCCCAAACCCTCCACCCGCCCCCCACCCCCTATACAACTGGGTATACATGAAAAGAGGTAAGGAGATTGTCAAGAAAGGCACGGCACACGCAGGCATGGTCGACAACATATATAAAATAAAAGAGCGTAACTAAAGAGAGATATAGAAAATTGGCAAAGGCTACAAAACATGTTATAGCAGATCAGTAAACATATGCATTCAGGCATGTAGAAGAGCTTGCTCATCCAACCAAGCGGTGTAAGGTCCCCAAATTTTACCAAACACACCCACGCGATCCTGATGCACCGCTGTGAGTCTCCCTAGTTGATAATATGTATGAAGCCTACTTTGAATCTTCGCTAAGCTCGGAGTGGCTTTGTCTTTCCAATGTAATGCTATTTCCGTTCTAGTGGCAATAAAAACCTGTAAGATGAACTTGTGTGTGGTCGTGTTATGTCCAGGTATTGGTAAGCCCAATAACACATGCCAAGGTTTAGCTTCCACCTGAGCCAATATAACCCCTGATAGCCAAGACAGCACCTCCTGCCAGACTATAACCACCTTCGGACACTCCCACCAAATGTGATAATAAGTGCCAACTTGGCCACATCCCCGCCAACAGAATTCAGAGAACTCAGGCCGAAACCTGTGTAATTGCACCGGTGTGTAATGCCACCGGTAAATTAATTTATAACAGTTTTCTTGTAGTCCCGCCGAAATAGAACATTTATGTGCTAGGGAGTATACACCGTCCCAGTCCTGTTTGTCAAGATGATAATTAAAATCAGTTTCCCACTGCGTACGGTGTCGCAGAGGCTCCGGCAGCGTCCCATTGAGCAAAGCATATGTTTTAGAAATAACACCCTTAAGATGGGAGGCATGCTTGCAATATGTCTCAAAGAGAGTGCCGGTCAATTTTAAAGTACCACCTCGGAGACCCCGATGGATGAAATGATATAATTTAGCATAATGCAAGAAGTCAATGCCAGGCAGTGCGTATGTGTTACAAAGTTGGTCAGTGGACATTAAGGATCCCTGCTGCTGAATATTAGTTAGTCTGGTTATGCCTAATTGCATCCAGTGAGTCGCGGACTTGGATCTTTCTGACAATGGATATACGGTGTTAGTGAAAAGATGCGTCATAGTGGTATAGTGCGCCGTCCCCACCAGCTTAGACCTCCACTGGTGCCAAACCCGGAGAGTAGTCCGTAAAGCAAAGGGCAAATAAGAAGCCAAACTCCAGGTCGATTGTGGCTGCCAAGGCAGGGCTGATAAGGGTAAATTCCCTATTAAATTTTGCTCCAAGTGGACCCACTGAGGGATATCATACAGCCGATGTAAAGCCACCAGAGCCCGTAGTTGTGCAGCAGAATAGTACCACATCAAATTAGGCACCTGCAAGCCACCCTGAGACTTTGGCAAATATAAGGTGGTCCGGGCCACCCTTGGAGGGCGCCTGCGCCATATAAAACTACAGACAATTTGCTGCCATTTCCTGAGTATAAAAGAAGGTAAGCAGATAGGGATGGTAGTAAAAAAAATATAAAAAACGGGGAAGAATATTCATTTTAACTATGGCAATGCGTCCCAGCCACGAATGGGTTTGAGATTGCCAGGTCGCCAAGTCCTTTTGCACAGCTTTAATAAGAGGCTCATAATTGAGGGCATACAATTGACCAACCGATGGGCCCAAACGAACTCCCAAATACTTCAAAGAAGAAGTAGCCCACTTAAAGGGAAATTGCCTACGAAGTAGCTTAACCACTTCCACAGGCACAGTGAGATTGAGAATCTCGGACTTATCATAATTCACTTTCATACCGGAGACAGCAGTGAATCTTAGCAATTCCGTCATGACCCCCTGAAGGGAAGTTTCTGGCTGAGTAAGGGTAAACATCACGTCGTCAGCAAAAAGTGAGATCTTATAATGATTAGATCCCTTTTGTATCCCAAGGATGTTTAGGGCCCCTCTAATGGTCGTAGTAAAGGGTTCTAAAAATAAAGCGAACAGAAGGGGGGAGAGCGGGCACCCCTGTCGAGTACCCCTTAGTATCTCAAATGAGTCACCATAGCTCCCATTAGCTTTAACGCGGGCAAAAGGATGTTCATATAACTTCAGTATCCAAGTTATAAACGAGGGACCAAATGACATATGCTGTAAGGTTTTAAATAAAAACGGCCAATGCACCAAATCAAATGCTTTCTCAGCGTCCAATGACAGGAGAACCGCAGGTGTCCCATCAGATTGAACCAAATCAATGATGTCCACGATCCTCCTAACGTTGTCCGCCGCCAGTCTCCCCGGGACAAACCCCACCTGATCATTATGGACCAAGCCAGGTAGTATCCCATTGAGTCGCACAGCCAATATTCTGGCCAAGAGTTTAAGGTCAATGTTAATTAGGGAGATAGGCCTATAAGAACTACATCTAGTAGGGTCCCGTCCCGGCTTAGGAAGTACAGTGATACCCGCTGTATTGGTGTCCCTACTAAGAGACGCCCCGAGCAAGAGGGAGTTAAATGATTCTGTCAGGGGTCCCACCAAGGTGTTGGCAAATTTACGATAATATGTACCAGTAAAGCCATCGAGGCCAGGAGCTTTCCCCGGCTTCAAGTGCTTAATAGCGTCAAGCACCTCCTGCTGTTCAATAGGCTTATCCAAGAATTCCTTTTGGGGTCCTGTTAAAGTAGGTAAAACGACAGAGTTTAGGTAATGATCAATATCTGCAGGTGTGATGGAATTATCCTTGGCGTATAACTGAGAATAGAACTCTGTAAATGAATGCCTTATGTCCTCTGATGTAGTAAGAGGTGACCCCTGGCTGGTATGAATTTTTGCTATCACCGTCCGAGCCCTAGCGGCTCGCAGCCGGTGTGCCAAGTAACGGCCCGCTTTATTACCCCCTTCAAAAAATTTTTGACGCAATAAAAGCAAATGATGGCTTATGGCACCATCATCTAAAGATCGGAGCTGACCCTTAATTTTTAGAATCTTGTAGTAGACAGATTGAGAGGAAGTAGAGCTGTGTCTTTGAGTTAAAGTGCGCAGTTCACCTAGTAATGTAATTCTAGTGTGCTCCCGTAACCTATTACAATATGCCGCCTGTGAGATAAATAACCCTCTAGCGACCGCCTTGGAACAGTCCCAAAGAACCAGGGGTGTCACACCTTCTGTTCGATTCTCCTGAAAGTAATGGGCCATCTGCTGCTCCATTTTAAGGACAAAGGTCTGATCCTTAAGGAGACCATCATTAAGTCTCCACGGTTTGTACCCTTTAGCGGAATCCTGAATAGAAATCTCAAGCCAAATAGGGGCGTGGTCAGACCAAGTTATTGGTTCAATTTCCACTTTGTGAACCCTATTTTGTGATTGGGTGGAGACAAAGAGGTAATCTATTCTAGAGTATGTGTTATGAGGGTGAGAGTAAAAAGTATATGACCTAGAGTGTTGATACCTCCTCCTCCAGATATCAATAATACTCCAGGTATTCAAAAATTTACGCCACTGCGCCCGAAATTTAGTGGCTGGGGCTTTGCCAGTGCTATTATCCAGGGCAGGGTGCAAGGTAGCATTAAAGTCACCCCCAAGGATTAAGTCACCCTCTAAATGGGTTTGAAGAAGATCATTCAACTGTCCCAAAAAAGCTATTTGGTCAGTGTGTGGAAAATACACATTTAGAAAGGTAAGGATACACTTACCCACCCTAACCTTCAGGAGAATAAACCGGCCCTGTGGATCCACTGTGCGAAATAATTCTTCATGCACAAAGGTATCCGAGAGTAGGATCCCCACCCCTGTATATTTGTTTGCCTTAGAGCTTGCCGCCCAATAGCAATTAGAATATTGAGGGAAAGCTAGCAAACGCTCGTGATGTTTTCTCACATGCGTTTCCTGTATAAATGCTACTCCCACCCTCTGCCTTTGGAGTTCTCGAGAGAATAACAGACGCTTCCTAGGTGTATTCAACCCCTTCACATTGAGGGAAAAAATCTTAGTAGCCATTATTTATATGGAAATATGAGCCTCCAAACCAAGCAAGAAGTCCCCATGCCATTTAAGAAGTCTAAATATAAGTGATAACAATCCTACGTGTCCCAGCCCCTCCCACAAGTCAAGGTTAGACCATATGATCCCAGTGTAATCCCCAACAGTCCTATAGCATCCCTCCATCTGCCCGTGGGATACTCTAATATCGGAGGCCGTGTACATCCAACAATGCACAGACAGCAGCCATCATCCCCCCCCCCCCCCCCGCCCAACTGTTAACGGTAAACAATTGTAAGCTAGAACTTGCAACCCATTTGTTAAAACAGAATATAGCAAATAGAGCAACCTAAGCAACATTTTCAAAAATGTAGACACTGCAACCAACTAGCAGTACCAAAGAAAGCATAAATATACAGTCCCCAGAGGTCTACCCCAGGTGAAAACAGGCAAAGAGTGAGGAATTCCCCCCCAGGTTACTACCAAGCAACATCAGGTGGCATATCAGCCCTGATCCGACTGCGGAGATCTGCGGGCATCAGACTGTCTCCGGAGTCTTTTGCCGCCTCTATCCGCCCTCTGCCATCGTGGTGCCTGGTCCAGCTTGCCCCGCGTAGGCACCTGCTTGGGAACTTGAAAGGATGCGGGGATATTCGCTTTATTAAAAGCCTCGAGCGCCTCCTCAATAGATTTGATCTTATAAGTCACTCCAAGTACTTGAAACATCAGTCCAAAAGGATATGTCCAGCGATACTTTATATTCTGATCTCTCAAAACAAGCGTAGCTTCCCGCAGGTCATATCTTTTTTTTAGGGTGACTGGAGCAAGGTCCTGGTAGATGAAGATATGATGATTGTTCCACGTTATTTCCTTCTGGGAGCGTGAAATATTGAGGATCCGTTCCTTCAGCGTGTAGTTATGGAGGCAAATTACAATGTCTCTTGGTCTCTGGTCCCGGCGAGGGCCTAGTGCTCTGTGGGCACGTTCCAAATGCACTGTAGGTGTTGCAGGCTGTGAGTCATCCAAGGTCTCCCGACCCAATGAGAGCACGTGTTGGCAAATTTGTAGGGCCACCGCCATGGCATCAGAGTAGTCTGGGCTATCCGGCACCCCGCGGAAGCGAAGATTATTCCGTCTACTCCGGTTTTCCAGGTCTTCCATTTTCTCCTGAAGGGCTATAAGTTCGGATTGTTGCTTCAGTGACTGAGTCTGCAACTGATTTAAGGCATCCCCCTGCGAGTCCACCCGGGTTTCCACCTCATCCACCCGGTTTCCCAATGCGGCCAAGTCCTCCTTAAGGTCAGCAATGGAGGCCATGATGTCCAATTTATTCTGTTTAAGATCCCCCCGCATGTCCATGAACCACTGACGAAGCTCATCTCGGGTAATAGATGCCTCCGCCGGAGCAGCAGGCAGATCCGCGGCAGGGCCGGCAAAAGCTGCTGAATCAGCGTCATCTCCCGCAGTGAGCCCTGCTGCATCGCCGCCATCTTGTTCAGCTTCGGGAGGCAGCTTGCTGTAAGAGAAATGCCGGAGGTCGGCGGTTTTCCGTTTGGTGGTCATCGAAAAATTAGCGTGTCCACTGCAGAGGGGCAGCTGTAGCTTTTAGCGATAATCCCGAATTTTTTCGCCGGCTTTTGATGGGTTTTGGGCGGTTGGGGGAGCGGAGCCCTCCGGCTACACGTCTGCTCGCATCAGATGCTAAACCACGCCCCCACATGAGATTTTTAAGGAGTTGCTGTTGAGGATTTGGGAGCACCCCCTCCTGTATATAGGAAGACTGATGGGGTTTACCTCGTCCAACAGACTACCAGGTTTGGAAAACATCAGCTAGCACACTATTCGGTAGTGGCTGAATCATCTCTCAAGAAGGCCAAGCACTCTCTGACCCAAGTCTCAGTGCCCCTGGGGAGGGATCACAGAGCACTGGACGCCCTTGGAGGAAGGTCTTTCAGGGGGCTATGCTCATTGCCCGCATTGCCGCCTACTACCTCTGCATGAGCCAATTTTCTTGCAACCTCTGGAAGCAGGTACACTAACTTTTATCATGACAGGGTGGTCTTACGTATGCACCCTAAGTTCCTGCCTAAGGTGGTGACGGATTTCTATCTTAACCAGTCAATCATTCTGCCAACGTTCTTTCCATGATCCCATTCACATCACAGCAAACTAGCACTACACAGTTTGGATTACAAAAGAACCTTAGCCTTCTACCTGAAGCGGACAGAAGCCCATAAACAGTTCACACAAATTTTCATTTCTTTTGACAGGAATAGATTGGGTGTTGCTGTTGCCAGACAGATACTATCCAATTAGCTAGCAGATTGCATCTCCTTCTGTTATGCCCAGGCGGGACTGGGTCTTGGGGGTAATTTATTTATTTAGACATTTTATATACCATCATTCCATATATAGATCACAGCAGTTTACAAAGTGACATTTATAGTTATTGCGCAACAAACAAAAAATGATTGATTACAGAGGTAATATTCTTATACATGTATTAATATCTATCTTGTATACTGTCAAAGTTTACAGATGCACAAGCTCATGTACTGTGTGGTGTCATGGAAAATTTGTAGTTTTGTCTCCACCTGCTAGTAATGAAGCATAACCAAAGTGCACTGGTATGGCAGGATTCAAGGATAGGAAATTAGATAAGATTAAATTTCTCTTTATTTAAGATGTGTGTGGGATATAATGGAGACAAAGGAATACATAATTTAAAAGAAGCAAACATTTTACAGTGAAGGTGAAGCTGTCAAATAAGAAGTTATGGTGCTAGGCTAAAAAAAGGCAGACTCAATCAAGAGTAACATAAGGGTGGTGGATAGAATAGTCTCCCAGTGAAGATGGTGGAAGCTTAAATAGAGGCAGACTTCAAGAAAGCCTTGCATAAGCACAGGATCCATTGAATGCAAGGAAGTGAGAGTAAAGCCCAAGATATGGTAGGCTCTGCACTATTATATTAGGAATGGGCAGGTGAGATCCTTCTTGTGGCCTTTTTCTGCCATTATTTTGTGTTTCTATGTTAAGGTATTGCTTTCCAAGTCAATTCCCTTTTCTCTTTGCTATATTTCAAATTGCCTTAAGAACATACATTTGCATTGTTAGCTTGATGTGAAAAGATACCTTAAATTCTTTTTTTTTTTTTTCTTTCTGCTAGGTAATAAGTCCAGAGAAATATGATGTAAAATGTGCCATACCTGAAGCAGCCGTCATTCTAAATTCGTGTGTGGAGCCCAGGATGCAAGTTACTATCACTCTGACATCCCCAATCATTAGGGAAGAGGCCATGAGGGATGGAGGTTGGAAAGATGCTAACAATGCTTTCTTTATATTAACTGGTTACCTATATTATCTATTCTTTTTTGAAGATACTATACCCTGGAAGTCAACGTGCTGGCACAGCATTTGTATTTAATGCAACCATCCACTTTCTTGATGATATTTGGTGCTGTTAAGTCAAATCATTTTAATATCAAATTTTTAATTTTTTTATTTTTTTTTTTTACATCAATATTCAACCTTGGCTTTTGGGGAAATGAAACAAAATTGTCCTATTATATGGCTAGCAGTGTTATGTAGAAAATGAATGAGGAGACTCAGCAAGTGGGTTCAAGCTCACTATGGCAGAAGCTTTTGCTCTGCAAACTAAAACAGGCATAACATTCTTGAAGGTAGATCTGTATGTAGTTGGGTTGTAAAATTAGATAAATCATTTTAACAGTGCCATTTTCCTCCTTATAAAATGGCTTAACTGCATAATGGATGTTGATATTTGCTTGGGAGTGAAGGTGAGAATTTTATTCCACATCTCTCAAGTTGCCTTTTGATCTGGAGCATGGTCATAAATATAAGGCAGCCTGTATATTTCTATAGATTTGAGAATTTCACCCCTTACCCATGCAATGCACACATTTATTCCTACAAAGATAGTTCAGTCATTGAGCTCAAACAGAAGTCACAACATGTAAATCAGTTTGTGTTTGTATAGTGCCATCATTCTGGTGCCAGCAGTGTTGCTTGAGGGTCTGTTCTGTAATACTTCTTCACAGCTCCAGATGCTTTTTTTTGGCAGCAACAGCATGATCACTGTCTGCAGTATGTTCTGTCGTCATATGGGTCAGATAAAATTAACTTTGTTTCCTTTCATGCTGTTTTTTGTTCCATTGCTGTAAAATGAATCCCAGTACTGTGCTGCTTATAAGTGGCAAAATTGTCATCAGTAGCACTGCTAATAGATATTTCTGTTTTTAAACTCCCAATCACTATCAAGACGAATGTTGAAAACCAGCAATGCACAGCTGCTTTTGAAGCGTTTGATTTGCCCAGCTATTTTCTATAATAAATATTTTTATTGGGCATGCATTTTTAAACACATTCATTTTTATTCTCAAGATTAGGGTAAGAACCCTTTGAATTCAGAAGGCGCGTAAGTATTTGGTCATTTTTGTAGATTTTTGAGACTGCCACAGATTAAGAGCAAGAAACCTTTACTTGTGTCCTGTGGCACTCTACAGTTCATAGAGGATTAGTACTGGGAGTGGGAAGGGGGCGATTTTTCTTTGCTTGTTTTCAGTGCTTGAGAAGCAAGTTGATCAAGGATTTCTTTGCAACAAGTTTTTCACTCCTGTTTTACCATTAGGATTTCTAGCCCTCATTTTCCAATATAGGATTACATTAATATAATTGGGGCTCAAACCCCAGTAAAAAATAATTAAAAGAAAGGTATAAGATGGAATTCATTAAAACCATGAGGGTTTTCTTTTCATGCATTATTGTCATACAGTAGTGCTAAATTTCATTACATTTCAATCTTTGTTTACAATGAAATGTCTGTATATAGTTTTATATCTTCCCACAACATGCAGGAGTGTACTTACCTTTCTGGCAAAGGAAACAAAACTGTATTTTTGTCTGACCCCCAAATGAAGTTAGAGATGCTTGAGGCTTTTATTTAATTGATGAATATTCATCTGGGGGGAACCAGTCAGTCAGAGGTCTGGCATATATCCAGTCAACAGCATGGAGCTGCAAAATGGGTGTGCGGAAACAATTTTTCCAAAGGAGACGGGGTGTTAGGGATCAACAAAACCTCTCACAAATTGTCATTAATATCATAGGGAGTGGTGTGTTTTTTCTTTTGGTGACTAAAAACTGCTATTTTGCTGTTTAAGATTTAGGGGTGTTTATATTTTAAAGGTAAATAATTGTTCATTGTGTCATCCAGTGCACTGCTCATAATTAAAAATAAATTATCTGATATTTCCTGTTATGTACCCCAGTTTGTAGATTGTTTTATAGAGCTCAATCACATCTAATACTGCAGGATGACATTTTAGTGACTACATTTTAAGAGAGAGACAGTTGGCACCCAGGAACTTGGGAATAATTTGCGATGGCTGATTAGTGGAAACTACATCATGCCATGTATGGTAGTTTATTTCTATAACTCACCTCAAATAGTGGAGAGTGCAAGCAATAAATATTATATTAAAGATGGGAATTTTATCTCAACTAACCATGCTGCTATACATACAGCTAAATTACCAGAGAAATTAATAAAATGTGATTTTGTTGATCCCTAAACTTACTGCAAGCTATTTATACAGCACTTAAAGCAGCAGCACTATATTTTCGTCAGAATAGCTGCTCATCTTTCTTGGCGCTATTCCGCCACTGTCGGTCTTGTTCTTCTGTTTTTTATTTTTTTGTTTAAAGATGTGTATGTGTATATCATGAATAAGTAATAATTTACTACAGCTATCCTCCCGCTCTTTTAAACAGCCCCCCCCCCCCCCTGAGTTTTACCCTTTTCAGCTATTTATGCTGTACTCAAACCTTGAATGAATTTGGGTGGTACTGACAAGAGTTTCTTGTACATATCATCTTCCTAATTTATTTGGATCCATAGTGATCGGAATAGTTTCCAAAGTCTTTATTCAGGAACAAAATAAAAAGTAAATATTAATTTTGATTGCTTAAAAAATGATAGTTCTGCTTCTTTAACAGCAAGTTATAGCACACCATACCGTAAACATTGTTCTGAAGATTGCTTATTGTTTTCTGCACAGTATAACAGTGTGTTTTTTCTCTTGCTGCAGTTTCTAGTGCTCTGTCTTAATATGATTTAAGGTCTATAGATGCCTTTGGGGGACTTACTAAAGGTGATAATGAAGGCTTTGCTGGAAGAACTCGTGTAGGAAAGATTCCCACATGTAATAGAGCTCTCTTCAAGGTCTATGGAGCCCATTAAATCACAGGGAAAAACATGCACCAAAAGAGAAATTGAATTGTTCAAATAATGAAACTGTTCATTGCGCATAGACATTGTATCCGGTATCACTGTGCATTTGACAGCGAGCTGCCAAGTTGCACCTAATTGACTTTGAATCTGATAATGTTCAGAATGCTCTAACCCCTTGCTGTGGAGTGTTTTTCCTTCAGCAAGCAAAGTATGTGCGCGTGTATGTGCGTGTTGTGATTATTTTATTTTTTATCCCTTAGCTTCTCAGCTCCTGTCCCAAAGCCTTCTAGCAGAGAGAGTTGAATCCTGTCAGGGTCTGCTGCCAAGACATCGGAAGGATTTTTGACCAAGGTTTTCAGAAGCTCAATGTCACACCTGCTATATGATTTAGGAGGGGGTTTGGTGGCATAGTCCTGGCCTTTTTCTTTTTTTTTTTCTTTTTTTCTTTTTGTCTTCGTCTCATCTCCTCTGGACCTGAGCAGTGTTCACACTAGATTTATGATGGTTAATTGGATTATAGAGAGAGATTATAGAGAGAGAGAGATAAATATTTACACATATTTTGGAAAACTGTATATTGAATGAAATTGGTATGCCTGTTAATTCTGAATCAGGAAATAGTGTGGACACAGCATGACTTTCAACTGAAGATTAACCCCTTACCTGTAGGAATATAATTACATTCAGATAAGAATTTACACTTCTACTGTGTAAATTAATCTAGTGGTTTCATTTAGGTTATCAGGATTCTAGGGTAAATACCAGAATTCAGTCACAGTCTTTAAGGGGTTAATCCACATGCAAAATAAAATGGGTACAAAAATCCACAACTGAAATTGTACAAAAGTTTCTCTTTCAAGCACACTTCACAGTTGTACTAGGTGCTTTGGCATTGTCTGCCTTTCTTAGGATAGGAAGTTTGAAATGGGTTTTGTGCACTTTTTCAGTTTAAATGCTTTTTAGAATATTCTGATCTACCCTTATGGTTTGGGGGAATGGGGAGGGAATATGGGCTATAGCCCAGCAAAAGTAGCTGCTTTTAATACAATGAGAGGAACATCTGTGTTTAAATATAGTGGCTGGTCGAATAGGCTCTTCCTGTATTTCAGGACAGTGCAGGAAATGGTGAAAACGTATTTCAGGTATGAAGTATGTTTCCTGCAGGGAGATATTTGAGTACAGGAGACATTTTTTATAAGCAGTGAAGTGTTGGTCAAAATGCCATCTAACTCTAGAGTCTTAGTGGCTTGGGGCTTGAAGAACAGAACCAGTTACATAATAACTGAGCATACTGAAAGAATGCACTGTTTCCTGTTGGTACATTGGTATCATACTTCATTTAAAGTGGATTTTTGTGTTCCCTATGTCTTGTCTTATTTGTGCTGGTGCACTGTGGCCAACCATCCTTCCTTCACCTTTTATCAAGGAAAAATTACTTTACTTTATAGACCTTATTTAAAACCTGATAATTCTGCAGTAGATGTAAAAATTGAGACTGGGAGCTAAATTTGTTAGGGTTCCTTTGTCATATTGGGTTAAGGTAATTTTCCAAACTAAGGAATTTAGCTGCATGTAATTCATATTTTGCTGCTGTAAGAAAAGTGCTAGTGAACTCTGAAATGGCATGTGTGACATTGATGCTACATTGAGGAAGTGGCTTGCTCACCTGGTCAAACACCCATTCCTCACTGCACTTTGCCAATTCAATCCATTTTAGATGTAACCTCGGGTATGGTGAAAGATCCACCGGACGTCTTGGACAGGCAAAAATGCCTTGACGCTCTGGCTGCTCTACGCCACGCTAAGTGGTTCCAGGTTCGGAACATCATTTTACTTTCTTCTTGTAGCCTTATGAGACTAGTTCAGTTGCAGTAGTGAATGTTACTGTTGAAAACACTCAAGCTTTGCCCATGGTAAATGCTGTTGAAAATTAAAATGACCAGAAAAATATTAACTTAAGTGTTCTATTTTGAAGATCTGCATAATGCAGTCATTGCCAATTTGACTTCATCCTTTTTTTGTTCTAGTAATTTAAGATTTTAAAAGCCCAGATTTTTATGATGTGTTGTGAATTTGTAATATTCCATAAGGCTGCAGAGTAACTTTGCTTTAAAAGACTGGAATATGTGTCTAAAGCTTTGTGTTCAGCTTTAAAAAAATTTTTTTTTAAATTTCCTATTTCTTTGATTTCATTGCTGACATGTAGGGAATGAAAGGTGAGGAGTGACTGTTTGGCTTAGTGACTTTGCACTCCAGCAAAGGCGCACCAAGAAAGCCAAAGAGCTTCCCTCAACCTCTTAGTCTCTATACAAACCTCACCTTTTTTTTTTTTTTTTTTTTTTTTTTTTTTTTTTTTTTAAAAAAGACCTTTACCTTTATTCTTGTTTTTGTTCTTATATAGATGAATTGAACTGTATTTTCTTTACAAAGGGGAATAGAAGTCGAAGTTTATAGGTGATCAAGAAATCTTCTTCTTTGATAAGCTGTGAACTTTGACTTTCACTATCTTAGAATACTAACCCTGACATAAAATACTGCTGTAAATGGCAGCTCATCATTTGAAGTTTTGCAGTTGCTTTGTTCCAGTGATTATAGTTGAGCTTCCATTGAGTGGTGGTGTTTTAGTGTTTCAGAGAGGGCCTGCCTTCTCTGTGATTGCTGGGGCCAACTAACTTGGTTTTGTGTTGCATCCAAGGCTAGAGCGAATGGTCTGCAATCCTGTGTGATCATCATCCGTATTCTTCGTGACCTCTGTCAGCGGGTTCCAACTTGGTCCGACTTCCCAAGCTGGGTGGGTATTGTATTCTATATTCAAAATAAATACTAATGGAACTTGTTTTTTTTACTTTTTAGTGCAATAAACATTATCTCTAACACACAAGATTTAAATAAGTGATCTTTTTGCAGGCTAAATCTACATATGCTGTATAGATAAGAATTTAGAGAGGTACCCTAATGGGAGCTGTGCTTATACAGTTTTCTATATACAGTGCTTTCAGAAAGTATTCAGACACCTTCACTTTTTCCTCATTTTATTACGTTATACCCTTGTTCTAAAATGGATAATATGCATTTTTTCCCTCCTCAATCTACACATAATACCCTATAATGACAAAGCAAAATCAGATTTGTAGAAATTTGTGCAAATTAATTAAAAAAAAACCAAACATAAAAAACAAAACACATTTACATAAGTATTCAGATCCTTTGCTATGATACTCAGAGTTGAGCTCTGGTGCATCCTGTTTCCATTGATCAGCCTTGAGATATTTCTCCAACTTGATTGGAGTCCACTTCTGATAAATTCAATTGATTGGACATGATTTGGAAAGGCATACACCTGTCTTATATAAGGACCCAAAGTTGACAATGCATGTCAGAGCAATCTCAAGGCCATGAAGTCAAAGGAATTGTCTGTAGAACTCTGGGCCAGGATTGTGTCAAGGCATAGATCTGGGGAAAGGGTATAAAAACAATTGCAGCATTGGAGGTCCAGAAGAACACAGTGGTCTCCATCATTCTTAAATGAAATACTTTCGGAACCACCAGGGCCTCTAGAGCTGACCACCTGCCAAAGCTGAGCAATTGGGGGAGAAGGGCCTTAGTCAGGGAGGTGACCAAGAACCCTATGGTAAGTCTGACAAAGTTCCGTTTAGAGCTAGAACCTTCCAGAAGGGCAACCATTCCTGCAGCACTCCACTAATCAGACCTTTATGGTATAGTGGTCAGAAGGAAGCCACTCCTCAGTAAAAAGTACATGATAGCCCACTTGAAGTTTGCCAAAAGGTACTTAAAGCACTCCTGTGCATGAGAAACAAGATTCTCTGATCTGATGAAACCAAGATTGAACACTCTGGCCTGAATGCAAAGAGTCATGTCGGGAGGAAACCCGGCACCGCTCATCACCTAGCAAATACCATCCCTTCAGTGAAGTATGGGGGTGGCAGCATTATGCTGTGGGGATGTTTTCAACTACAGGAACTGGGAGTCTAGTCAGAAACAAGGGACAGATGAAGGGAGGAAAGACCAGAGAGATCCTTGATGAAAACCTGCTCCAGAGCATTCTGGTCCAAAGAAACAAACCGGAAACCGATCCAATATTGCAAGTAGCGACCAGAAGAAGATCGGTAAACACCAAGGATTCTTTATTAGCACAAACCATCATAAAAAGCCAGACTCGGGCAGAGTTTCATTCTATCCTGAGCTGCTTCAGGGGCTATTGTGAACAAAACAAATAAACATATACACCATATGGACATAATTAAATCATATTAAATAATATTGAAGGAAAATAATGAACATAATTTCTTAAAATTATAAAAGATAAAAACATGAGATAAAAATTATAAACTACTACCAAAAGGATGGACAAGTGGACCTCAGAATGGGGCAGTAATTCACCTTTCAACAGAGCAATGACCCTAAGCACACAACCCAAGACTCCACAGGAGTGGCTTTGGCACACATCCGTGAATGGCCCAGCTACAGCCTGGACTTAAACCCGATCGAACATCTCTGGAGAGACCTGAAAATAGCTGTTTATTGACGCTTCCCATCCAGTCTGTCAGAGCTTGAGAGGATCTAGAAAGATGAATTGGAGAAAATCCCCAAATCCAGATGTGCTAAGATTGTAGCATCACAAGCCGTTAAGCCCGTTAAAACGGGCTACATTACATTTTGTTTTCAGTCCATTTTCTAACACAGCACCCTTCTACACTTTTTCTCCCTCTCTCCCCCTTCCCCTCGTTCACGCCTCCCCTTTCCTCCACTCAGTCTTACTCACCCTCTGTCTCCCACTGCCTTCTTCCCCTCACTCTCACCTCCCTCCCCTTCCCTCAGTCACTCCCACCTCTCTCCCCTCCCCCTCAGCCCTCCTCCACTCCCTTTTTCTCTCTGCTCCACAACTTCTTACCCTTCCACTTACTCACATCCCTGTCTCTCACCTTTCCCTCATTCTCCCTCTGCCCCTTCCACTTACTCACATCCCTGTCTCTCACCTCTCCCTCATTCTCCCTCTCCCCTCACTCTTCCCCACCCCCTACCTCCCTCCCACACACTCACCCACTCCTCCCTCCCTCTCACTCAGTCCCTCTCCCTCTCACTCAGTCCCTCCCTCCCTCTCCCTCTCACTCAGTCCCTCCCTCCCTCTCTCTCACTCAATCCCTCCCTCCCAGTCCCTCCCCCTCTCTCTCACTCAGTCCCTCCCTCCCACTCCCTCCCTCCCTCTCCTCCCTCCCTCGCTACTGGCTGCCGCTACCGCCGCTGCCACCCGCCGCCGCCATGTTTTTTTTTTCCTTACGCTGCCTAAGACCGACGTGCTCGCCCGCACATGCGCAGTAGAGCTGCTCTCTACTGCGCATTTGCGGCACGTCTGTCAACCTTCATTTATTAGGTTGATACTTAAGACTTGAAGCTGTAATCGCTGCAAAAGGGTCTGAATAATTAGGTAAATGTGATGTTTCAGGGTTTTTTTTTTAATTGCACAAATTTCTACAAACCTGATTTTGCTTTGTCATTATGGGGTATTGTGTGTAGATTGTGGATGTTAAAAATAAATAAATAAATAAATATGCATTTTAGAATAAGGCTGTAACAAATGCTGTATACATTGCATATAGTTTATCATAAACTATCATGTGCATTTCTTCTTTCATTATAAATTGAAATTCTAACAGCCATTCCCTGTACGTGCCCAGATCAGTCCAGACAGTGGGTTGAGCCTCCTGTCCAGCAGATGGAGCCAGAGAAAACCTGAAAGAGCATACCATATAAGGACAGCGCTCACCCTGAACCCCTCAGTATTTCTCTGGTTCCAGCAGATGCAGACTGATGAACCTGTGGTTCCCTCTTCTTAGTGATATTTCTTTATTTCTTCTTGCGAAGTCTTCTGTTTTCTCTCCGCTGGGTCAAGCAAGTATTTCTAAAACAAAAACAAAATATACAGGAACAGTGAATTATTTTCTCTGGAGACAGTTCTGTCTCCAGGCTCTTGTAGAGACCTAGGGGTTTTTTCCCCCTTGAGTAATTAAGGCTCGGTCTTTTTCCCGGTAGCCTAATTCTCTGCCTAGGGGTCATACTGGTGGTCCAGTCACTCCCCCTCTTTTGCACTGGTGACCCTGAGATGTGATTATTCCTTGGGTCCTTTGCAGAGATGTTTAATTCCTCTGCTGTGGCACAAACCCTTCAGCCTGTTTAGCTGTTTCTCAAAAAAAAAAAAAAAAGAGAGAGCAGAATGTTTTTGCTTTCAGTGTAAAAGTTTGAATAAGGCAGTACTTAATGGCTCCGGAGCTTCCCCGCTTTGCAGCAATCAGGCTCAGCAGGTTCACTCACAGCTGACTTACCAATGCAGAGGTCTGTGTTTTGTCTTGCCTGCAGGGAGCCTGCCTTGTGGCTCTCCCGCGATGGGCTCAGTTCGCTCTGCTTACCCGGAGGGGAGGGACCCTCCGTGGCTCCTTTGAAGTAGACGACCCGAGTTCAGGTTGGCAAGCGTGCGTCTGGGCCGTCCTTCACACAAAGAACCGCGAGAGCGGCTGTCATTTTGTGCCCGGACCTCGCAGCAGACTCTGATCCTCAGGGGGGAGGGGAGCTGGATTTTTGTCGTTTACCGCCTCCCCGAGGGGCCCCCCCTCCCCCGGGGTCCAGCAGAGCACATGCTCCTTTTCACCAGAATTTGTGCTCCTTTTACACAAGTCTTTTTTTTTTTTTTTAGCAAGCTTGGAGGTGCAGGAGGATCCCACTCTGGGCCCTCCACAGGCAAAAACCCTCGTTTGGTTGTTAGCCAGGGCTCTGGCGTCCCAGACTCGCAGGGTACTACTAGGGCAGGACTCTGTACCCTGGTGGGTCTCTGACCCCCCCCCCCCTCCTTCTCCTCCCACTCTGCTGCCCGACCCAGATGCTGACCCGGATCTTTCTCTCGATAATCCCCCCCGTGGAGGGAGTGACCCACGGGTTTTGAGGTTGTTTTAAGAGGGAGGAGCTGGACCCGCTTATTCCTTTTGTTCTGGATAAACTTGGAATCGATGTGCCCACAGAAGAGCCTGCCTATGCTGCCTCCTCCCGTACCATTGACCCGGTCCTGGCGGGTCTGAGGGCTCCGTCCCATACTTTTCCCTGCCATCCTATGCTTATGCAGCATCTGCTCAGGGAATGGGAGGCTCCCGAGTCTGGTCTCCGTGTGGACAGGGCAATGGCTAAGTTATATCCCCTCCCGGATACAGCTCTTGAGATGCTCAAAGTCCCCAAGGTTGATGCTTCGGTGTCAGCTGTCACCAAACACACCACCATCCTGGTTGTAGGGGCCACAGCCTTAAAGGATCTTCAAGATCGCAAGTTGGAAGTAAGTCTCAAAGGATCTTTGAGGTGCTGGCTTTAGGTGTCTGGGCGACGGTTTGTAGCAGTCTCATGCAGCAGGCAAGCCTCAGGTCGGTTGAACAACTACTCAGCACCTAGGACCTCCTGTCTGCAAAGGCCGAACAAGCGGAGCGGTTCGAAGGTGCAATTGCATATAGGGATGATGCCCTTTATGATCTCCGGGTGCAGGCCAGGGCTATGGTCTCAGTGGTCTCCACCAGACGGCTCCTCTGGCTGCGTAACTGGGCAGCGGACTCCTCTTCCAAGTCTGTTAGGCACTCTCCCCTTCAAGGGTAAGTTGCTTTTTGGGGAGGACCTGGAACAGGTTATTAAATCCTTAGGTGATAAGATTCATAAGCTGCCTGAGGACTGCCCCAAACAGTCAAAATCCTTTTTTCCTTCACACTCTCGATTCCGGGGTCAGCGCAGGTACAACAGAACTAGGGGATCCTCTCAGATCACAGGCATGGTCTCATTCCTTTCGAGGACATCAACCATTCCGGGATGGCAATTCCCGTGGATCTGCCGCCAAGTCCTCGCAATGAGATGAGGCAAGCCCATTCCTTCGCTCCCGCCTTAGGTGGACATCTGTCCCTTTTTCTTGGGGAATGGGCCAAAATCACCACAGATCAGTGGGTCCTCGACGTGTTCGACAAAGGTTACGTGTTAGAATTTGCTCAGGTCGAAAATGGCCAGCGGTGTGCCAGACTCTCGACAGGCTCTTGGAACTCGGGGCCATAGTCCCTGTTTCTCTGGAGAGGAACAGGGATCCGGCCACACTTCCATCTACTTCATCGTCCCCAAAAAGGACGGTTCCTTCTGGACCTCAAGAGAGTCAACTTGGGCGCTCAAGGTTCCCCATTTTCGGATGGAAACCCTGAGGGCGGTCATTGCGGCGGTTCGCTCCGGCGAATTCCTGGCTTTGCTCAACCTCACAGAAGCTTACTTTCACATCCCGATTCGCAAGGAACACCAGACGTATCTTCGCTTCGACATACTGGGCTGGCAGTTTCAGTTCCAAGCTCATCCAGGTGAAGTCGGAGCAGCTCTGTGTGATGGCAGTCAGTCGGGTGGTGTCGGTGCTCACCTCCCTCGGGTGGATAGTCAACTACTCCAAGAGCAACCTCTTGCCCTCTCAAGTTCTGGAATTTCTGGGAGCTCGCTTCGATACTTGAGTGTCCATGGTCTCCTGCCCAAGGTCCGTGCACTCAAGCTCATGCAGGCAGGTACAGCATCTCTTATCTCTGTCGATACCCACGGCCTGGGATTACCTTCAAGTTCTGGGGTCTATGGCTTCCATTATAGATCTGGTGCCCTGGGCGTTTGCGCATATGCGTCCTTTGCAGAAGAAAGCTTTACTGGCCTGTTGAAGCCGGTCTCGGAGGAGTTTCGGGTGCCCCTACCACTTCTCAAGTCTACCATCTTCAGCATGCAGTGGTGGCTCTCTCTCCGACCACCTGTCGAGGGGCATGCCCCTGGAGACTCCCCAGTGGATTGTCGTGATGACGGATGCCAGCCTCCGGCTGGGGGAGCAGTTTGTCCATCTCAATCGACGCAGGCTCTTGGTCTCTGATCCAATCCAAATGGCACATCAATTGTCTGGAGGCCCTGGCGGTTCGACTGGCTCTCAAGTTCTTCCTTCACTTTGATCCGTCGCAAAGCGGTGAGAGCCCTCTCCAACAGTGCCACCATGGTAGCTTACATCAATCGCCAGGGGGGGGCAACACCAGGAGTTGCCTGGAGACCAGCCTATTGTTCGCTTCGGTGGAGTACCACTTTGGACCGCTTGGCAGCTTCCCACATTGTAGGAAAAGAGAATGTTCAAGCAGACTTCCTCAGTTGTCAGCATCTCAACCCGGAGAGTGGGAGTTGTCAGACGACGCGATGATCTAGTTTGTCCGCAGGTGGGGGGTCCCCCACTTGGACTTGATGCCACCCTGAAGAACGCAAAGGCTCCTCTGTTCTTCAGCCACAGGAGAGAACACGCTCTGAGGGCGTGGATGCTCTGGTCTTGCCTTGGCCCAGTTGTGATGTCCTCCTTTACGTATTCCTTATTGGCCTCTGTTGGGAAAAAGTTCTCAGAAGGTAGAATTTCACCACGGGCCGGCTCATTCTCATAGCGCCGGAGTGGCCTCGGAGACCGTGATTTGTGGACCTCGTGAATCTTGTGTCGGACGGACCTCTTTGTCTCGCTCACCTCCACAACCTCCTGCGACAAGGTCCAGTATTTTAGATCAGGCAGATTGCTTTTGTCTTGCGGGCCTGGCTTTTGAGCGGCGGCACCTGAGGAAGAGGGGCTACAAGGAGGAAGTGATTTCCACGCTGTTTGCGGGCCTGTAAAACCTCGACATCTTATGTTTGGGTTTGGAGGGTTTTTGATATGTGCGTGGAGGCTGGGGTATCGACACGAAGGGCCCCGGTCTCTCTCTGGTTCTTCCTTCCTTCCTTCAGAACGGGCTCTCTAAAGGTTATTTTTCAACTCCTTGAGGGTTCAGGTTTCGGCTCTCTCTTGGGCAGGTTACTCGGTGGTCACCCAGCCGGATGTCGTTCGATTCATAAGGGGGGGGCTAAGCATTTGAATCCGCCGGTCAGGGCTACTTGCCCGTCTTGGAATCTTAACCTGGTCTTACAGGTTCTCTGTGTGGCACCTTTTGAACCCCTCCGTCGGGCCACGCTCAAGGACCTCACACTTAAGACTGTGTTCCTTGTGGCTATTTGCTCAGCCAGGAGGGTTTCCGAGCTGCAGGCTTTATCCTGCCGGGAGCCCTTCCTGCAATTCTCTGATTCGGGGGTTTCTCTAAAGACTGTCCCTTCTTTTCTGCCAAAGGTAGTTTCCTCCTTTCATGTCAATCAATCGGTGGCACTCCCTGCCTCTTCTCCGGAGGATATTGCTGGCATGTCGGTGCTGATCTCCGACGCTTGGATGTTAAGCGTGTTCTCCTTCAGTACTTGCAGGTTACTAATGATTTCAGAGTCTTCGATTATCTCTTTGTTTTATGGAGTGGTCCTCGTAAAGGTCAGGAGGCCTCTAAATCCACCATTGCTCGCTGGCTAAAGGAGATGATCGCATCAGCGTATCTTTGTCGGGGCCGGCCAGTCCCGGAGGGACTAATAGCTCATTCTCTGTGATTGCAGGCTACTTCTTGGGCAGAGAGCCAGTTGGTTTCTCTTCAGGAAACTTGCAGAGCGGCTACCTGGAAATCTATGCATACCTTTGCTCAGCATTATTGTCTTGATGTTCAGGCGCCAGTTTTTGGGTTTTTTGGCAAGACATGTTCTCCGAGCGGGACTGTCTCTGTCCCACCCTACTTAGGGAAGCTTTGGTACTGGACTGATCCGGGTATGTACAGGGAAGAAAATTGGTTCTTACATGCTAATTTTCGTTCCTGTAGTACCACAGATCAATCCAGACTCCCTCCCGTATTTCTTTTCAGTCCGCTCATAGTTTTTTCCTTTTCAGCTCTGGAGAATGCCTTCTTCCTTGCAGAACTTTGATATAACATGATGATTTGGCACCGGATGTTTCTAACACAGACGAGCTGATTTTTTTCTTGCACTGTTCAATGTTCTCATTTATATTAGCCTTGTTGGTTTTGTTACTTGCTTGATCTTATTCTGGTTTGATTTGCGTTTGTTTTTTCTGCTTTGATAATGCTTATACTGAGGGGTTCAGGGTGAGCGCTGTCCTTATGGTATGCCCTTTCAGTTTTTCTCTGGCTCCATCTGCTGAACAGGAGGCTCAACCCACTGTCTGGACTGATCCGTGGTACTACAGGAATGAAAATTAGCAGGTAAGAACCAATTTTCCTTTCTGACCCTGGAGAAAACTAAATTCTGTTATTGGCCCAGCATAAAATTTGTCCAAAGATACTATATTACATTATTGTACATCATATATTGTGACTTTTTTATTCTTATGTTGGTTCAACCTACAGTGAATCCAGTATAGATCAGAGGAACCAATGATAAAAGTTTGGAGGGAAAAATTTTTACCGCTGCCTCCGGAGGCTAGGAACAAAATTAGAAATTGTTGAAAATTTTTCAAATCTCCTTGAAATTCTTTCTTAGAGAGATGCGTGAAATGCTTTTCAAAACATGGTTTTTAAATAATTCTCACTACCTGCCCAGTGCTTGCTAATAGCTATGCAATATGAAGATGCAAGACAATGAAAAATATTGTATTAGCTTAATATATCTGACTAGCTTTCAATAACTAAGCACCCTCATCAATTCAGGAAGATTCAGTACATTTACACTGGGTTTAAGTAAAATATTCAGCTAGGTCTGCACATGCCATTACAATTCACTAAAGATTACATTCACTAAAGATGAGAACGAGTTCTTGAATGCCGGTATACAAAAAACCTTAAATAAATAAAATAAATAAAGGGGAAACATTGGGGTTTTAAGTAACAGTTGAAATGGTCTATATGTGATGGTGGGTGAGAGCCAATATCTTTAAGGTCCTTGTGTTTGACTATCTAATGTCAAATGTTTTGCAGTCTAGTGTAGTTCTGATACTGCCTTTTAAGTACTCTAATTGTGAAGTTGATAAAGGAGTTTTTGTTTGTTTGGGTTTTTTTAAAGAAATGTTCCACCTGCTGAGGTGTCCCTATTCTCCATAATGTTATCTTATGTCTTACTACTTATTTATTCATACATACATATATTCTTCAGTTTCCAACAAAGTTCAATGAGGATTATAAGAAACATGCACATCATTGTGATAACATACAGAGAATATAAATCATACATTTTATAAAATTATAAAATACATAATTCTTTTTTAATTTATTTCAAAATATATCCCAAGTTGTAACATAAATTCTCAAAACATCAATAAAATCCTAAGTATCAGGATAAGCTTGAGCAAATAATCTTTTCTCTCATGTAATTCGTTATGTAAATTATTCACAGATTAAGCACAGCAAATGAAAAAGAATGATTTCCTAGCGTGTAGCAGATGGACTCAGGACCAATGGGTATAGTGTACTCCTGATAGCAGTTGGAGACTGAGTCAGATTTCAATCTGACGTCAGCCTACAAATACCCGTGCAGGAAGCACTGCTCTTCAGTATTTCTCAGTCTATTTAACAGTTTGGGACTCTACACACGCTTGCACAGCGTTAGAAAATCCAAACCAAGAAGGAAGAAAAAAAAAATCTTACCTCTACAAGACGAGCCCTGCTCTCCTGTGGTGATACCTAAGGGTCCCTCCCCTAGTCGAGAATTCCTGAGGTGATTTCCAAGATCCCTCAGAGGTAAGCCTCTGTCCGGTAGCTGGTTCCCGGCGTGGACTTTGCCCCGAGGAACGGGAGTGGCTGAGAGGCAGTGGGTGCAATACAGAGTGCAGTGGTGAAGGTATATCCCTCTCCCCTCCGCAGCTGGAGACCGCCCGGTACGAGACCAGGAAGCGCCGAGACAAGGTAAGGTAGAAATTTTTATTTAAGTCTCCGAGGCTCGGTGAGCCGCACAGATCGCCATCCGGCGTCTGTTCCATCAGGTTGAGCAGGCCTGTCCAGGCTAGGCCCCGATCCGTTGCGAGGGTCCTTCCATGTGGAGACCCTCCGTGGGGGGTCACCATCTTAACATAAGAACATAAGAAAATGCCATACTGGGTCAGACCAAGGGTCCATCAAGCCCAGCATCCTGCTTCCAACAGTGGCCAATCCAGGCCACAAGAACCTGGCAAGTACCCAAAAACTAAGTCTATTCCATGTTACCATTGCTAATGGCAGTGGCTATTCTCTAGGTGAACTTAATAGTAGGTAATGGACTTCTCCTCCAAGAACTTATCCAATCCTTTTTTAAACACAGCTATACTAACTGCACTAACCACATCCTCTGGCAACAAATTCCAGAGTTTAATTGTGCGTTGAGTAAAAAAGAACTTTCTCCGATTAGTTTTAAACGTGCCCCATGCTAACTTCATGGAGTGCCCCCTAGTCTTTCTACTATCCGAAAGAGTAAATAACCGATTCACATCTACCCATTCTAGACCTCTCATGATTTTAAACACCTCTATCATATCCCCCCTCAGTTGTCTCTTCTCCAAGTTGAAAAGTCCTAACCTCTTTAGTCTTTCCTCATAGGGGAGTTGTTCATTCCCCTTATCATTTTGGTAGCCCTTCTCTGTACCTTCTCCATCGCAATTATATCTTTTTTGAGATGCGGCGACCAGAATTGTACACAGTATTCAAGGTGCGGTCTCAGCATGGAGCGATACAGAGGCATTATGATATTTTCCATTTTATACACCATTCCCTTTCTAATAATTCCCAACATTCTGTTTGCTTTTTTGACTGCTGCAGCACACTGAACAGACGATTTCAATGTGTTATCCACTATGACACCTAGATCTTTCTTGGGTTGTAGCACCTAATATGAAACCAAACATTGTGTAATTATAGCATGGGTTATTTTTCCCTATGTGCATCACCTTGCACTTATCCACATTAAATTTCATCTGCCATTTGGATGCCCAATTTTCCAGTCTCACAAGGTCTTCCTGCAATTTATCACAATCTGCTTGTGATTTAACTACTCTGAACAATTTTGTGTCTGCAAATTTGATTATCTCACTCGTATTTCTTTCCAGATCATTTATAAATATATTGAAAAGTAAGGGTCCCAGTTCAGATCCCTGAGGCACTTGCCCACATGGTCGTCGGCGAGCCGGGTGCACAAACTACTTGTGCGCACAGCGGCGCGCTCATCTGTGCCGGGCGCGCGCATCTGTGCTGGGCGCACAAACCTGTGCGCGCATCTGTGCCAGGCGCACAAACCTGTGCACACAGCTATCTCCCTAAGCGCAGGCTTGCACGCACATCTCTGGCATCTTGCATGCACAGCGTCGGCGCACCCAGAGCGCACAAATAAGCCTCCCGGCATGCACACATACGCACAAAGACAAGTTTTGAACAGTTCCACGCGCACAAATCATGGCAACGCCGGCCAAGAAAGCCAAGGGGCAAGCCTTCTACCCAGCCTGCCACCTGAGAGCTGCGCAATACGAAGTAGCCTCTGCCCTGTGCCTACAGTGTGAAGAGGCTCTGGGGGAACCGAGGCAAGGCCCCCCTCTGCCAGTAGAGGAATCCGGCTCCACCAATGATAGTACACCAGACCTCTCTATCCCCAGCTCGGGCCCTCCTCATACGAGCTCCTCTGGGAACAGCACTGGATTCGATATGGACCCAGGGACCTTTTCGTGGGTGGAATTCTTCAGAGGGCTGCAAACCTTCATCCAGGCGCAATCGGTGCCACCTGGGACAAAGCCATAGTCTCTGCCAGAAGAGCAAAACCTTCCAGGCCCCTCTCGACCTCCTCGAGACGTGCCTCCTCCGGACAAAAGCCTCCTTTTTGGGCGTACAGACACCTCGGAGGAAGAGCCGGACTCCCTGGAGGAAGGGGAAATCCTTCCAGGGATGGAACCATACTGAACCATGATGCGTTTCTTCTTCAAAGTCGAGCTATCAGATCTCGTGTCTCTGAACCTGAAGATGCTGGCCATCCCAGGCACAAGCTCTGCAGAGGAGGCAAAGATGAACCCAGTTCTGGTCGGGCTCCGTCAGGCCTCATGCCATTTCCCAGTGCTGCAGGCCGTACAACAACTGATTGACCTGGAATGGAATGCCCCGGAGGCCAGCTTCAAAGGAGGATGGGCCCTAGAAACCCTATATCTCCTGGAACCCTCAGCCAAAGAACTCCTGGGGTTCCCCAAAGTGGACGCCATGGTCTGCGCGGTCTCAAAGCGCACCACCATTCCAGTCGGAGGAGCTGAACTCAAGGATGCCCAGGACAGACGTCAGGAATCCATCCTTAAACAGTCATTTGATATTTCGGCTATGTCCCTGCAGATCACTGCCTGCTGCACAGTGGTGACACGTGCCTGCTTGTCGCTGACCAGGGACACAAGCACGTCCGTCGAAACATTAGAACCAGCAATATCTTTCCTCACGGATGTGACCTCCGACCTGGTGTGCACCTCAGCCAGGGGTATCTCATCCATAGTGGCAGCCAGAAGGCAACTCTGTCTCCGAAGTTGGTCAGCCGATGCGACTTCCAAGATGAAACTCACGAGAATGCCTTTTAAATGAGCCCTCCTGTTCGGAAGCGAACTGAAGAAGTTAGCCGACAAATGGGGCGAATCCTCAGTACCTCAGTTACTGGAGGACAAGAACAAAAGAAACCAATGCCCCTCTCCCCTAAGATCCAAGGGCAGAGGATCTCAGCGTTTCAGACCATACAAAAACACATACCATGCACCTCGCCCCACAGGCAGGGGCCAGTCCTTTCAGAACAGTCACAACAAGAGGGGAGCTGGCTCAGGTTCAGGCCCTAGCCGCACCCCACAATGAGAATCAACAGACCCATCCACAGGAAGAAGCCGTAGGGGGCAGGCATGCCCTATTCTACCAAAGATGGGGCGAGATAACGTCTGACAAGTGGGTCCTAACCATCATTCGAGAGGATACTACCTGGACTTCCACAGAATCCCCCCAGACAAATTTGTGAAATTACCATGTCATGCCCCCTCCAAGAGGACGGCGGTGGAAACCATACTGACAAAGCTATTCGCCCTAAGGGCAATAGCACCGGTGCCCACGGACCAACAAAATACTGGGCACTATTCCATCTATTTTTATCATCCACAAGAAAGAGGTAACGTTCTGGCACATCCTGGACCTCAAGTCCGTCAATCGCTATCTGAGGGTACCACACTTCTGCATGGAAACCGTACACTCAGTCATAAGGGCAGTACAGCCGGGAGAAATTCTGACCTCTCTGGATCTGTCAGAAGCCTATCTCGACATCCCGGTCCATCACAAACATCAGCGTTTTCTACGCTTTGCGATACTGGACCATCACTACCAGTTCCGGGGTCTACCCTTCGGACCAGCTACTGCTCCTCTGACATTCACCAAGATCATGGCTGTAGTGGCGGCGACACTGAGGAAAGAAGGAATCCTCGTACATCCATATCTGCACGATTGACTGATCAGGGCAAAATCTCCAAAGGAAAGTCACCAGGCAACCACCAGAGTCAAGAATCTACTGCAGAATCTCGGGTGGGTTGTCAACACAACCAAGAGCTGCCTGCAGCCCTCCCAATCACTAGATTACCTGGGAGTCCGGTTCGATACCAATCAAGACAAGGTCGTCCTTCCCCTTACAAAGAGAAGGAAACTGATGGACCAGTTGTAAAACCTGTTGACCTATTTTTGCCCCAAGGTATGGGACTACCTCCAAGTCCTCTGCCTCATGACATCAACACTAGAAGTCCCATGGGCAAGGGCCCACATGCGACCACTACAACGCTCCCTACTGTTGCAATGGAACCCGATGTCCCAGAACTACTCCGTTCGCCTCCAGCTACCGGCAGAGGTGTGGACCCAGCTCCAATGGTGGCTACAAGAAGACCATCTGAGCAAGGGAGTAAGGCTATCCCCACCGACCTGGGTCGTGCTCACCACAGATGCAAGCCTACAAGGTTGGGTAACCCACTGCCAGGAACTGATGGCCCAGGGGCAATGGGACAAGGAAGAGTTGGGATGGAACATCAACTGACTGGAAGCCCAGGCAGTCAGATTAGCCTGCCTTCGATTCAGTCACAGACACCAGGGCGAATCGGATAGAGTCATGTCGGACAACGCCACAACAGTTGCCTACATCAACCACCAGGGAGGAACCAAAAGCCAACAGGTGTCCCTGGAAATAGACCCCCTAATGGTGTGGGCGGAAGCAAACCTACAAGGGATCTCAGCCGCCCACATAGCAGGAAAAGACAACGTCACTGCAGATTACCTCAGCAGAGAGAGTCTGGACCCAGGGGAATGGATGCTGTCAACCACAGCCTTCCAGTTGACAGTAAACCGCTGGGGAACACAAGCCATGGACCTTCTAGCAACCTGGTCCAACGCCCAAGTTCTTCAGCCGCAGACGAGAACCGCAATCCCACGGAATCAACGCCCTCGTCCAGACCTGGCCACAGGAAGACCTGCTGTACACCTTTCCCCCATGGCCACTACTAGGTGGAGTCATCCGCAAGATAGAACCCCACAGGGGTTCTATCTTGGCCCCAGACTGGCCAAGACTGGGCAGTCTGAGGCCATGGTATGCAGACATGCAGACATGCGAAGATTTCTGGCGGGGAACCCTCTGGGTCTACCCCCACACAGGGACCTGCTCCAGCAAGGACTGATCCTCCACGAAGACCCAACTCGATTCTCTCTTACGGTCTGGCCATTGAGAGGACTCTCCTGAAGAAGAGCGGATACTCGGGGGCAGTGATTGACACCTTGCTCCAAGCACACAGGTTCTCCACGTCTCTAACTTACATACGAATATGGAGAATATTCGAAGCTTGGTGTGAGGATAGCGATATCCTTCTGCGGGCAGTCAAAATCCCCATGATCCTGAATTTCTGCAGGACAGCTTGAAGAAGGGGTTGTCTCTCAACTCCATCAAGGTTCAGGTGGCCGCGCTGGCCTTCTTCAGAGCCAAAGTAGAAGGCATCAGTCTATCATCCCATCCAGACGTTTCCCGTTTCCTGAGAGGGGTCAAGCAAATCCCACCACCACTAAAGTGGTCGGTGCCCCTATGGAATCTCAATCTAGTACTAGACTTACTGGCGGGAGCTTCCTTCAGACATACACATGGGTCTGTCTCTACGGCTCCTGACCTTGAAGACTGCATTCCTGGTGGCAATATGTTCAGCCCGTCGCATTTCCGAACTTCAAGCTCTATCCTGTCTGGAACCGTTCCTTAGATTCACACCGGGATCCATGCAGCTCCGCGCTGTCCCCTCCTTCCTTCCAAAGGTGATTTCTCAGTTCCATCTAAACCAAACCATCTCGCTGCCATCTCCAGATGACCATAAAGACTCTGAAGACTCACGCCTTGTACGCCATCTTAACGTCGGCAGACTCCTAGTCCGATACCTGGAAAGATCAGAATTCGTACGAAAGACTGACCATCTAGTCGTCCTTCACAGCAGGAATAAACAAAGGGAAGCGGCCTCGCGGGCAACCATAACCTGCTGAATCAAAGTAATCAAGGCGGCCTACGTTGAGGCAGGCAAGCCTCCACCTCTACAAGTCAAGGCCCACTCCACAAGGGCCCAGGCAGTGTCCTGGGCAGAAACCAAGATGCTGTCACTCGCCGAGATCTGTCGTGCGGCGACGTGGTCCTCCATCCACACTTTCTTGAGGCTCTACCGCCTGGATGTTCAGGCCAGGGAGGGCACAGCATTCGCAAGGGCAGTACTAAGTGGGCCACGGGCAGCCTCCCACCCGGTTCGGGAGTAGCTTTTGTACATCCCATTGGTCTTGAGTCTATCTGCTACACGCTAGGAACTGGAGAAATTACTTACCTGATAATTTTCGTTTTCCTTAGTGTAGACAGATGGACTCGGCATCCCGCCCATGGCTGCCCCAAAATCCGGAAACCTCGGGTGACAATCCTCGAGAGCAAGACTAGCACGGGTAAGCCAGGCTTTACCCCTAGTTAAGCATTTCTCGGTTGAATGCACTGGCGATCTCCAGTCGGAAATCAGTTCAACCAGTCCCACTTCATCAAGTTAATTCAAACACACATATATCCACATTGCTTTTCGAGGAGAATACTGAAGAGCAGTGCTTCCTGCATGGGTATATGTTGGCTGACGTCAGATTGAAATCTGACTCCGTCTCCAACTGTTATCAGGAATACACTATACCCATTGGTCCTGAGTCCATCAGTCTACACTAAGGAAAACGAAAATATCAGGTAAGTAATTTCTCCAATTCTAGTTTCTTGCAACCTACAGTAATGAAAAGATTAACAAGCTTTTTTCAGGTGAACACAACAAATAGTGAATACTTATTGTAAAAGTAATTGAGCTAAACAATTCTGACCTTTCAAATTAACTACTTTATTCAACAGTGTTAGTATATCCAGTTGTAGAACTCTGCCTGATAAGCTTAGAGGTAATGAATGTGCCCAGATGTTCAAGGAAAATGTTAAGGTGTTTCTTGTCAAACAAGCCTATGAATAGAATAGACTATTTCTAGAGTGTTTGATTTTGAAATCTTGGTCCTCCTTTGATAGCTGTGTAGCTTACTTTTGATTTTACCATGAGAATACATTTTATTTTTAGGTATTAATGGAAGCTATCAATGTGCTGTGTTTATTTTAATATTATGATTATTTATTATACATTGTCAATTTTAGATCATGCAGTATATACATTTTTTAAATCTTTTTAGTCATAATTCTATCATACCATTTCACTCCTGTCACTACTCTAACCAAAGCATTCTAAACCAGCTACAAAACTATTTCCAATTTCTGCTGGACCAGTCCAGAAGTATGGGCTATTGTTGCCTAATAGCAGATAGAGACAGAGGAGAGACACCTTTTACAGTGACATCACACAGTATATAAAATGGTGCAGCATGGGCAAAAGCCAGAATTCTCAGCAGATGTTGACGTCTCTGGATTGGTGCAGCAGGATTCCAATTCCCAGGCTTCAGCCTATGGCCTGTCCTGATGGAGTTCACCTTGCACTGCACTCCAGGGATTCATATTCTTAATTGAGCTCGTGCAGCTCCTGGGCCAACAGTTTGGAACTCTGCCCTGGTTAAGCATTTTAAGGCCAGGCTCCCAAGTTTCCTGGTTGAACAAACCTAATGCTCTGCTCTTTGGTCCTGTTGGGCCCGGTTGAGCTTAGGGCCAGACTCCTAACTTGCCTGTTCAACATACCCAGTGTTCTGCTCCCCAGATCATGCTGGGCCTGGTTGAGCTCAGGAGTGCAGTGGAATTTTTTTTGAAGACTGTTGTGGCTCAGGTCCCTCCTTTCACTTCCCTTCCACCTCCTCCCCCCCCCCCCCCCCCCAAAAAAAAAAAAAAAATCCCGCCTGGTCTTTTCTCCTCAATTGGCTCCCCTTTATTTAAAAAAAAATAATAAATTGGAAGAAATAAAGCAAGGGAGCTGAAAGCCACAGCTGTGAGAATGCCTGTAGTAGAGGAGGTAAGACCTGTTTGGGGAGACTTGGAGGCTTTGGCAGAAGTTTCCATAAGATGTATAAGAGGTAGAATTTATGAATGCAAAGGGGTTAGTGGTGTCTAAATGGTGGAGCCAATGCATTTGCAGTGCTGGCAGTTCCTACAGCTTTGCGTGGCTGCCTCCTCCACAAATGCAGTCTGAGGGACAGCCCAGGGACGAGTTTGGAAGTTGTCTTTGCGATCTGTGAAGGCTGTGAGGTGGCAGAAATAGTCGCCACTTTGGATTATTCCTGCAGCCCTTTTCTGCATGCAGTGCTTCTGGAAATAGCATTTTTTTAGCCTGGGTTGACCATGTTTTTTCAACCCTCATGTGAAAGATGTCTCAGGAATTGAATCACATTGCCTACTGCCCTCTTTCTTCTAGGGGCCCTTTTCTTCAGGTCTCCATCAAGCCTTCTGGGTGATACAGGGGGCTGATGGTGAGGGGCCCCCAAGGATTTTCTCCTAGTGAAATTTCTTCTCTCTTCCTCACTGGTAAGCTAATCCTAAATGCCCCAGACTGGCTAGAGAGGTACATACTGTTGTGGGGAAACATCTTCCCAGATCTTCCCTAGGTTCAGGGGAAGGGCTGGATGCAGTCAGTTCTCAGTTGCAGTAGAAAAGATCAATTTACCCTCAGAAGGAAAAGGCTTCTAAGATATGCATTTATTTTATAAGGATGAGGCGTCCACTTGCCCCATAGTACCTCAGCAATACCCCTGACACTCACTCAAGGTAACCCTGTGGGTCACTTGGACGGTCCTGCCAAGCATTACTCATGCTCACTTGCATGTGTGCTCTGCCTGCCAACTGGCACCCTCCCACCCACCAACTGGTTCCTACTTGCCTCGGGGCAAGTTTCCTTCCCACAAGCTTATCCCCTGGTGGTTTCTAGGGACACTGGGACCCCACACTACCCAAGGGTCACACAGTTCCTAGAAAAGCATCCACAGACCAAATACACACAATACTGGGGTAATTAACCAGTCCAAGACAGGCAGCCCTAACAAACTAAAAAGTTCATTAACAAAAAGTAAGAAAGTTGAATGAATGAAAAAATATTTAATCTGCAAACAAGAACAAGTAAAACGAGGATTAAACAGCAAAAGTTAACTGAACTCTTTCCACTACTTAGTTTGGAAAAAGGCTGTCCACATGAGCTGAGCAGGGCATCAGCACAGAGACCTGCTCCTGCTATACTCCTAGCCAAGAGTGGAGAATTCCAGCACCTTCAGGGCTAGTTCTTTGTCTACAGCACCAATCAGTGTACAGAGTACTAGCAATTGCTCCCTGCGCAAATTAGTAATAGTTTTCTGGCCAATGGCACTGCAGGATATTTCAGTCTTACATTTCCTCAGGGGATGTGTATTTGCTGTCCAAGCCACCTCCTGGGTCAAGGCAGCATCAAAAGCCTATGTTTGAACTACAGTGCAGAAGTCAAACACCACCTGCAGGCCAGTACAGAAGAAATGAGCTGTCTGGGGAAAAGTGTCACGGCAGAACAATAAACCACAGAGCATGCAAAACCCCTGTTTTCACATCCTTCTATTTCAAGTGGTGGCGGCATCTTTTCGGTTCTCAGTTTCTAAGGCCAGGGTGTTGCAAGCAGGGCACCATATTTTGCTGGGTCTCCATAAGCTGCCTGAATCTTTTCTCTCCATAAAGTGGTGGAGGACATGGTTATGTCTGAATGAGATTCCCCTGAAGTCTTTGGGGCATCAAAATCCTGAATAGTGATCCAAGATGGTGAACTAGCACTAATAACATGAGGCTCCATCTGTTTCTGTGCTTTTCTGTTTCTTTAAATTTGCCTCATACTGGCCATAAGAGGAGGGCAAGGGAAAAGACTTACCCTATTGTCTCACCCAAGCAACCTCGTATTGGCCCAGTGGATGCGCCCATTCACAGGACAGTGTCATCGGGATAGAAGTTGGTGGGGTTTGAACATGAGGAAGTTGTACCTGTTTCTCCCCCGGACTCACTAATATCTTTGTCCTCTATAAAGAGAATCGAGCTGGCAAACCCTACTGCACCCCAGGACTTAGATGCATGGCTGGAACAGGCACGGGCTGATGATGCTGACAGTCTGGAGATCCAGGCAGGGAGCGAGCTGACGAGGGGTGAGGCTGCAGCCATTGGTTTTGACTCTTCCAGGGAGTTTGCCAGCTCTCCAGCTTTGGAAAGACAGAAAATCTCCTTTCCTCTTCAACTCCAACTGTGGAAGTTTTGTCTGCTTAAGCAGTTTTCTCTGTTAAGACTTAGCCAGATCACGTGGAATCAATCTGGGACACTATTGAAGGCCTTGGCATGTCAATTATAGTACAGTTAAATTCTCTAGTTTTGAAATGCCAATGATAACGAAAATAGGATTCAGCTTTTGGAATTCTGTAAATTAAATATGGTTCAGGAAATCAAGGGCTCTATTAAAATGGTACAGGAATACCTTATAAAAGAAAACACAGTATTAACTTAGAGAATCTTGTGTAGAAGAAATCTTCATTTTGTTAATTTCCCCAAAGTATCTCATATTTTGCCTAAGGAAATGTTTAAACTATATCTGGTAGAGGACCTGAAGCTCCAAACTATAAGAATCCCTCCAATATCAAAGGTATTAAAAAAGGAAATGAAGTATAATTCGATTTTCAAGATATGTTATTATTAGAACCTTCAAAGTTGGTAATTTCTAATACTTTAGAGACTTCTGGTATTAATCAGGCTATATCTGCAACTATGATAGTCAACTTTGTACTGCAGCTGGATAGAGACTGGGTACTTAGGCTGTATTTTAGACATCATACAGAGACCTTCTTAAATCTTAGGGGTTTTCCTGATGTGTTGAAACAAACCCAGAAGAAAAGGAAAACAGTTCTTATTACTTAGACCAAGAACGTTATTAATTGGGGACTTTTTTCTAAGATCCCCTGTAAATGTTACACAAAAGTTATCATATATTATTTTCCTGCCTTCTCAGTTATCTCAGTTTCTAAGTGATAAGGTTTTTCCTCAAACTGAATCTTTCACCGCCTGCTTCTATATCATTCCTTAGATAGGCTGTGTTTGATTCTCAATAGGTAAAGATTAGTCTGCTTTGAAGTGCTGCTACTAACATCCTTAAAATGGAATTACGGACTTTGGATAGAATGTGGATTTCTTTAACTTTGGTATATTTTGTTTTTGTACATGGATTTGTATCATCATGGGGGTTTTTTTTCTCTGTATTAAGTTTATTCTTGAATATTGAATTTAAATGGTATAAATAAAAAGATTTAAAAAAAAAAAAAAAAACACCTGAATAAATTTCCTCTGCTAGAGAGGTTAAAGAACAGTTCTTCAGACACCCTAAGTGAATGTTTGGGAAAAATAGTGGAAACTATTCTAAAGATCAAAATCGTAGAGCGTATAGAAAGACATGGTTTAATGGAACACAGTCAACATGGATTTACCCAAGGGACGTCTTGCCTAACAAATCTGCTTCATTTTTTGAAGGGGTTAATAAACATGTGGATAAAGGTGAACCAGTAGATGTAGTTTATTTGGATTTTCAGAAGGCGTTTGACAAAGTCCCTCATGAGAGGCTTCTAAGAAAACTAAAAAGTCATGGGATAGGAGGCGATGTCCTTTCGAGGATTACAAACTGGTTAAAAGACAGGAAACAGAGTAGGATTAAATGGTCAGTTTTCTCATTTGAAAAGGGTAAACAGTGGAGTGCCTCAGGGATCTGTACTTGGACCGGTGCTTTTCAATATATATATAAATGATCTGGAAAGGAATACGATGAGTGAGGTTATCAAATTTGCACATACAAAATTATTCAGAGTAGTTAAATCACAAGCGGATTGTGATACATTACAGGAGGACCTTGCAAGACTGGAAGATTGGGCATCCAAATGGCAGATGAAATTTAATGTGGACAAGTGGAAGGTGTTGCATATAGGGAAAAATAACCCTTGCTGTAGTTACACAATGTTAGATTCCATATTAGGAGCTACCACCCAGGAAAAAGATCTAGGCATCATAGTAGATACTTTAAAATAGTTGGCTCAGTGTGCTGCAGCAATCAAAAAAGCAAACAATGTTAGGAATTATTAGGAAGGGAATGGTTAATAAAACGGAAAATGTCATAATGCCTCTATATTGCTCCATGGTGAGACCACAACTTAAATACTGTGTACAATTCTGGTCGCCGCATCTCAAGATATCGTTGCGATGGAGAAGGTACAGAAGGGCAACCAAAATGATAAAGGGGATGGAACAGCTCCCCTATGAGGAAAGGCTGAAGAGGTTAGGGCTATTCAGCTTGGAGAAGAGATGGCTGAGGGGGGGATATGATAAGAGGTCTTGAACGAGTAGATGTGAATCTGTTATTTACACTTTCAGATAATAGAACTAGGGGGCATTCCATGAAGTTAGCAAGTAGCACATTTAAGACCAATCAGAAAAAATTCTTTTTCACTCAACGCACATTTAAGCTCTGGAATTTGTTGCCAGAGGATGTGGTTGATGTGGTTAGTGTAGCTGGGTTCAAAAAAGATTTGGATAAGTTCTTGGAGGAGAAGTCCATTAACTGATATTAATCAAGTTTACTTAGGGAATAGCCACTGCTATTAATTGCATCAGTAGCATGGGATCTTCTTGGTGTTTGGGTAATTGCCAGGTTGTTGTGGCCTGGTTTGGCCTCTGTTGGAAGCAGGATGCTGGGCTTGATGGACCCTTGATCTGACCCAGCATGGAAATTTCTTATGTTCTTGGCTTGGCTCTGCCCGACAAGCAAACTATCCTTATGGCAGGGAGCATTACCTCAAGGTTTTCAAGATAGTAAAATTGAGTTGCTATTAGAGCATTCTTTTGCAGCCGTATCACCCTTTATGAAGATTGAGACTAGAGGGCTATTGCACAGGGTATAGTAGTTGCCAGGAAGTAGTTGCCAGGAAGGCTACCGATTCCCCTTGCCTTCATAATTTTTTCAGGTTTTTCCTATAGATGACTTGGTGTGTTGTGGCTGCAGTGGTCCATTTTGTCTGTCACAAAGTGGCAGATCCAGCGTGTAATACCTGTCTCGGCAAGCTTCCTTAAGTCGAGGTTGTTGCTTGGAGATTTGATGAAGTAGTCAAGGATCTGAATAAAGTAAACCTTCAGATGGTTTTGGAAGATAAACACCAGTAGATTTCTGGAAGCTGTGGAGACTGTGGTCGTTTGAGGGAGATCAGAAGGTTCAGGATGGGGAAGCAATCTTCCTCCAGGCAGTCAAGTTTAGTGGAAGGAATCTGTCCTTTTGTAGAGCGAGGAAGTGAAGAGATGACAATGTTGGATCTGCCAGATTTACCAGGTCAACCCAATATGGTTCGCTTGTTTTTTTTTCCACAGTTGTCCTAGTAGGCAGTCATCTCTAAAGATTTTATTAGTAATGGAACCACATTACCTCAGGCCAGTATGTCCTGGATATGGTTCCCTCTTGTACGACAACCTCCTGGAGATTGGCGATGTAAGTCACTCAGGACTTCTAATCTTGTAGGCTGTGGTCCTGGTGCTCACCAATTTTCAAGGACAGGTATTCCATTTGCTTGGTTATTTCTAAATAAGGGCCAGATATTTCTGCCAAATTCTTCATCTCAAGGGAGTCAATAATTGTCTTTGTATTCCATCTTTTGCATGGAAACTTTCCATTTGGTTATTTTGGTGGTGAGGTGAGTTCTTGTCCTCTCTACATCTCTTGGAGGGGTTTTTTTGCACTCCTATCCAAGAAGATTTTCTAAGACTTCACTTCTATGGTTTTGGAAAGCATTTCCAGTTTGGAGCACTTCCCTTTGTTCTTACCACAGCATCAAGAACCTTTACCAAAGTGGTGATGGTTGTCAGTTATACAAGACAAGCATCTCTTTTCTCCCATCTCTGGTAAGGACAACCAGAAAGTCTATATTTCTAAGGCCAGCACTAGAGTGGTATGTGTGGGAGGGTAGAGGGTTGCCTGGCCTTGAAAAATGGTCAGGATAGGAAAATAGAGCTCTTTCTTAAGTAGTGCTTTGAGGTATTGGGTGGCAGTTGTATGACCATGGATCTGCAAATACTGGTGGATCTGTCTGAGGAGATTTAAACTGATAGTGAAGTAGATAGACTGGAGGCTGGGTTGGCCTTCCTGGTGAATGCTCTTTCCCTGTACATACCGGATCAGTCCAGACTCCTCACTCATATCTCAGCTAAAGGAATGGTTGCTTTGTCAGTCTATCACACCAGTAACCAATCTACCTTCTCACCAGTCAGTCCCAAATCGTAGATTAACTGATGTTCTCAGTTTTCTGGTAGCGTCACAAAACCTTCCACACATAAATCCTACCATTCAAAATGGCAAGATTTACCACATGACGCATACAAAAGGGTATTACCCTTTTTTCTTTTTCCACACCACTCTTTCTCTTGCTCCCTCGGATTCTGCTCCCCAGACATTCTCCACATACGTACACCTCTGTTCCAATTGGTGTATCGTTTTGGAGTGAGGATACCCGATTTATGGTACATCCCTTCTGAGTCAGCTTACCATGGATTATCCCCTGATCAAGCCGCCTCTATTTTCACTAGCCACGGAATTGAACATATATTTCATGCTTATAAGTCTCATACGTTCTCCGTTCGAGCTTTTCCATTCCTCTCATTTCACAGTTTGGCATGGGAAATTCTTCCCTCAAAAATGTCATTTCTGCCAGCAGTGTCAATGAGTTATACACTTCTAGTTACATACTCATCTGACCCTGCGTTCCTCCATCACTGAGTGGTTTTCATGTGTTCAACTTTCTATCTTTCTTAAGGTAGACGCTGCATCTCACCTTACTCAGGATATACTCTGCCCATTTTTTCCAACACCACTCTCTCACCAGAGCGAGAGGATTCTTTCCATTTCTTGGACAGAAAGGCTACGCTTGCATTCTACCTAGCTTGCCTACATTCCATAGGAGTTCCACCTAACTCTTTCCTTCTGTGGCAAGAGCCAAGCTGCGAGTTCCAGTTGGCAAACAGACCTATTCCTCCTAATAAACGGTCTGTATCTTTTCCTACCAATAAGCAGGCATTTCACTACAACACTGTGTGTAACCACACTCTGTTGCATCCGCCTCGGCCTTAATAGCTTCCCTTCGGCCGCTACTGCTTGTACACACATTATCAGGCTGCAACCTGGAGTTCTCTCCATACCTTCGCAGCCCATTATTGCTTACATACAACTAGCCGGCATGCTCCATGTTTGGCCAGACCATCTACTCTTATTCCTTTCGGGTTAACTACCCAACATCCTTCCACCAACCCTTTAAGGATTTCAGGATGCCCTCCGTTCCAAACTCCACCCACGACATTGCACCCTTCGCGCGTCTTGGGTGCATTTAGTGCACTCTCGGGCATCCTCAACTCGGTACTCACCCATTTGTGAGGACTACCATCCTGCTTGTCCTGTGAGAAAGCAAATGTTGCTTACCTGTAACAGGTGTTTTCACAGGACAGCAGGATGTTAATCCTCATGAAACCCACCTGCCACCCCGCAGAGTTGGGTCTCTATACGTTTTCACGTTTATTTTAGTTTCGCTTGCACTTTTAGCTATAAGACTAGACTGAGGGAGACACCTGTGGCTCACAGGGATAATTGCAGGCTGAGCATGCTCAGTGCACTGTGTGCCAGTGTCAGTCAAAGCTTTGTGGAAACTTTGACAGAAAAGTTTTCCGTACAGGGCTCCATCCTGTGATGTCACCCATTTGTGAGGACTAACATCCTGCTGTCCTGTGAGAACACCTGTTACAGGTAAGCAACATTTGCTATCTTCTTAGTGTTTGGATAATTGCCAGGTTCTTGTAGCCTGGTTTGGCCTCTGGAAACAGGATGCAAGCCTTGATGGACCCTTGGTCTGACCCAGCATGGCAATTTCTTATGTCAAGTGTTCCATCCAGGTTAACTGACAAATCAGTGTATAATCATAAACACCCAAGCGACCACCTATGTATTAACTTCAGTGATGATTTTTTGAATGTGTGTGTGTGTGTATATATATATATATATGTGTGTATGTATATATATATGTGTGTATGTATATATATATATATATATATATATATATATATATATATATATATATATATATTCCTTTTTCTATGCTCAAAAAAACACCAACACATTACCAGGGAGGTATTCACATAATCCCACTTAGAAAATACCGCTCAAAAATGTCCAAACCAGATGTGGCTGTGTTTCAAATAATCCTTCATCAGGGGCAATCCTCATATTTCGGCAGAAAACCTTCCTTCAGTTTGATGTCTCCACAGTATAAGTGGGCAAGCCATCCATGGACATTGCGACGTCTAACACGGCATCTATTTAAACATAAACACGTGACCTGGAAAGTTGATTTGCAACATTTTATCTCTTAGCTAAATAGCTCAGATGGTAATTTACAATTCTCTGCTACATGGGACACTTCAACAGTTGCATTTTTAGATGTATTAATTTTGTTAAGGCAGGAGATTTTTCCAACTACTATATATCGAAAACCTATGGACAAAAACCATTTATTGTGTTTTCATAGCCATCATCCAACTTCGTTCAAAGCTGGTTTGTCTGTTAACCAGCTTTTTCGTATTAGGAAGATATGTTCTTCATTGTCAATTTGAACGACACAGTGAAATAGTCAGCTAGATTTGCCGCCCATGGTTACCCTAAAAAAGTATCAAACAGGCACATAAACTGGTGAGATTTTCTGATAGTCGCTGCTTCAATATAAATCTTCAAAAAGTACTGAAAAAATGGTTAGTGTATTTCAAAACACAAATTTATTATCCCAAATTGAAGCAGTGATGAACATTGGCATGTTTTGGCATTGCATAAGATTTTTCAATCCCGTTTGATTGCATTCTCTCGCGATGCAAATATCTGTGATCTTATTGTACAATCGTTTTTTGTAAATCACAACCTGCGGGCATGGGATAACATAAGTGCAATAATTGTGACTTTTGTCAAAATATAGTAACTGCCATAAGTTGGACTGATCCTGTGACAGGTTATTGCATGCGCAGAAGAATGGTCACAGATTGTATTTCACACCATTTCATGTGTTGATATGTCCTTGTCCTAAGATTTATGTTGGTAGTACTCTTCATCCTATTAAGAAGAGACTGATTGAACATCACTCTAAAGTTAATACTAGGATATTGAGTGCTCTGATTGTACACCATTGTATTGACTGTCAGCATTCTTTTGAAGAAATAAAGTGAACTGTTATTGATTCTGAGCAGGAATGTACACATGGAGGTGACATTGATTTACTTCTCAACTACTGTGAACAATTTTGGATCTATACCTTGGATTAGTTAGCCCCGAAAGGTTTGAATGACGAGTGGCTTGGACATCTTTGCTCTGATTTGTCAATATTTATCCATAAGTTTGATTGGTTGTTTCCAGGTCACGTGTTTGTGACGTCTAACATGGCATCTATTTAAACAATGTCCATGGAACTGAAGGAAGGTTTTCTGCTGAATTTACCTGGGTGTTGGCAGAACCTCAAATAACCTGCAAACTCGGGCATCTGGTCTCCAGAGGAAGCCAAACACCAGATAAATTTACTAGAGCTTCGTGCAATCAGATATGCTCTCAGGGTATTTCAGGATTACCTCTCCAACAAGGTCATCCTGATTCAAACCGACAACCAGGTGGCCATGTGGTACATAACAAACAAGGGGGAACTGACTCCTTCCTCCTGTGTCAGGAAGCTGCATAGATATGGGCGGAGGTTTTTTCCCACTCGATGTGCCTCAGGGCCGCCTACTTGCCGGGAGTGGACAATGTGTTGGCAGACAAGCTGAGTCACACTTTTCAACCGCACGAGTGGTCCCTCAACCCCACAGTAGCGGATTCAATATTCCAACGCTGGGGTTACCCTCACATAGACCTCTTTGCATCAATCCACAACCACAAAGTAGGAAACTTCTGCTCTCTCACTCGCAGCCAACACTTGCAGCCAAGAAACACTTTCTCCCTCTCATGGACCAGCGGTCTCCTTTATGCATACCCACTAATTTCGAAGACTCTCTTGAAGTTAAGAAAGGACAGGGGATTGATGATTCTGATAGCCCCTTACTTGGCCACGCCAGGTGTGGTTTCCAATACTTCAGGACCTATCAATTCGCTGGCACACTCCTCTGGGGAAGGCCTCGCTTCTGATCTCTCAGAACGACTGATGCCTACGTCGCCCCAACCTCCAGGCCCTATCTCTGACTGCCTGGATGTTGAAAGGTTAATACTTCAACCTCTTAACCTTTCAGAGCCGGTTTCCCACGTCCTGGTAGCTTCGCGAAACCCTTCCACAAGAAAGTCTTATTGCTATAAATGGAATTGGTTTACAATATGTTGTACTTTCATGTCCATCGACCCCCTTCACTTGTTCCACAGTGAAGTTTCTTGACTATCTCTGGCACCTGTCAGAGTCGGGCCTGAAAACTTCCTCTATCAGAGTTCATGTCAGTGCGGTGGCTGCCTTCCATAAAGGTGTCAGGGATGTCTCCATATCGGTACAAACCCCTGGTAACATGCTTTTTGAGGGGCTTGCTGCACCTAAAACCTCCATTGCACCCTCCGGCCCCTTCTTGGGACCTTAACGTGGTTTTGGGGCAGCTCATGAAACCACCGTTTGAGCCTCTCCAATCCTGTGATCTCCGCTATCGCACCTGGAAGGTGATTTTTCTTCTGGCGATCACATCCGTTCGCAGAGTTAGTGAGTTGCAGGCCTTAGTCACCTACCCGCCTTACACTAAACTTCTGCATGACAGGGTAGTACTCCACACTCACTCTACGTTTTTGCCTAAGGTAGTATTGGAGTTTCATATTAATCAATCCATTATACTACCCACTTTCTTTCCCAGGCCCCATTCAAATCCAGGAGAACAGACTCTGCATACTCTCGACTGTAAACATACTCTAGCTTTCTGCTTAGACCCTACAGCCGCACACAGAAAGTCCACTCAGTTGTTTCTCTTTTGATACCATCAAATTGGGTAGACCTGTGGGAAAGCAGACCCTCTCCTCCTGGTTAGCGGACTGTATTTCCTTTTGCTATCAACAGGCAGGCATTCCGCTCCAAGACCGTGTCAAGGCGCACACTATCAGGGCCATGGCGATTTCAGTAGCGCACCTCCGCTCGGTGCCACTTACTGACATTTGTAAAGCTGCTACCTGGAGCTTCTCCATACCTTTACAGCCCATTATTGCTTAGACAAGGCTGGCAGACAAGATTCCATCTTCGGCCAGTCTGTCCTACGCAACGTATTTGCCAATTAATATACCAACATCCTTCCACCGACCCATCAGAGTTCAGGATGCCCTTTTAACCAAATTTCCACCCCAGTTGTTGTGCCTGTTGCACGTCTTTGGGTACATTTAGTGCATTACTCGGGCATCCTCAGCTCTGTACTTACCCATATGTAAGGACTACCATCCTGTTTGTCATGTGAGAAAGCAGAGTTGCTTACCTGTAACAGATGTTCTCACAGGACAGCAAGATGATAGTCCTCACGAAACCCGCCCACCACCCCGCAGTGTTGGGTTCATTACGTTTCTTATTTTTCGCATGTACTTTTACTATAAGACGAGACTGAAGGGGGACATAAGAACATAAGAAAATGCCATACTGGGTCAGACCAAGGGTCCATCAAGCCCAGCATCCTGTTTCCAACAGTGGCCAATCCAGGCCATAAGAACCTGGCAAGTACCCAAAAACTAAGTCTATTCCATGTAACCATTGCTAATGGCAGTGGCTATTCTCTAAGTGAACTTAATAGCAGGTAATGGATTTCTCCTCCAAGAACTTATCCAATCCTTTTTTAAACACAGCTATACTTACTGCACGAACCACATTCTCTGGCAACAAATTCCAGAGTTTAATTGTGCGTTGAGTAAAAAAGAACTTTCTCCGATTAGTTTTAAATGTGCCCCATGCTAACTTCATGGAGTGTCCCCTAGTCTTTCTACTATCCGAAAGAGTAAATAACCGATTCACATCTACCCGTTCTAGACCTCTCATGATTTTAAACACCTCTATCATATCCCCCCTCAGTCGTCTCTTCTCCAAGCTGAAAAGTCCTAACCTCTTTAGTCTTTCCTCATAGGGGAGTTGTTCCATTCCCCTTATCATTTTGGTAGCCCTTCTCTGTACCTTCTCCATCGCAATTATATCTTTTTTGAGATGCGGCGACCAGAATTGTACACAGTATTCAAGGTGCGGTCTCACCATGGAGTGATACAGAGGCATTATGACATTTTCCGTTTTATTCATCATTCCTTTTCTAATAATTCCCAACATTCTGTTTGCTTTTTTGACTGCCGCAGCACACTGAACCGACGATTTCAATGTGTTATCCACTATGACACCTAGATCTCTTTCTTGGGTTGTAGCACCTAATATGGAACCCAACATCGTGTAATTATAGCATGGGTTATTTTTCCCTATATGCATCACCTTGCACTTATCCACATTAAATTTCATCTGCCATTTGGATGCCCAATTTTCCAGTCTCACAAGGTCTTCCTGCAATTTATCACAATCTGCTTGTGATTTAACTACTCTGAACAATTTTGTGTCATCTGCAAATTTGATTATCTCACTCGTCGTATTTCTTTCCAGATCATTTATAAATATATTGAACAGTAAGGGTCCCAATACAGATCCCTGAGGCACTCCACTGTCCACTCCCTTCCACTGAGAAAATTGCCCATTTAATCCTACTCTCTGTTTCCTGTCTTTTAGCCAGTTTGCAATCCACGAAAGGACATCGCCACCTATCCCATGACTTTTTACTTTTCCTAGAAGCCTCTCATGAGGAACCTTGTCAAACGCCTTCTGAAAATCCAAGTATACTATATCTACCGGTTCACCTTTATCCACATGTTTATTAACTCCTTCAAAAAAGTGAAGCAGATTTGTGAGGCAAGACTTGCCCTGGGTAAAGCCATGCTGACTTTGTTCCATTAAACCATGTCTTTCTATATGTTCTGTGATTTTGATGTTTAGAACACTTTCCACTATTTTTCTTGGCACTGAAGTCAGGCTAACCGGTCTGTAGTTTCCCGGATCGCCCCTGGAGCCCTTTTTAAATATTGGGGTTACATTTGCTATCCTCCAGTCTTCAGGTACAATGGATGATTTTAATGATAAGTTACAAATTTTTACTAATAGGTCTGAAATTTCATTTTTTAGTTCCTTCAGAACTCTGGGGTGTATACCATCCGGTCCAGGTGATTTACTACTCTTCAGTTTGTCAATCAGGCCTAGCACATCTTCTAGGTTCACCGTGATTTGATTCAGTCCATCTGAATCATTACCCATGAAAACCTTCTCCATTACGGGTACCTCCCCAACATCCTCTTCAGTAAACACCGAAGCAAAGAAATCATTTAATCTTTCCGCGATGGCCTTATCTTCTCTAAGTGCCCCTTTAACCCCTCGATCATCTAACGGTCCAACTGACTCCCTCACAGGCTTTCTGCTTCGGATATATTTAAAAAAGTTTTTACTGTGAGTTTTTGCCTCTACAGCCAACTTCTTTTCAAATTCTCTCTTAGCCTGTCTTATCAATGTCTTACATTTAACTTGCCAATGTTTATGCGTTATCCTATTTTCTTCTGTTGGATCCTTCTTCCAATTTTTGAATGAAGATCTTTTGGCTAAAATAGCTTCTTTCACCTCCCCTTTTAACCATGCCGGTAATCGTTTTGCCTTCTTTCCACCTTTCTTAATGTGTGGAATACATCTGGACTGTGCTTCTAGAATGGTATTTTTTAACAATGACCACGCCTCTTGGACATTTTTTACTTTTGTAGCTGCTCCTTTCAGTTTTTTTCTAACAATTTTTCTCATTTTATCAAAGTTTCCCTTTTGAAAGTTTAGCACGAGAGCCTTGGATTTGCACACTGTTCCTTTTCCAGTCATTAAATCAAATTTGATCATATTATGATCACTATTGCCAAGCGGCCCCACCACCGTTACCTCTCTCACCAAGTCCTGTGCTCCACTGAGAATTAGATCTAAAATTGCTCCCTCTCTCGTCGGTTCCTGAACCAATTGCTCCATAAAGCTATCATTTATTCCATCCAGGAACGTTATCTCTCTAGCGTGACACGATGATACATTTACCCAGTCTATATTGGGGTAATTGAAGTCTCCCATTATTACTGCACTACCAATTTGGTTAGCTTCCCTAATTTCTCTTAGCATTTCACTGTCCATCTCACCATCTTGACCAGGTGGACGGTAGTATACCCCTATCACTGTAGTCTTCCCTGATACACAAGGGATTTCTACCCATAAAGATTCAATTTTGTATTTAGTCTCATGCAGGATGTTTATCCTGTTGGACTCTATGCCATCCCGGACATAAAGCGCCACACCTCCTCCCGACTGCTCCTCTCTGTCATTGCGATATAATTTGTACCCCGGTATAGCACTGTCCCATTGGTTATCCTCTTTCCACCATGTCTCTGAGATGCCAATTAAGTCTATGTCATCATTTACTGCTATACATTCTAATTCTCCCATCTTACTTCTTAGACTTCTGGCATTAGCATACAAACATTTCAAAGTTTGTTTTTTGTTTGTATTTTTATTCTGCTTTTTAATTGATAGGGATAAGTTAGAATTTTTTAGCTCAGGTGAGTTTTTAGTTACAGGCACTTGGACTACTTTTCTAATTATTGGAACCTCACTGTCGGGATGCCCTAATTCTAATGCATCATTAGTATCCTTTAAAGATACATCTCTCCGAACCATGCGCTGCTGAGCGACTGTCGGCTTTCCCCTTTGTTCTAGTTTAAAAGCTGCTCTATCTCCTTTTTAAAGGTTAGCGCCAGCAGTCTGGTTCCACCCTGGTTAAGGTGGAGCCCATCCCTTCGGAAGAGACTCCCCCTTCCCCAAAAGGTTCCCCAGTTCCTAACAAACAGGGACCCCTGTTGGATGCAGGGTTGGTGCTATGCTGGGCATGCCCAGTAGGTGCCAGTCAAAGTTCTAGAAATTTGACAAACATTTTCTGTGATTGGGCTCCGTCCTGATGATGTCACCCATATGTGAGGACTAACATCCTTCTGTCCTGTGAGAACACCTGTTACAGGTAAGCAACTCTGCTTATCCTTGGGTACCTTGCTTCTGCATCAAGGGGACTGGCTCTGCTTTCTCAACCTACAGGGCGTCTACACACACATTGCCATCTTTCCACCTCATCTGAATTATCTGAGCTTTGTAGTATGCCAGCAGCACTTCCACTTCAGGGCTCTCCCCGGGTCTTCATGAAGTGCTGGCAGTGGTGGAAGCATGTTTGTGCCAGAACGGGATGCATGTGTTCCCATATCTGGACGATTGGCTTATCAAGAGTTCTTCGAGGGAAGGAGCTCTTCAGTCTCTGAACAGGACAATAAGACTCCTCCAATTGCTGGGAGGTTTCCTCGTAAACTACCTGAAATCCCAGCTGACTCCATCCCAGTGACTGTGTTTCATGGGGCAGATCTGGACACTGTGGTAGTCAAGGCGTCCTTCCCAGCGAATGCATAGCCACTCTGGCTGGGCTCGCCAGGTCCATCCATTGCCGGCAGACTGCCTCAGCCCAACTGCTCCTGAAGTTACTGGGTCACATGGCCTCGCCAGTACACGTCACCCCAATGGCCCGCCTGGCCATGAGGGTCAAGCAGAGGACTCTACGGTCTGTGGCACCAAGCCTCTCAAGAACGCTCTGCACTGGTCTGGATAATCGAACCACTCCAGCTCTCCCTTGCCTGGTGGGCACAGGAATCCAACCTGAGCATGGGACTTCCTTTTCAGCCCCCGACTGCTCAGGTGATCCTGACCATGGATGCCTCCAACCTAGGCCGAGGGGCCCATGTCAATGGCCTCCACACACAAGGAATGTGGTCGAAAGCCAAAGTGAGCTGCCAGATAAACTTCCTGGAACTCCGGGCAATGCAGTATGCACTCTACGCATTCCAGGACTGCCTATCCAACAGGGTCGTCTTGCTCCAGACAGCCAAGTGGCCATGTGGTACGTAAACAAACAGGGGCACAGGCTCTTATCTCCTCTACCAAGAAGCAGCACAGATTTGGGCCTGGGCCTGGGCCCGGGCTCTGCCACATTCCATGCTCATGTGTGCTATCTACCTGGCAGGGACCGAGAATGTGGTAGCAGACTGCCTCAGTCAGACATTCCACCTCCACGAGTGGTCCTTAAACCCCTACTTGGCAGACAGGATCTTCTGCCGGTGGAGTCAGTCAGACGTGGATCTCTTTGTGTCCTCGAAGAACCACAGGGTGGACTGTTTCTGCTCTCTATGCAAGGAAGAGAAGGGACCAGCAGCGGAAGCCTTCACCCACTCCTGGAGTGCAGGTTTCCTGTATACGTACCCTCCAATTCTGCTCATAGGCAAGACTCTTGTGAAGCTACAACAGGACTGAGGCTCCATAGTCTTCATAGCCCCGCATTGGCCGTGACAGGTCTGATTCCCAATCCTCCACAACCTGTCGGTCCAGGAACCCATCCGCCTGGGCACTTCACCTCATCTCATCACTCAGGATCAGGGCAGGCTACGCCATCCAAACCTCCGGTTGTTGGCCCTCACAGCCTGGTTGTTGAAAGGCTAGTGCTGCAGTCCCTCAACCTATTGGACAATGTCTCACAAGTCCTGGTAAGCCTTCCATGCGGAAGTCCTACCAGGCGAAAGGGAAGAGGTTTTCGTCCTGGTGTGCTGATCAGGGTCATGACCCTTTCACTTGCCCAACACCTAGGCTTTTGAACTACCTCTGGCGCCTCTCGGAGTCTGGTCTACAGAATACCTCAATCCAGGTACATCTGAGTGCCATCAGTGACTACCACCGTGGAGTGGGAGACACTCCGATCTCGGTGCAGCCCTTAGTGGGGCACTTCACGAGAGGCTTACTTCAACTAAAGCCTTTATTATGTCGTCCTCTTGTGGCCTGGGACCTCAACATAGTGCTGGTGTGGCTCATGCAACCTCCTTTTGAGCCCCTGTGAGTTGAAACACCTCACCCGGAAAGTAGTCTTCCTTGTGGCAGTTACTTCCACTCGCAGAGTCAGTGAGCTGTAGGCCCTAGTGACCTATACGCCTTACACGAGGTTCTTCCATGACAGGGTGGTGCCACGCACTCACCCTAAGTTCCTGCCTATGGTGGTGACTGACTTTCACCTAAATCAGTCCATCGTGTTGCCCACTTTTTTCCCGAGGGCACACTCATCCAGGTGAGTGGGCTCTACATACCTTGGACTGCAAGCGTGCTCTCGCTTTTTATTTAGGGCGCACCGCAGCCCACAGGCAGTCTACCCAACTTTGTCTCCTTTGACAAAAATAGACGTGGAGTTGCGATGAGCAAGCAGACCCTGTCCAATTGGTTGGCGGGCTGTATCGCTTTCTGATCTTAGCAAGCGAGCCTTCCACTCGGGGGCTGAGTGAAAGCGCACTCAATAAGGGCCATGGCAGCATCAATAGCACACTTCCGAGCGGTCCCTATTGCCAAAATCTGTAAGGCCGCAATGTGGATTTCCCTTCACACCCCATTACTGTCTGGACAAAGATGGTTGACAGGACAGTGTCTTTGGCCAGTCCTATGCAACCTATTCCCAGTGTAAGAACCCAACTCTCCCTACCCTAGGGCACAGTATGCGGTTCAGTTTGCCCGTTGTTGCCAACAGCACCCCAGTTGTGCTTGTTGCACGTTATCGGGTGTCTGTTGGCCCAGTGTGTGCCGGGGGCAGCCCGCAGCTTGGTATTCACCCATATGTGAGGCCTACCATCCTGCTTGTCCTGGGAGAAAGCAGAGTTGCTTACCTGTAACAGGTATTCTCCCAGGACAGCAGGATGTTAATCCTCAGGAAAACTGCCTGCCACCCCGGCGGAGTTGAGTTCGCCTGCGCCTTGTTTTATTTTTTTCGCTCATATTTTTTCTGCTTTGACATGAGACTAAAGGGGGACCCCCATGTGGCTATGGGGTTGGTGGCATGCTGGGCATGCTCAGTGTGCAAGTCAAAGTTTCTAGAAACTTTGACAAAAGTATTCTGTGATGGGCTCCATCTGATGTCACCCATCTGTGAGGACTAACATCCTGCTGTCCTGGGAGAACATCTGTTACAGGTAAGCAACTCTGCTTTCAAGGCACATAATTGCTGGCCGTACCATGTGTAGTGTTAGAGTTAGCGATGAAACATTGTCCACATAAGATATTTAAAGGTGAAGATAAATCAGACAGTACCTTTTTCCCTGGGGAGGCCCCAACCGGTGAAAAAGCAGGCGTAGAGACTTTAATCATATCTGCTGCAACATCAGACCCCAGTGAAGATGTATCTGAGGGCTGTAATAGCAATTTCTCACAGACAAGCAGGATGGTTGTCCTCACAAATGGGTGACATCGAGGATGGAGCCCAACCACGGAAAACTTCTGTCAAAGTTTCAGGAACTTTGACTGGCCCCTACTGGGCATGCCCAGCATTGCACTAACCCTGCAGCCAGCAGGGGTCTCCCTTCAGTCTTCTTTTTCATGGCTCAATATCTCAGAAGGTTTAGAGGGAATGGAGAGAGAATCTCCAAGCTCATGAGACACATGACAATTTGTTGAAACAAAAATCCTCAAGGGTAGGTTGTGAAAAGGAGACACAAACTCCCAGCTCGAGGAGGAGAGCATGTAAATGCCCTCTTCTTTTCTTCCCCATGTAGCGGTAAGAAACTTGGAAGTGCTGAAATTTGACTAAGGGGCATGCTTTTATGGTAAGAGTGACCAGAAGGAAGCCACTTCTCTATAAAAAGCACATAACAGCCCACTTGGAGTTTGCCAAAAGGCACTTAAAAGACTATCAGAGCATGAGAAACAAGATTCTCTGGTCTGATGAAACCAAGATTGAACTCTTTGGCCTCAGTGCCCAAGTGTCATGTCTGGAGGAAACCAGGCACTGCTTATCAACTAGCAAATACCATCCCCACAGTGAAGCATGATGATGGTGGCAGCCTCATGCTGTGGGATGTTTTTCACCTGCAGGAACTGGGAGACTAATCAGGATCAAGGGAAAGAATGGAGCAAAGTATAGAGAGATTCTTGATGAAAACTTGCTCCAGAGTGCTCTGGACCTCAGACTGGGGCAACAATTCATCTTCTAATAGGATAATGATCCTAAGCACACAACAAAGACAATGCAGGAGTGGCTTTGGCACAAGTCTGTAAATGTCCTTGAGTGGCCCAGCCAGAGCCTGTACTTGAACCTGACCGAACATCTTTGGAGAGACCTGAAAATAGCTGTGCATCGATGTTCCCCATCCAACCTGACAGAGTTTGAGAGAATCTGTAGAGAAGAATGGGAGGAAATCCCTAAAACTGGGTGTGCCAAAATTTATAGTATCATACCCAAGAAGACTTGAGGCTGTAATCACTGCAAAATGTGCCTCAACAAAATACTGCGTAAAGGGTCTAAATACTTATGTAAATGTGATGTCAGTTGCTTTTTTTTTTTTTTTTTTTTTTTTTTTAATTTGCACAAATTTCTACAAACCTGATTTCATTTTGTCATTATGGGGTATTGTGTGTAGATTGAGGTGGGAAAATATGCATGTTATCCATTTTAGAATAAGGCTGTAATGTAGCCAAATGTGGAAAAAGTGAATGGGTCTGAATACTTTCTGAATGCACAATTCTGGTCGCCGCATTTCAAAAAAGTTATAGTTATGATGGAGAAGGTACAGAGAAGGGCGTTCAAAATGATAAAGGGGATGGAATAGCTCCCCTATGAGGAAGGCTAAAGAGGTTAGGTCTGTTCAGCTTGGAGAAGAGGTGGGTGAGGGGGAATATGATAGAGGTGTTTAAAATCATGAGAGGTCTAGAACGGGTAAATGTGAATCGGTTATTTACTCTTTCGGATAATAGAAGGACTAGGGGCAATCCGTGAAGTTTGCAAGTAGCACAGTTAAAACTAATCTGAGAAAACTCCTTTTCATTCAATGTACAATTAAGCTCTGAGATTTGTTGCCAGAGAATGTGGTTAGTGCAGTTAGTGTAGCAGATTTAGAAAAGGATTGTATACGTTCATGGTGGAGAAATCTATTAACTGCTATTATTCAAGTTGTCTTAGAATAGCCACTGCTATTATTGGTATCAGTAGCATGGGATCTACTTTGTGCTTGGGTACTTGCCAGGTACTTGTAGCCAGGATTGGCCACTGTTGGAAACAGGATGTTGGTTAGTCTGACCCAGTATGGCAAGTTCTTATGTTCACTGTATCTCTGTCTGAGGAGTGTGGGATAGGATAGCATCAAAGGTTGCATCCTTGTCACACCACCACCAGAGAATGTGTATTAATAGATTATTTATAAACTGAGTGCCCTTTGTGAAGTGAATTGATGAGCTTAGCCTACTACATACTGGGTAACTGTCCTTGTCACTTATGCTAGTCAGCACCAACTGTGATGGAAACTTCTTTGCCAGTCTTCATGGCATGGTGAATAATGGAATGGGCATGAGAGACTGAAACTATCACCCAAAGCAGTTCGACACTATGGGAGAGAAGCAGCTTCTGTTGCCTGTGTTGTATTTGATTTGTGAAGAAACAGCAGACTTAAGGAGTGTTATAGTAGACATGCAACACATGTTGAATCTGTGATAATATGAAAAGCTAGTGTTAAATTTGCAGTGTGAGGACTAACCAAATTTATTTTTCTATTAGGCAATGGAATTGCTTGTAGAGAAAGCAATCAGCAGTTCTTCAGGCCCACAAAGTCCTGGTGATGCACTGAGAAGAGTGTTTGAATGTATTTCATCAGGGATTATCTTAAAAGGTAAATCCAACCTTTGGAGGGCATTTTTTCAGTGAACATGCCTAACATTTAGTCTACTGTTTGAAACAAGCTTCTGATATCAGCAAAATAAAATACTTAGGTACAGGATTACTGTAGTAATATTTAATTGTTACAGGAGGACCTGGCCTTCTGGATCCATGTGAGAAGGATCCCTTTGATACACTGGCTTTAATGACAGAGCAACAGCGGGAAGATATCACTTCAAGTGCCCAGGTAGTATTGAGCAAGAAATAAAATATGGCAAATTTAGTTCTTCTTAAAGATATGTAAAAATTGATACTAACTTCACACAAAGTGACTGGGGGGATATCTTTAAAGGACTGGGAAAGGGGTTAATCGCAACTTCAATGATAGAAAACTCGCTAAAACTATTATATCTTAGGCATTACTGCCCAACGAGACTTCATAAAATGAACCCATGCGTATCTGATCAGTGCTGTAAAGGATGTCAGTTGGTGGGGAACTATTTCCATATGTGGTGGTCAAGTCCAAAGATAGGGAAGTTATGGACAGATGTGGAGCGATGGATTGGTCAAATGATACCCAGAGCTAATCCTGTACTCCCACATCATGCTCTTCTGGGAGTACCTCTCCTCTCGTCAGTGGTCCCTGAAAGTAGGTTGATCAACTATATCTTTACGGCCACTAGATTAGCACTCGCAGGGAAATGGAAAACACCCAGTATACCCACGTTAGCTGAAGTACAGTGCAAACTAGGGGACATATACCTACTTGCGGAGATTACCGCTCATAAACTCAAGTCCATGGGGAAATTTCACAGTATCTGGAAGGCTTACTGTCTGTGGAAGGAACAGTACAATAAGACTGAATCAGGCTCTTCTTAAATGTCACTTAGAAGAGGACATACCTATTTTCTGCATTACAGTACATGAAGTGTACCCATCACTTAAAATCTATAAAGCATGGGGTAGGGGAGGGGGGTGCTTACAATTATAATAAAATCCAAGACACGATTTGAAAAGTGATAAAAAGGTTTTATTGTTTAATGGTGTTGAAGTCATATGGTGAGTTACATGACTCTGTTTATACTTTTTGTTGATACCGTTTGACCAACTGCTGTGTTTCATCATTTACTGTGTTCATTGATTTATATTCTGTCTTCAATAAAATGGAGAATTAACAAAAAAAAAATGTAAAAAATTTAGGTGGTACATCTTCCTTGTTGTACACCTTTGCCTTTGAAAGAAAATGCAGAAATGTGTTCAGAGTGGTTATAAAGCATGAATCACAAGTTATTCATGTCACTTAATATCTGCTGTAGTTTTCTTAATGGCACGAGAACCAACTGTACTTTGCTAAGAAACAGCACTAGTGTATTAGAGTTTCTGTAGGACATGTCTCTTGTTTGCTTCTAAGTTTTTTGCACCACCATTTGGAAATTGGAGGTAAAACTATGAGCTAACTTGGTTCTTCTCTTTGAGCAGTTTGCACTGAGACTCCTCGCATTCCGCCAGATTCACAAAGTCCTAGGAATGGATCCGTTGCCTCAGATGAACCAACGTTTCAATGTCTACAACAGCCGGAAAAGACGACGGGACAGCGATGGGGTTGATGGATTTGAAGCTGAAGGGAAAAAGGATAAAAAAGATTATGACAACTTTTAGGCGGAGAAAAAGCATAGCAAATCCCCATTAAAAAGAAATGAAGTTTGAGGCCCAGATGTAGATTAATTTTTGTTTATGATGGAGAACATCTAGTCAGATTCATATTTTTCAGACAGTAAAATTGGCTTTTTTTCCTTTAAATTGATTGATGTCAGACGATGTAGTGGGAATCTTATGAATGGAAGGAACTTCATATTAAAATTGTATGTGGGAAACAAAATAAGTTCCTTTATTACCAAACCACATTATTTCTGCTTTTAGATGTGAATAATTAATTGTGGCAATCCCCCACATCTAGCATCTACCCACCCACTCACCCTATTTGTGTTGCTTGTATTACCTAGTGTGGTGGTGTTGGACAACCATGCTATATTTAATACAGAGATTGTGCTTCAGTTGCAACATGTATTTGGAAATTTAATTTAGAAATCCGTTTTTATGGCCCTTGACACTAGTTGTAATTTCTCTTTGTGTTAGAGATGGTATGGGCCTCCACTCATTCTTAATATTTCGCAGCAGGTGTTTTTTCCTCTGTAATGTGAGACTGCTGGATTTTTTTTGTTTTTTTTCTTTCTGTGAAGGATTAGAACACAAAAAAATTGCCATTTGAATACTGAGAATTAAATGTTTCTGCAGATCTTGTGGCATTTTGTCTTTAGTGTGGTATAAAGATGTAATTAAGGCAACATTTTGTTGATCTGCTAGTTTGCTGATGTGGGCTTGCAAGGTAAAAACTTACACATGGTGTAATTATCTTGCAACAGTTTTAAAGCAGCTGCTTAATTGATCAAGAAATTGCATGACTTTTTTTGTTTTAATAGAAGGGCTTTTAAAACTTTTATCAGTTTGAGTATATTACCTATTTCAGCTCTGTGTATCATTTAACTTGGACACAGCTGGGCCAAAAAGTAATTTTCTAAAATTGTTTTCATCTTGCTCATTTGCAGGTGAAAAAGGGCATTGTTAAATTTGGCCATGTGTGCAGTTGTTAAATGCAGTACTAATATGTAGTTTGACACTGCAATAGTGTACCTTCCCTGTATCAATACCTATATGTTAACTTAAGGTTTTAGTTCAGTATCAGATTACTTTATGATCTTCAGCCTGGAAATAAACTAAAATAGAAGCAAAGTTCATTGTTGACGACAAAGTGAAAACTGGCCAGTAAATTAAACTAAAAAGCCAAACAAACAATTATTTGGTTTGGCCATGTTTGTTTCCCTCCCTCTCAAAAGCTGAATGTGTTATTACTGGTCTAGTTAAGGTTACATCATCACGTTGATTTATGCTTTGGTATACAGGTGTCCTTTGTCACAGCACTACAGTACTATACTGAAATAAAAGTGTAAGTGCATGACCCGTGTCTCAATTCATTTGTATACTAGAACTCAATGTTTTATTGATTTATTCTTGTAATTTAGCTGGCAGTTGCAGGCAGTATTCAGAATTACCAAACCATGGCCTCAAGCGAAGCTTAGTGGTTTAGTGTTGTGGGCTTCAGTTGAGGAGGTCATAGTTCATTTTCTTGCTCAGACCTCCACAATGTAGAAATTTTTTCTTCACTCCAAATATGCCAGCAATACTGTACCATTAAAGACCACAATGGTTTAGTGATTACACCCTCATGTCCCCTGGTTAAATAAGGAGTTGATAGGTCATAAGAAGATGCATTAGGTTGAATGGTGATGGCTGAAGACACAGGGAGGATAATTTTCACAGTTCTGCACAGCCCCAAATAGCTGCATATATAACCATGCAGAGATCTATTACAGTATTTTATAACCTGCGTGAATCAGGTTTTCTAACCTATATATGGTAATGCCAAACTGTTAGGGTTACTGCTCATGGGATTCGTCAGAGACTGGTGTCACTCACCGGCAAGATGCCCCATGGCTTTCAGTGCATCCTATAGGTCGCCTTGCAGCAGCATCCTATAGGTCGCCTTGCAGCAGCACATTGCCTCTATGATGCTACTCCATTTTCCCTGTGGGTTCTCCGTTTGTGAGCCACCACTTAAAGGCCCCTTGGCAGGAATCCAAGCTGCAGGTGTCTCCTGACATCACATGGCTGAGTATTTAAGGCTCAGCTGCATGCCCTAACCTTGCCTCAGCAGCTGGTTTCCTGTTGCTTGTGCCTTCAGTGTGTATTGCCTCAGTGTATCTTAATCTTGCCTCGTCCAGCCTTGCCTTGCCCAACCTGCCTAACCAGCCTTCAAGTGCCATTCTTATTCAATGTCTCCTGTCTTCATCCATCCTTGGCCTGATTCCCTGGTGCTGACCATTGCCTGCCTGCTGCCTGGACCTGACAATTGCCTTGGACTTGACTTTGCTTGCCACCTGCAAAGACCATTGGCCTTTTCCCATTATCTCCTGTCTGTCCTTATCCAGTGTGTACCTGGACTCTTGCTCACCCTACCACCCTAAGGACCCACCTAAGTTCTGCTGGCCAGCAGAATCCAAGGGCTCAACCTGTGGCTAGTATAGTTGAAGCTCTAGTCTGTTCCACTTCAGGGTATTTTTGCCAGCTGTCTGTGTAGGCCTTGTAGGGTCTCAGAGGCTGCATCTACTATGTCACAGCAGTAAGGGATCACCCAAGCTATGTCCTCTTTGGTTCACTTGCCTTAAGCTTTTCTGCACAGTTTATATTCTTTTGTCAGCTGCTAACAACACTAACAAAACGATTTTGACTGAAAAATCCTGCAAATTACCACAATATTTCATCCTTTTGATGCTCAGAGCTGACAATGGCCTAGTAAAGCCAAAAACTAAAATCCCTGGGGCGATCGCCCTGCATTCACTCAAGCAATCATTCAATTCTATGTGACTCTATGAGAGATGGTATGGGCATCCACTCATTCTTAATATTTCACAGCAGGTGTTTTTTCCTCTGTAATGTGAGACTGGATTTTTTTGGTTTTTTTTTCTTTCTGTGAAGGATTAGAACACAAAATAAATTGCCATTTGAATACTGAGAATTAAATGTTTCTGCAGATCTTGTGGCATTTTGTCTTCAGTGTGGTATAAAGATGTAATTAAGGCAACATTTTGTTGATCTGCTAATTTGCTGATGTGGGCTTGCAAGGTAGTGAAGATATCTGATAAGTGTGCATCACCACAGAGTAATGGGGGATACAGAGACAAGATTCGTCCTGCATGAGAAAACAGGCAGACAATATCAAGACTAAAGTTACAAAAATAATGAGTAAGAAATAAGTAATAGTCTCTCCCAGGCCCCCCAAATAAAGAACCAGTCCCCAAAATCTCCCAATCCCCATCAATCTCGAGTCCAGTAACACTTTATTCTTGGTCCTGGTTGGCCAATTCATGTAAGGTGATTGATTTTTTTGATGTCTCCTTGTTTATCAATGTAAGCACAAAAAAGTATTAATAACCTGACAAACTCCTCCCTCTTTGGCAAGCAACATTTTCAGGGCTATATGATTGTTTAGAATGATGCCAGATAAATTTGTCAGGTGATACTTTCAATGGTATGAGAAAGCTTAAGGACAAATTTCTCAAGTTCGATAATCCCCAGGCTCAGGAGTAAGGCATAGACAAATTTGTTCCAACCACCTTGTTTCAGGGGGGTATGAAGAACCTTCGTAGCTCGGGGGTGAGGATGAATGTCATGGTGATAAAGAGAGTTCAAGCTATCATGATAATGAATAGCACATAGCCCATGGTGAAATAAGTAGTCATATTGGCATAGTCTTTTGAAAGTCCTGCTCCCAGTGACAAAATAGAGGCCTTGGTGTTGCTGTAAAGTTATGTGGCCCTCATGAGTCCAAGGCTAGCGGGTGGTAGCTCCCCTCCCTGTCTGTACCTTCAAGATAGAATCATTCTCCATCCTAACATAGGGGTCATCCATTTGGGTCCAAAAGCTGAGATACATAGGGGTTGTCAGGAGGTCCTTGCCGGTAAAGAACAGTTCAGCATCGTGGTGGAGTTTGGCAAGAGCAAATAGGTGTCTGAAGCCATAAAAGTATGGTAGTAAACAGTATAATTGCGAATAGTATTTACTTGACTTGGGTACTGGCTATATTTCTTAACATGAATATCAATGGGGGTATGAAAAGACCAGTTCACATAAGGGCTAAAGACTGGATTTTGAGGAAACCACATCAAGCATGTTGTAAGTTTCATCCAGGTGTCATCAAGGGTAAAATTAACAGGGAGAGCAATGAACATCTTGGTGAAGTCAGTCATAGTAGCAGCCATATTGGTGCAAAGCCAGCACTGAGTGAGATTTTGACCAGAACTAATGGAATGTAACAGCTTTAGGGCCTGATTATGACTCTGGTAAAGATGAAGGCTTGAGGACTCGTCTGGCAGGAGGAACAGGAACATGCCCAAAATCTTGACCATGTGCTCCAAAAAGAAATGGCAATTTCTGACTCCAGGAGATGCCTAGCTCTGTCAGGAAGCTAGTGAGGACTTGACCTCTCTGACTTGATTGCCTCTGGAACTGGGAGTGCCTCACTTCTGTCGACTAGGCTCACTGACTCTGGTTTGTCATCCCTTTCATCTCACCACCACTCCCCCCTTTCCTCTCAGTCACACCCACTTTCCTTTCCTTACTCATCCCTTCTCTCACCTCCACTTGCTTCCTTCTCATACCCTTCTTCCTACTCACCCCATTCCCATGTGTATATATGTGTATATATATGTATGTGTGTGTATATATGTGTGTGTGTGTATATGTATATGTAGCTCCCACCTTGGTCCAGACTATAAATTTCGACTATGCTTGGGGTGGGGAGTACTACATGAGAATTTATATTCATTAATGTGGTTTATCTTCAGGTTCATCACCTGTATGTGTGATGAGACAAGGTCCCTGTCCCCCTCCCAATACCACAATCCCATGCTCTTCCCAGACAACCTCTTACTTGTGGCACCACAGACCAGATATATTCATCAAGCCAGAATAAAACAGTAATTTTGTAGCATCCAGTCAGATGAATCCAGAACAAGTGGGTTATGCGCTCCTACCAGCAGATGGAGAAAGGAGCAAGCTGATGTTACAGTATATATACCCCTGCAGTGACCTCATCCCATCAGTATTTTCAGTCTCCAGCAGATGGTCATGCATCTCTCCACAGGGGATTGCTTCAGTTTTAAAAAGGAAAATTCAGTAAAGAGAATTAACGCCTCTCTTTCATGCAGTGATACCAAATGGTCCCTTCCTGAGGTGATTTCCATGGTCCCGCAGAGGTGTGCCTTGGTCTGGTAGCTGTTGTTTGCCAATGTGGACTTAGCTGCTTGAGCAGCTGAAAGGCAAGGGGTGCAGGAAGCCGAGCGTGGCAGTGACAGTACATGCTCTCTCCCCTCAGCTGGAGGAACATTCTTATGCTCAGCCAGGTAAGGATGAGCGCCAGTAAGTTTAAAAGAGACTTAGCAGGATATTTTACTGTGCAGGGCTTCCTGTCTGAGCTCGGCATGCCATTCTTTCACAGAGATGAACTGCCAGCCTTGATTTCCCAGACCTTGACTATGCTTGGAGGGTTGGATTTTGGAAGGCCTATACCCTCTGGACCCAGTGATAAGAGAGCGCTTACGCTTTTTGAAGGTAGATGCCCTGGTGTTTGCAGTCTCCAAGTGGACCACTATTCCCATGGAAGGAGGAGCAGCCTTGAAGGATGCTCATGATTGAAAGATTGAGACTATCCTAAAGTTGGCATTTGAAGCTGTGGCAATGTCATTGCAAATCACTTCTTGTTGGTGGCTTGCTCTTGTTTGCTTCTTTCCCAGGAGGTTGATAACTCTCGAGTAGATCCCAGGTCAGTTATGGAACTAGCTGCTGCCTGTTTAGCTGATAAGGGTTGTGATTTGGTCTGCACTTCAGCTGAGGGGTGACCAGTTGTGGTGGCCAGAGGCCAATAATGGATGAGAAATTGGTTGGCTGATGCGACCTACAAGGCTAATCTCACCAAATTGCCTTTTCACGGATCACTCTTGTTTGGCAGCGAGTTGGAGAAACTGGCCAGTAAGTGGGGTGAATCTCCTTTGCTGGAAGATAAGCGGCAGGCGCAGTGTTCCCTTGTCATGAGAGGTTGTTCTAGAGTCTCCAGGTGTTTTCATCCCTATAGAGGAGTGACTTTTCAGAGGACTCAGCCCTTTGGTATGTCTCAGTCCTTTTGTCTCTGACAGCCCAGACGAAGCACAGGTTCAGATGTTGGTCCCTCCCAATGAAGGTTTGCCAAACCACCCCTGGGAACATGAGATAGGGGGGTCGCCTCTCTCTATCAGAGGTGGGTTGAGATCACATCAGATCAGTGGGTCCTGAAGGTGATAAGAGAATGTTATGCAATGGAGTTTCGCGGTATTCCTCGGAACATGTTCATAGCATCTCCCAGCCACTCCCTGCAGAAGAAGCAGGCGGTAGAGGTTACATTGACAAGGCTTCTCAGTCTGAGGGATGTGGGCCTAGTTCCTGTGTCTCAAGAAAATACAAGGTGATATTTAATTTATTTTGTTGTGCCAAAGAAGGAGGGCTCCTTTCATCCCATCCTGGACCTCAAAGGTGTCGACCATCATCTGCAAGTGAGGCATTTTTGCATGGAAACATTGCTCTCGGTGGTAATGGCTGTGCAGTCGGAAAAATTTCTAACCCCTCTGAATCTGTCCAAGGCCTATCTTCACATTCCCATCTGACTAGAGCATCAACACTTCCTGTGGTTCACAGTTCTAGGGCGCCACTTTCAGTTTCGGGTGCCGCCCTTTGGTCTGGCCACCACTCCCCGAACCTTTTCCAAGGTAATGGTGGTAGTTGCAGCAGCATTGAGAGAGGATGGAATCTTGTACACCCATAATTGGATGACTGGCTGATTCGTGCCAAGTCACTAGAAGAGAGCTGCCTGGTAACTCGCAAGGTGATTTCCCTGTTGCGGGAGCTTGACTGGGTGGTGAACCTAGCGAAGATCAGCCTTTAGCCTACTCCTGGGGTTTCGGTTTGACCTGCAGCAAGGCAAGGTGTTCCTACTGGAAGCTCGAATTCAGAAGTTGCTAGCTCAAATCAGTCTATTGTTGAACACTGCGCCCGACTGTATGGTCTTATCTGCAGGTCCTTGGCTTAATGGCAGCAACTTTGGAAGTAGTACCATGGGCGAGGGTGCATGTGCATCCTCTTCAGCATTCCCTGCTGTCTCGGTGATATCCTCTATCTCAGGTATATTCAGTTCAGCTCCACCTGCCGATGGAGGTCTCCTCCCAAATGCAGAGGTGGCTTCAGGCGGATCATCTATGGAAGGGAGTCTCCTTGTCCCCTCCGGACTGGCTAGTACTGAGAACAGATGCGAGTCTCCTGGATTGGAGAGCTCACTGTTGGGTTGACAGCGCAAGGGCGCTAGAGTGCAGAAGAGTCTGGAACCTCAATTGGCTGGAAGCCAGGGCTGTCTGGTTAGCATATTTGCAGTTCAGTGGCAGGCTGCAAGGTCCATCAGTCCGAATAATGTCAGACAATGCAATCATCATGGTTTACATTAATCGGCAGGGAGGAACCAAGAGCCAGCAGATGTTGCTATAAATAGATCAACTTATGGAATGGGTGGAGGTGCATCTCCAGATGATATCAGCCTTGCACACTGCAGGCAAAGATCACGTTAGAGCAGACTTTTTCAGCAGAGAGAATCTGTACCCAGGAGAGTTGGGCATTGTCAGACGAGGTGTTTCAGTTGATTCAGGATCATTGGGGTCTCCCGTTCCTGGACCTGTTGGCAAGTCTGTGCAACACGAAAGTTCCACGATTCTTCAGTCGCAGAATAGATCCAAAGTGATTGGGGATCGATGTCCTGGTGCAGGAGTGACTGGAAGACAAGTTGCTGTATGCTTTTCCTCCATGGCCCATGTTGGGCAGATTGATTCAAAGGATCAAACGCCACAGGGGGATGGTGCTATTGGTTGCCCCTGATTGGCCCAGGAGATCGTGGTAAGCAGGTCTGCGGAGTCACCTTTTTGACTTCCAGCACACAGGAGCCTGTTGCAGCAGGGACCTGTCCTTCACGAAGATCCAACACAATTTTGTCTTACAGGTATGGCCCTTGAAAGGGCTTGCTTGCTGGAACGTGGTTACTCTGCAGCAGTGATTTCCACCTTGCTAAGAGCTAGAAAGTTCTCCACTTCCTTGGCCTATGTGCGAGTTTGGAGAGTTTTTGAGGTCTGGTGTGCAGATCGAGGTGTTCCTTCCTTCCTTGGTTAAGATTCCGCTTATTTTGGAATTTTTGCAGAATGGCTTGAATAAAGGCTTGGCTCTTAATTCCTTAAAGGTACAAGTAGCAGCTCTCACCTGTTTCAGGGGTCAGTGAAACATTTGTCCTCCCTTGTAGTTTCCGGTGCCCCTATAGATTCTTAATTTGGTCTTGGATTTTTTGGCAGGCCCTACGTTTAGTCTGCTACGTACTCTGTCTATGCGGTTGCTGATTTTGAAAATGGTGTTCCTTGTGGCAATTTGTTCGGTGTATAGGGTTTCCAAATTGCAGACCTTGTCTTGTCAGAAGCCATTTCTCCAGGTGACTCCAGGGGCATTACAGCTGTGTATTGTTCCTTCCTTTTTACCGAAGGTGGTCATTGAGTTTCACTTGAATCAGACCCATCTCCCTGCCATCTCTGGATAAAGAGAGGGATGCAGAGGAGTATTGTCTGTTGTGACCCTTGGATATCGGGTATCTGGAGGTTACTGATCCTTTGCCTGTTTATCCTTCACAGCAGTTCTAGACAGGGAGAACCAGCATTGCAGGCTACAATAGCTCGCTGGATTAAGGAGGTAGCTGTTACCTAATAGGATTCATGCTCATTCCACTCAAGCTCAGGCGGTGTCATGGGCAGAAGTTATTGTTGTCTCTTGTCAACATTTGCTGAGCTGTGATGTGGTCCTTCTTACACACCTTTTCCAGGAATTACTGCCTGGATGTTCAGGCCTGGGAGGACGCAGCCTTTGCATGTGTGGTTTTGACTGGACCACGGGCAGCCTCCTGACCTTTTCCGGAGTTACTTGGGTACATCCCACTTGTTCTGGATTTATCTGACTGGACGCTAAGAAATGAGAAATGAATACAACCCTGATAATTTCCTTTTCTTTAGGACAGTCAGATGAATCCCTTGTTGCCATGTAGTTTCATTTTGCTCCTCCTGTGTTTCTACCTATTACAGGGATTACTGGTAAGTGTAACTCCAGTCCCTAGTCTAGTGTTATGTTCTTATGAGTTCAGTGTTGCATGTTGGCTGAGTATTTATATGGTTATCTGTTTTTCATCAAGTGTTTTTTGGGCTAGTCTGTCCACAGTTGCTTTTGCAGAGAATACTGATGGGCTGAGGTTACTGCAGAGGTACTATTATGTCAGCTTGCTCTGTCTCAATCTGCTGGTAGGAGTGCATAACCTACTTGTTCTGGATTCATCTGACTGTCCTAAAGAAAAGGTAATTATCAGGTAAGTAGTAATTTCTCATTAACCCTTTTACTAGTAATGTGTCAAGACAGTAAATCCAACCAGAACAGTGAATGAGAAAAGAACAGGAATGAAGCATAAGATACCAACATTTGCTATAACATTTCACAACACAACAAACTTGCAGTTTTCTTATTTTAAATCAAGCAATGCAAAGCAACAATGGGTATGGACCGTTGATAGGGCACAATAGTCAGTCTGATCCTATATTCTTAGGATCTGTCAGTGTAGAAGAAGGCTCAATAACTCAAGATCTTATCCAATACTTTAATGTAGTGATTTGCAAAGACAATGATTAGTCAGTAATATCCCCCATGGCATCCAACATACAGTGCATTCAGAAAGTATTCAGACCCCTTCACTTCTACATCTTGTTACATTACAGCCTTATTCTAAAATGGATAAAATGCATTTTCCCCTCAGTCTATATACAATACCCCACAATGACAGTGACATCAGGTTTGTAGAAATTTGTGCAAATTAAAAATATATATATATATATTTACAAAAGTATTTAGATCCTTTACTCAGTACTTTTGGAAAGAGGAATGATTGAGGCTTTATTTTTTCTGTTTTATTTTTTTCTGTTTTTACATTTCTTATTCTTTTAATTATTTATCCTATGTATTATTATTATAACTACTCTTTTTACCCTTGTAATTATCACTATGTATTCATGATTTATTCTTTGTTCTTTTTATTTTTGTTTTTATTCTGTAAACCAGTGTGATTGGCCACAGACCGACGGTATATAAATACAGTAAGTAAATACTTTGAGGCACCTTTTACAGTAATTAGTCCCAACTCATCTTGGGTATGATGCCACAATCTTGGCACATCTGGATTTTCTCCCATTCTTTGCTGCAGATCCTCTGAAGTGTTGATGCACAGTTATTTTCAGGTCTCCAGAGATGAATGACCAGGTTAAGGTCCGAGCTCTGCCTGGGTCACTCAAGGACATTCAAAGACTTGTGCCAAAGCCACTCCTGCATTGTCTTGATTGTGTGCTTAGGGTAATTGTCTTGTGGGAAGGTGAATTGTCACCCCAGTCTGAGGTCCAGAGCGCTCAGGAGGAGGTTTGCATCAAGGATCTGTATGTTCTTTGCTCCGTTCAGCTTTCCCTCAATCCTGACTAGTCTCCCATTTCCTACAACTGAAAAACATCTCCATTGCATGAATCTGCCATCATCATGCTTCACCATAGGAATGATATTTGCTAGTTGATGAGTGACGCCTGGTTTCCTCCAGACATGACGTTTGGCATTCAGGCCAAAGGGTTCAATCTTGGTTTCATCAGATCAGAAAATCTTGTTTCTCATGCTCTGATAGTCCTTTGTGCCTTTTGGCAAACTCCAAGCAGGTTGTCATAGGCCTTTAACTAATGGCTTCCATCTGACCGCGCTACCATAAAGACCTGATTGGTGGAGTGCTGCAGAGAAGGTAGTCCTTCAGAAAGGTTCTCCCATCTCCATAGTGAAACTCGAGCTCTGTCAAAGTGATCATTGAGTTCTTGGTGACCTCCCTGACCAAGGCCCTTCGATTGCTCAGTTTGGTGGGTGGCCAGCTATAGGAAGAATCTTGTCGATTCTGAACTTATTCCTTTTAAGAATGATGGTGGCCATAGTGTTCTTCAGGATCTTCAAATGCTGTAACAATTTTTTTGTACTCTTCCCCAGATCTGTGCCTTTGCTGCAACACAATCCTGTGCCAGAGGTCTAAAGACAATTCCTTCGATTTCATGGCTTTGATTTTGTTCTAAATGAAAAAAAGAGCAATGAAATCCCAAAAATAATATCACAAAAAAGAGAAATCAATAAGAGTTGCTCAAAGGTGTTGCCCACCCATAAGTAATAAACTGCTGGATAAATATTTCTAAATGATATACTGTATTTTTTCTTTCTTTTGCTTTTTTTTTTAAATAAAATGTTATATGAATTATTTATGGATATGTTCTTTTTGCAATGGACTGCATCAGCAAGCCAGACAGCGTATCTCCTATGGCAAGTGCGATCGCTCGGTCTTCTCAATCATTTGCAGTGTTTCCTGTAAGAAATGTTTTCAAAATTAGAAATAATATTGTCATATCAAATGTCCATTCAAGACATGGACTGTCAACTGTGGGACCTTTATATAGATTGGACATGATTTGGAAGGCATACCTATCAATTGAATTTACCACAGGGGTCTCCAGTCAAGTAGGAGAAACATCTCAAGGATGATCAATTTATTTAACGGTTTTATATACCGACATTCATTAGGGATATCACATCGGTTTACAGTAAATGAGAAACCGCTTAAGTGGCGCTTGACAGGTAATGTTTAAAACAAATACATATAATGCCATGAACAATATATATGTCTATATGAATATATATGTATAAATGTATATATATGAGGATATGAATGAGGAGAGTATATATATAGGGACCTATATACACAGCACTAAAATTACTTACAAGGTTGCTTACAATATGCTAAGGGGAAAGTTCCATATTAGTTACAGAAGAGAATCTATTGAAGTTAAGAGGTACAGAATAGAGGGTGGTATGGTTCAAAGTAGAGCTTAGAGATTAGTTTAAGAGCAGTTAGGAAATAGATATTATTGCACATGTATCAAGAATATAGGCAAATGTCTCAAAAATATAAACATCAAAATGAGGATGGAACAGAGGAGGATGCTGTGGAAACAGGATGCACCTGAGTTCAACTTTGAGTTTCATAGCAAAGGGTTTGCATACTTATATAAATCTATTTCAATTTTATTTTTAATTTGCACAGATTTCTAAAAACCTGATTTCATTTTGTCATGGGGTATTGTGTATAGATTGAGGAGGGAAAATGCACATTATCCATTTTAGAATAAGGCTGTAACAACAAAATGTGGAAAAGATGAAGGGGTCTGAATACATTTTGAATGCACTGTATTCATATGAATAAAAAAAATGTAATTTCCTAGCGTGTAGCAGATGGACTCAAGACAAATGGGTATAGTGTGCTCATGCTAGCAGTTGGAGACTGATCTGACGTCAGCACGGGTACATATACTCCTGCAGGAAGTGCAGCACCTCAGTAATTTCCGTCTCCAAAGCAGTTTGGAGCTACCTCACGCTCGCTGAGCGTGTTTCCAAATTCTAATCGGAAGTCAGAAGAAGGTCGAGTGCTACGCCATCTCGACATCGGCAGACTACTGTCCAGATATCTGGAAATGTCAGAAACAGTACAAAAGACGGACCATCTGTTCGTCCTGCACAGCGGGCAGAAGCAAGGGGAAGCGGCCTCACGCCCGCTGGATTAAAGAAGTTATCAAGGCAGCCTACGTAGAGGCAGGAAAACCACCACTTCTACAGGTCAAGGCGCATTCTACTAGAGCGCAATCGGCCTCTTGGGCAGAAACTAAGATGCTGTCGCCTGCAGAGATCTGTAAAGCGGCGACGTGGTCCTCCATACCTTCTGCAGATTCTATCGTCTGGATGTCCAGGCCAGGGAGGATACAGCATTTGCGAGGGCAATCCTACACGGTCCTCGGGCAGCCTCCCGCCCAGTCCGGGAGTAGCTTTTGTACATCCCATTTGTCTTGAGTCCATCTGCTACACGCTAGGAAATGTTGAGATTACTTACCTGATAATCTCCTTTTCCTTAGTGTATGCAGATGGACTCAGCATCCCGCCCGGCTGCCGGTATACATGGGGATTAGCTGGCTCAAGGTAAGCCATGTTTTCTTATGATAGGGCTTCCACCCTGCAGGGTGTCTACGCCTTCCGGTTGAGAACATTGGCGGTCTCCAGCTACCATCAAATTGGTCAGGGTAATCCTGTTCATTTAAACGATTGGTCAGTCAAACATATATCCATAAAAGCTTTTGCAAGGAAGATTACTGAGGTGCTGCACTTCCTGCAGGGGTATATGTACCCGTGCTGACGTCAGATCCGTCTCCAACTGCTAGCACGAGCACACTATACCCATTTGTCTTGAGTCCATCTGCATACACTAAGGAAAAGGAGATTATCAGGTAAGTAATCTCAACAATGTTGGGGAGGAGGAAGTGTAATAACTTTCAAAAATGTTTTTACCCTGAGTACTCAAAGAGGGGGTGAAAAATCAGATCTATCCCAATATCACTAGTTTGTAAAGTGGCACTCTGCCCCAAACCCAAAACTGTGTGAAAAAAAAACAAGAAAAAGGAGGAGTCTCTGTTGTTGCTGGTGGAGCTGGCTAGATAACAAATGAAATAGATGAGCACTGCAGGGTGTGGGAGGTCTCTCTCTCTCCCGGGGAACTTCCTCAAATAGTTTACTTGGCACTAGACAAAGCTGGCTTGGTTTGCATCTCTTACAGAAAGACCACGGGTCCCCAGTTTGTCTTTCCCAACCCTGTCTCAAGCTGTACCCACCAGCAAGAGTTTATGCTTGACTTAAGGTGAGATAATGGATTTGGGACAAAAGGCAAAGGAAAGAAACCTTCTCCCTCCTCTGTTAAAATACTCTCTTTGCAAAGTTTAGATTACTTAGCTTAGTCTCTAGAGGGTGATCCAGCCATGGACCTCCTCAGCCTGGATATCTCTGGAAAGGAAGTATCTTGCTGCCCCAGCTCCTTGCTCCTCTATCCCTTGTTGGTATTGTACACGTGGCTTGGCTTAGGTATGAGGCAAGATTGTGCAGTCTTCTGTCTCTCCCTCTCTCTCTCTCTTGATGGCCCTATTAGATATTCCTGCACGATCCAGAAAGCAAAATGTGCAGGGAAGCCGCACATTTTACTTTCAAAAATTAATGCCTGTCCAAAGGCTGGCGTTAATTTCTGCTGGCGCCGGGGACGTGTACAGAAAAGTACAGAAAGGAGGAAGTGACGTCAGCCACATAGATGGCTGCATAACCCTCGAGCTCCCGACACCAACCCGTAAAGATCGCTTTTAAAGTGGAGCTAACCGACGTCTAAAAATATTTTTTAGTAGCGTGTGCCTGTGAGAACAATACGGCATGGCAGCGAAACGAAGAACTGTGGACTTTCAGTGCTTTTCCTATCAAAAAGGGGGAGACCCCGAGGCTGAACCCCGGGAGCTAGAAGCCACAGCATCGATGGCAGTGCAGCAGGAGTCGGATGATGAATTTCGTGTGGCTGAGGAGGGGACGCCCTCGAGATCTGAATTTCGATCTTGGTTTTGTAGCTTACGCCAAGACTTAAAAACTTACAAAAAGGAGATTCACGAGATGATGGAGGACTTCAGAGAGGAGCTGCACTCGGTGGGGAGGAGAGTGGATGAATTAGATGGCAAAATGGATGGCCAGTCTGCCCTTACCGCACAATTGCAAGAGGTTTATGGTGAATTGCAGGAAGAAAACGCTGCCATGCGGGCCAAGATGGCCGACCTCGAGAATCGTGCGAGGAGAGGGAATCTGCGTTTTAGAGGCTTCATGGAGAACGCGGAAAACGCTGACTGTGAGACTCTTGTGGCCCGCTTTTGCGCGCATTTATTATCCCTTGGGGGCGGCGACCCTCCCGTTCTGCCGGCAGACATTAAAATAGATCGGGCTCACCGGGCACTGCGGGCAGCACGCGCAAATCTACCTAGAGATGTAATTGTCTGTTTCCACAACTATACCCAGAAGGAGCGCATAGCAGCGGCAGCGAGACGGCAAAACCAGTGGACGTGGGAAGCCCAAGATATATCTATCTATGCTGATCTCTCCCAAGCAACTCTGCAAAGTAGATTTGAATTTCGGGACGTCACGCAGTTTCTTCGAGAGAAGAATGTAAAATACCGTTGGTTGCACCCTTTTGGCCTCATCTACACGTGGGAAGGAACATCCACTCAACTTCGCACAGTGGAGGAAGCGGCGAGCGTGCTCAAGGAGAAGGGATATCGTCCTGTAGCACGACTGGAGCAGAAAAAATGCCCGCCCCTGATCAAAGAGCAACTACCTCGATGGCAGAGAGCTACCTCCAGGAACAGCAGGCTCAAAAGGAATTCAGACACTGCCAAGACGGCGAGAGAGACAACCTAAAGAGGGTCACTGGTGGACTGTCATAGTTTTCTCAAACCATTTCTATGCCACTATACGGGTATAGGGATGCAATGCCATTGCAGTTTGTATTCAGGTTGGCCAGGTTTCTTTGTTCTTAAGTTATAACGTTGTTCTATATTTATAGAGGGTTGGTTCTCTGTGTTTTTCTATTTGCTGGGGAAGGTGGGGGAGCGTTGATAGTTATTATATTCCTCCTTAGCTGATGGATCTGCCTGGAGGTATACGCAGATCTGAGCAGGGGTTTGGGAGGGAGGAGGGAGGGTGGGGGGTGCGGGGGGGGGGAAGTTTCGGGGAGAAGGCAGTAATTGGAAACTTAATGTTTGGCTTCAATACTCAATGTGTGAGGGTGCGTGAATGTTTGCTACGGGAGTCCTATGGTAGGGTGGGGATGTGGGTTCAGTTTAGTGAATTTGCCCTATGTTCGACCGCTGGCAGCTCAATTCCGCTGCTCTCATGGCGTCTATTCGCATTGTTTCCCTTAATGTGAAGGGACTGAACTCCCCACAGAAGCGACGACATTTGTATAAGGAACTGGGCTACTTACGGGCTGATATTGCCTTTATACAAGAGACCCACTTGAAGGCCAGACATGAATCCCTAATGTCGTCCACTAATTATCCCTACCAATATTATGCTGCTTGTATGCGTAGCTCCAAATATACAGGGGTGGGTATCTTGCTGGCACGCTCTTTAGTATTCGAGTTTAGGAGCTGTGTGCGCGATCCACTGGGGAGATACCTTATTCTTACCCTTGCTGTTAATGGAGTTTTATACACTTTAATTAATATCTATGCTCCTAACAGAGACCAGGGCATTTTTTTTGAACAGTTGAATACCCTGCTCCATACCCATGCCCAGGGCTCCATTCTGGTAGGAGGTGATTTTAACTTGGTCAGGCATCCGTCTCTGGATGCCTCGCGGGGTTATGTTTCAACTCCTGGATTCCATAGAGCACGTTTAAACGAATTGATGGAGAATTGGTCATTATTGGATGTATGGCGCACATTCAACCCCAGAACACGCTCATACACCTTCTATTCCCCATCTCATGCATTATACAGCAGAATTGACTATTTCCTATCAGATAAGGGACTTTTTAATCATATAAAAAAAGCTGAGATCTCTCCGGTCGTGTGGTCGGATCATGCTGCCGTATGTATGGAGGTTGAGCTTATTGGGTACGATGCCGGTATCAAATTCTGGCGCCTAAATGAAACCTTGCTGGGAGATGAGGATTATAATAAGACTCTTATTCCACAGATTAAGTCTTTTTTCGAGCTCAATGACACCGGGGAGGTTTCACCGCCAGTGGTTTGGGAAGCATTCAAGGCCTATCTCCGGGGTTTACTGATTGCCCGAGGGGCATACGTTAAGAAAAGGGACACTAAGGCGGCTCAAGAGCTGAGAGATACTATAACGCTGTTGACCCGACAACATCAGAACACGGGAGCGGGGAACGCCTTAACAAGACTTAATAAGGCACGGGAAGATCTGTTGAGATTGGAGTCACATAAAATAAATCACCATATGCTCTTAACGAAGCAAGACTATTTCGAGGGTGGTAATAAAGCGGGGAAATACTTGGCCAATAAGTTAAAGAAGCTACAATATCAGAACAATATTGCTAAGATTAAGACCGCTAATGATACCATACTGACCACTAACACTGCTATTCGTAAACGCTTTCTGGAGTTTTATGCAAATCTTTACAGAGCCAATATAGATATAGACCAGGCACACGTAGAGGAATATCTAGTGGGTATGCCTTTGCCCTGCCTATCTGGTGAGGCTCAAAGGGAGCTAGAAGCCGAGATCACCCCAGTAGAGATATTGGAAGGTATTAAATCCATGAAATCCGGGAAATCTCCTGGTCCGGATGGCCTGACAGCCAAGTTCTACAAACGATTTGGCCCTTATCTCGTGGCTCATCTACAAAAAGTCTATAATTCCCTACGGGGAGAGGAGTCCATAGGGGCCCAAGGGAATCTAGCGGGTATTACGGTGTTACCTAAACCGGGGAGGGATCCTACGAATTGCGGCTCTTACCGCCCAATTTCTCTAATTAATTTGGATCTTAAACTACTAGCGAGGATCCTAGCGGGACGATTGAACAAATTTATTCTTACTATTATTCATCAGGATCAAGCGGGCTTTATGCCTGGAAGGATGGCTGGAGACAACATCCGCAAATTGGTTAATTTATTATGGTTGGCCCATGCGCGAAGGGACGATTCTCTATTTCTCTCGATGGATGCGGAAAAGGCATTCGATATGGTGCACTGGCCCTTTCTATTTGGGGTCTTGCGGCAAATGGGGTTTGGCCCTTCTTTCTGTGGGTGGATACAAAAGTTGTATGAACATCCTAGGGCGTGCCTCAAGATAAATGGCGGGTATTCCGATAGCTTTGAAGTGGAAAGGGGGACGAGGCAGGGTTGCCCCCTATCTCCCCTGCTATTTGCCATCTTTCTAGAACCGTTGGCGATTCGGATTCGGAACAATGTTGATATTAGGGGCTTCGAGGTGGATGGGCATCACTATAAACTCTGCCTATTTGCAGACGATATTATATTTACAATTCGAGACCCCCATACCTCATTACTGATGATAGAACGGGAAATTAAGTTGTTTAGTGAGGCCTCGGGATACAAAGTAAACTGGGATAAGTCAGAAATATTGAATGTTTCATGCACTCAGGAGACGGTGCAGATTTTGCAACCTTTACATCCCTTCCGATGGGCTAATCAAACACTTAAATATCTGGGAGTGCATTTAACATCGCATCCCAAGGATTTGTACACTTTTAATTACCCTCCTCTCCTCAAAAAGATTTTCTTCGACTTGGATATATGGCACCGGTTGCCGCTCTCGTGGCTGGGCAGAATATCCACCATCAAGATGCACACCTTACCCAAACTTTTATACTTGTTTCAATCCCTTCCCATACCCATACCTGAAGCGGCTATAAAGTATTGGCAACGTCGGTTCTTTGGGTTTATATGGCATAGACGTCCTCCTAGAGTAAGCAGAAGTGTGATGTATCAATTTAAGTTGGAGGGGGGATTAGCTGTACCCAACATACTTCACTATTACATCGCAGGGCAACTGAGACCAATAGTGGCGTGGCATGATAGTACGGATCCTAGACACTGGGCCTTGATTGAGCAGCAGAGGCTGGGGAGAATGAGTCTTGCCGCTCTACCATGGCAGCCTACTAACACGTGGAGGGCATGTCTGGATATGTTGCCCACCACCAGGCATACGTTGACCTTATGGAAGAAATGGAAATCTAAAGTTGTGGGCGCCAAGTCCTACCACTACCTTACTAGCCTTTATCATAACACCTTATTCCCGTCTGGTTTACCTGAGTTAGCCTTTACGGCTTGGAAACTGAGGGGCCTCTCACGTCTGGAGCACCTCTGGGGGGACGCTGATTTTCTCTCCTTTACTCAACTCAGGGAGAGATCTCATCTCCCTGCTACGGAGTTCCTCTCTTATAAGCAGATTTCCCACTTTTGCCAAGCCCATGCTGTGTCTACGGATTTGCGGGTGGGGAAGACGCTTTTTGAGGGATACTGCTCTGAACCACATAAGTATAAAGGCATGCTTTCTAAAATATATAAAATCTTAAACATCAAAATGGCGGCTGGCCCCTTCCATATCAGGGCCTGGCACAGCGACTTAGGCGAGCAGGCAGTAGAATGTGATTGGGAACAGATCTATCTCAATATCAGCAAAGCATCTGTGTCCTCACTTGTGATAGAAAATGGGTATAAAATGTTGTACCGCTGGTATTTAACACCAGATCGCTTGAGAAAAATGATACCTAATTATGAGGGGCTCTGCTGGAGGGGGTGTAACGTCCGAGGGTCTTTCCTCCATATGTGGTGGGAGGGTGCTTGTATTCGACCGTTGTGGAAGCGGCTGGAGCAATGGCTTGCAACAGTACTGGCAACTTCAGTGTGTCTTTCTATGGCTGGTGCCTTGTTGAACTCTCCCTTGGATGCCGATTTCTCCTTTGCATCGGAGTTTTGTGTCCAAGCCTGCATAGCTACAAGATTGGAGATAGCAAGGACATGGAAGGATAAAACGGGACCGCCGTTTGCATCCGTGTTGTACAGGTTGGATCACCTTTGCACCATGTACCACCTCACAGCGGTCAAACACCACAGAATGGAGAAATACCACCGGATTTGGGACTCCTATATTGGTTGGAGACGGACCTGGGATACATAGCCACTGGGATCTGGTGGATGGGGACACCCTAGCACTCACACACCCAAGATGCACAAATATAAGTCTGATTCTTGGAATGCTATTGACATTCATCGTTTTGCATTTGTTTTATGCACTGCCTGAAGGGGAGGGAGGGGGATTTCTTGGGGGATAAATGTAACATAACTGTCTTGGTGGTCCATTTGCATATGGAGTCACAGTTTGTGTGTGGTTTATGAGCTGAGATCATCAATAAAAATTATAAATCAAAAAAAAAGAAAAGTACAGAAAAAACTGCTTTTCTGTACACCCTCCGACTTAATATCATAGTGATATTAAGTCGGAGGCCCCAAAAATAAAAAAAATTTAAATCGGCCAGCGGCTCGGAAGATGGACGCTCAATTTTACCGGCGTCCATTTTCCGAACCCGTGGCTGTCAGCAGGTTTGAGAACCGCTGCTGGCAAAATTGAGCGTTGGCTGTCAAACTCACTGACAGCAGCCACTCCTGTCAAACAAGATGAACTAGGGACGCCTCTTTTTACCACGGGCCCTCATTAACATATTCTTCCCCCCTGAATCGCGCGCACAGGAGAGTGGTGACTTTTACTGTATCGGCCTGATAGCTGGGTATTTAAATCCCGGCAGTGCAACAGATCAACGCTTCAGCAATGGATCACCTACTGTAAGGAATTGCATGAGTGTGAGATGATCTTGCTGTGTAACGGTTGTCACTGCCTCAAGGGTGGGCCCACAAGGCCTGTGTCAACAGCTGGAAAATGCACTTTGATATGGATCAGGCTAAGGCTTCACCCGAACCAGCCGCCTACCCCATGGATTGGGCCTTTGGGTTCTGGCAACTGGCAGGACTTAGAATACTCAAGGAACTAGGCAAGGTCCAGAGGCACTCCAAGAGTCTGGGCTGGCAACAGACAAGGTGCAATCCAAGTTCAAGGCTAGGGTCGGTTCAGGCAGTAAGCAAGGGGTATATCTGAGTTCAAGGCTGAGGTCAGAACCAGAGAGACTGGCCCAGACAGATAAGATACAGGGGAACAAACAGGATACCACCAAGAGACAAGGCACGGCAAAACTCTGAAGACTAGTAAGACAAGAAGAGGAGATAGGCAAGGCTGGAAGACAGGCTGGATGAGGCGAGGCTGAAGGGCAGGAGGGTGAGGCAGCAACACAACTGGAACAAGAAGACCTGTTGCTGAGGCAAGGAAGAATAGTGTGAGCTGGGTTTAAATACCCAGCCACACAACGTTATCAAGAGATATCTTCTAGTGGGATTCCTGTGTGTGCCTAGGGAAGCAGCCCAGAAGGCAGTTGGTGGGGAAGGCCACGGATAAATGCAGCCAGTCCTGGTATGTTGCTGCGACTGGCAAATGTAACACCTGCATCCTGCAATAATAGTTGCTGCTCTGGAGTTCCTGTTCTTGTGTTCCTGATTCTGCCTTCTTGATCCAGCATTCCAGCCCTGCCTGCCTCATCTCTCTAAGCGCAGCCTGTCTTCCCCTTCCAGCCCTGTTGTCTTCATCCTCCCTAGTGACTTCCTTGCCTAATCTCAAACTGCCTACCAGACCTGACCTTAGCCTGAACTTGGACCATCCTTGCCAGCCACCTGCCTCTTACCTCAGCCTGGACTCCGAATACCCTAGCCTGCCACCTGCCTCTGATCCTAGCCACGATTGGGACTTCTGTCATTCCCAACTCCTACAAGACTCGTGCCTAAATTCTGCTGGAACCCAGAACCTGAGGACTCAACTAAGGGGAAAGGGACTGGTATAGGTGAAGCTCCAGACCAGTCTCCAACCAGTCTAGACCCGCCAGCTGTCAGAGATGACCTGCAGGGCCTTCCCTGTAGGTTGAACCAGCCTCCCCTCAGCAACAAGGGTCCACAAACCTTACAAGAACTTTATGTATTTGTGCCGTGATGATTGAATTGATCTGGGCTCTCTTTGTTCCCATATTGCTTTGTGGCAAGGGACATGATGGATCATTTTTTATTTCTTGAACTGTTCAGATCAGTATTCGATGACCCTGCCCAGTATGTGACAGCAGGATTAACTTTGGTTCATCTAAAACATTGGTTCATCTAAAACAAAACCTTTACCAGACTTCCCATTGAATTCAAGACGTTGGCTTCTGAATTACATTGGGACCCTAGATGCCTGAAGACCCTCTTCTTTGAAGGCCTGAACTCCCGGTTGAAAGATGAACTGTTGGCTCGAAAGATGCCTGAAACCTTAGCAGAACTGATGAAGTTGGCAGCGAAGATTGATCGCCGACTTCGCGACAAGGTTCAAGAGGTCAAGAATCCCAGAAGACCACTCCAGGGAGAGACTCGGGTCAAGTCGGTACCCCGGCCTACACCCCCAGGTCCTGTGGCTGGCGAAGAAGAACCAATGCAATTGGGTCACAGTCATTTGACTTCTAAAGAGAGACAAGCTCGAAAGAGGTTGGGACTATGCATGTATTGTGGACAAGCTGGACATGCTGTTCAAACATGTCCTATATGTCCAGTGTTACGGATCTGGAGGTGGACTCTTGGTCCGAGGTAGAGTTAGCGCTACCCAGGAGAGAATAAACCCTCTTAGGTCCCTACATTCGGAAGGCAAGGCCAGGTGTATCAGTGGTTGAATGAGTACTTCACCACCTGGATGCTCGTGGTCCCCCCCCCCCTTCCCCCCGTGTGATGAGGAGTTATTCTCCCCGGCAGGGGATCTCCGTGGATAGAAGATAGAATTAACGGCCTTCGACACAGACGAGTAGGAATGTGCAGTTGTTCCACCATATCTTGTAGGATGAAACTTCCTCCGGCCCCAAAATTTACTAGAGCCAGGGTGGAGAACTTGTGGTCTCTGAGAAGCAGGGTGACATGTAGAATTAGTGGGGGAGCCGGAGAAGTGATGCCTAGGGTTATTCCCCCAATGGAACCTAGGCTTGGGAGTTTCCTGGACGCGATGGGCAATGAGCAATGAGATGGCCTGATACACCACAATATAGACAGAGGCCTGCCTTACGGCATCTTTGCCATTCCTCAGGAGAGAGAGGACCACGACCTAACTGCATCGGTTCTTCGACAGTCCCCTCTGTGATGGCTGCAGTTCGAGAGACGGAAGGAAAGGGGCGAGAAGATGTAATACCTGTCATGCGCCTCCTCGTGCTCAGTCCTTCACAAGCCCATTCCTGTAGACAGCGGTCGATCCTGGTTACTAATTCAATAATAGAGTCCAAAAAGCAAGGTAACTTGCGAGCTGCCATTTTGTCTTTTAATTTTGGATGACAAACCCTCCAAAAATATAGTCCGGAGACAGCTCTCCTCCCAATGGAGTTCTGATGCAAGTGTTCTGAATTCAATGGTGTAATCAGCCAGTGGCCGACTTCCTTGTTGAAGTTGCAGAAGATTGGAACCAGCGACTACTTGTTTTCCTGGATAGTCAAATACTGTTTGGAACAGTGCCAAGAATTTAGGAAGATTTGCAGGACTGGGTCTGACAATCGCCAGAAGGGAGAAGCCCAGGCCAGGGCCTTACCCTCTAACAGAGACAAGATATATGTAGTTTTTGTAAGATCATCCGGAAAGAGGGAGGCTTGAAGATGGAAATGCATGCTACATTGGTCGAGAAATCCCTGGCACAAGCGAGGTTCACCAGAATAGCGTGGAGGAATTGGTAATGGAATCATTGAACGGGTATTTCCCTGCATGACAGATGATAGTGGTAATGGTGGAGGGGCTGAGCCGCAGCTACTGAATCAAGATGGGCGTTGAGTTGCTCCAAGGAAGATGCCATGGATTCTAATACCCGTTGCTGCTCCATAATCTTCTGGGCCAGTCCAGAAATGGCCTGGAGAGCTGAAGCCTCTGCCGGTCCATGGCCTTGGTATTCTGTTATGGATCTGGAGGTGGACCTTGGTCCGAGGTAGAGTTAGCACTAACTAGGAGAGAATCAACCCTCTTAGGTCCCTACTGTCGGAAGACAAGGCCAGGTGTATCAGCGGTTGAACGAGTACTTCGCCACTGGAAGCGTGTGGTCCCCCCAGGAAGAGCCCGTAGGGACCCGGGCCACTTGGACTTATGAGAATCGCTGAAGACTGGAGATAGGTCTGGATGCAGGCGCCTCCTGCAGGTTGAGGATTCCAGACAGCTGGCGCCTCCAGCAGGTCGTATGTCAGTTCAGGAGTAGAGGCCAAAGAATGGTCACAAAGCTGGTCCAATGGTCCAAGTTAGGCGAAGGGTCGTAAGCCGGTCCAGTAGCAAGCCAGGAGAATGGTCGGAAGCTGGTCCAGAGTTAAGCCAGGAGAATGTTCGGAAGCTAGTCCAAGAGTCAATCCAGAAGAATCAGTCTGAGCCCTGCCTTATATACTGAGAAAAGGATACGTCATCGGGGAGCGTCTGGTCCTGGTTTCCCGCGCTTGACCCTTTAAAAGACGTGACGCTGGCCACGCGCGCACCTAGGGGCGGGGCCGAGGAGACGCTGGACGCGGAGCCCCGGTGGGAGCTCCGCTGTGAGGCCTGCGATGGTGTCGGAATCGATACGGGCAGAGGAGAGTGACGTGGATGGCCGGGACTGACAAAGGAGGGAAGGTCTGCGCTCGTGGACGGTCGAGAGAGGTGAGCAGGCCTGGCTGCAGAGCGTATGCGGCCGGGAAGCGCAACACAACCTCAACTATTTAGTGCTATCTTTCTCTCAACTCACAAAATATTTCAAACACATTATCCAGAACAGGACAAAACTCATAAAATAAACACCACAAAGTCACATAACCCACAATACATACAGTACCTCCTACAACATCTATAAGGATCAAAAAGAAAAAAAGGGAAACCAAATAGTACACAAGACAGACAGTAATCCACTGAATTCTTCCTTAAAAAAGGACGGCAAGATCTTGTGTTAACGCATTGTAATCCAAACTGAAAAGTGTTGCATTAAAGAACTATACTCTGTTTCAATGGTTGATCATCACAAAATCTTCCACTTGTAAGCAATCACTGGAAAAGTGAACAAACAATGAAAGAGTGTGACTTCTACAATGCCTAGTCAGCACATGGATTTCACCATGGACGACCTGCGAACCTTCACTGAAGACTAGAGATGTGAATCGTGTGATCGATCGTCTTAACGATCGATTTCGGCTGGGAGGGGGAGGGAATCGGATCGTCGCAGTTTGGGTTTTTTAAATATCGTGTAAATCGTGTAAATCGAAAACCAGCACACTAAAACATCCCTAAAATCCACCCCGACCCTTTAAAATAAATCCCCCACCCTCCCGAACCCCCCTAAAATGCCTTAAATTACCTGGGGTCCAGTGGGGGGGGGAGGGGAAGGGGGAGGGCGGGAAAACCGGCACACTAAAACAACCCTAAAACCCACCCCGACCCTTTAAAATAAATCCCCCACCCTCCCGAACCCCCCCAAAATGCCTTAAATTACCTGGGGTCCAGAGGAAGGGTCCTGGTGTGATCTTTTACTCTCGGTCCTCCGTGCGTTGTAGAAATGGCGCCGGCGTTACCTTTGACCTGTCATATGACAGGTCAAAGGTAGCGCCGGCGCCATTTTGTTTTTTTGTCCCCCGACGTCAGGAGCGTAGGAGATCGCTCTCGGATCCCCAGGGACTTTTGGCCAGCTTGGGGGGGCCTCCTGACCCCCACAAGACTTGCCAAAAGTCCAGCGGGGGTCCGGAACGATCTCCTACCGCGAATCGTTTTTCCGTACGGAAAAACGATTCGACTGCAGGAGGTCGTTCCGGACCCCCGCTGGACCCCCAGGGACTTTTGGCCAGCTTGGGGAGGTCTCCTGACCCCCACAAGAATTACCAAAAGTCCAGCGGGGGTCCGGAATGACCTCCTGCAGTCGAATCGTGTTGCCGTATGGCCGGCGCCATTTTGCACAAAATGGCGCCGGCCATTTTGCGCAACACGATTCGACTGCAGGAGCTCGTTCCGGACCCCCGCTGGACTTTTGGCAAGTCTTGTGGGGGTCAGGAGGCCCCCCCAAGCTGGCCAAAAGTCCCTGGGGGTCCAGCGGGAATCCGGAATGACCTGCAGTCGAATCGTTTTTCCGTACGGAAAAACGATTCGCGGTAGGAGATCGTTCCGGACCCCCGCTGGACTTTTGGCAAGTCTTCTGGGGGTCAGGAGGCCCCCCCAAGCTCGCCAAAAGTCCCTGGGGGTCCAGCGGGGGTCCGGGAGCGATCTCCTACGCTCCTGACGTCGGGGGACAAAAAAACAAAATGGCGCTGGCGCCATATCTACAACGCACGGAGGACCGAGAGTAAAAGTTCACACCGGGACCCTTCCTCTGGACCCCAGGTAATTTAAGGCATTTTGGGGGGGTTCAGGAGGGTGGGGGATTTATTTTAAAGGGTCGGGGTGGGTTTTAGGGTTGTTTTAGTGTGCCGGTTTTCCCGCCCTCCCCCTTCCCCTCCCCCTTCCCCCGATTTACGATTTTTTAACGATAAATCGGGGAAATTGTTATTGTATCACGGCTCTAACGATTTTTGACGATTTAAAATATATCGGACGATATTTTAAATCGTCAAAAAACGATTCACATCCCTACTGAAGACAGTTCACACATCAGTGCAGTAAAACAGTCTGTCATCTCATAAGTTCTTCTCAATGTCATCCTCAACTGCAAAATTCATGGATGGAAAATAAAACATCCTCCTCAAAAGTTAACAGCTAAAAAAGCCCTTCAGATAACGACACCTAGGTCCCTATTTTTATTTATTTCCACCAGTAGTCCTACACAGTTTATCCCTCAGCGGGGAACCCTGTAGCGGAGTGATTGTAAAGAGACAGCAAGAACCACAACTGTCAGGCTTCCCGACGCTGCAGTGTTTCGGCAGCACTTGCCAGAGGCATCAGGGGATGCCATTTTTATTCTAAAATCAAAAACAATACAAAATCCTAAACATATGTAACAGAATAACACACAGAACATAGACTCACTGTGTCTTTCTTCCACTCAAACCCCGCTATGTAGCAATGTCATCCATGATTGTGCTCATGTACTTATCACTCACAAGATCCTTCCTTCCTAGTTTGACAGACACACAGCTTATATGCAGTCGACAGTATAACAATATTCATAATAGATGCCGATAAAAATAAACAATGCAAAGAAAAAAATTCAATAGTGTGAACAGACGAAATGGTTCCATAAAATAGTTATATAGTAATTGTAAATTATCAACACTCATTCTTATCTCGAAAAAATGTTTTATATGAAAACTTTATCAACTACAACCATTACAAAATGCCGCAGCTAGACTCTTAACTGGTTTAAGGAAATTCGATCTCATATCACATTCACTGATAGCTCTTCAGTGGCTACCTGTACAAGCCTGCATCAACTACAAAATCCTAACATTAATACACTCCACCATCCTTTCTAACAACTCTGGTTTAGTTAAGAACATAAGGCTTGCCATACTGGATTAGACCAAGGATCCATCAAGCCCAGTATCCTGTTTCTAACAGTGGCCAAGCCAGGTCAAAAGTTGATGTAGCTCTACAATCATACAGGCCAAAGAGATCATTAAGATCTCAAAGCAAAGGACTACTAGCTGTGCCATCATTACAGAATTTTCACCTAACAAAAATAAGAGACAATATGTTCTCAATAGCTGGCCCAATGCTATGGAACTCTCTATCTAAGACTGATCCCAGAAACAAAGAAATTCAAACATGACCTAAAAACATGGTTATTTCAAAATGCCTATAACCTAACTTAAAATCACCTGAATACAGAGCATGCATCCACAAGGACAATGTAATTAAGAACCTAGCCTCTGATCTAAATACCTATCCCAAGTGTTGTGCGTCCCGGCCGTGCTAGGCCCGCGCCTGGGCCTGCTCACCTCGCCCTCGCTCTCGCTCCAGCGGGCCCCGGTCTGACCTCTCCCATGGCCGCAGCCAGCTACCTGAGCCCGAGGCGCCCAATGGCAGCATCCCCAGGCCCTTCGGGGCCTTTGACCTCCCAGCGCGGCTCGGTGTCCTCCTCCACGTTGGGTCCACCCCTAGGCGCGCGCGCTCGCGGACCGCCCAGCTCGGGAAATTGCTCTGCGGCGCGCAGCAATGACATCACCTAACCTCCGTATTTAAGGCGAGGCCCTTTCCCCAGAATCTCACCTTGGCAATCAGGTCGTCACTTCAGTGTGAAGCTAGTTGCCGTCCTTGTTCCTGTGCTTGTTCCAGTGTTCCTGCGTTCCTTGTTCCTGTGCTTGTTCCAGTGTTCCCAAGCTTGTTCCAGTGTTCCAGCATCTGTTCCTGAGTTCTGTCATTGTCTCGCTACCCAGGGACTGATCCCTGGAACTGACCTCTGCTTGCCATTGACCACGCTCGGACTGATACCTGGAACCGACCTTCGCTTTGGCTGACCATTCTTGGAAAGATACCCTGGCTTTGACCCTTGCGTTCCATTCGGACACTCTCTTCGCTCCTCCTGTGAGCACCAGGCCCGCCTGCTTGGACTCTACCGCGGCCTTCTTCCAGCTGGACCACTAGGCGCTGCCTATCTTACCCAGAGAAGCTTCAGTTCCTGTCTTGTTCCCATGGTCTCCGGTACTCTCGGTTCCGGTCTAGCTCGCCTATTCGCCAACAGCTGCACACCTCTTCTCTAGGTGGGCACACCTCTTCATCATCTCTCCTGGAGACCCCCAGAGGCCCACCTAAGCCCAGGCAGTGGGAATCCAAGGGCTCAACCCGCGGACCATTATTGGTGAAGTTCCTATCAGCCTCTGTCTCCTTGTGTGCTCCGCCTCCTGGTGGCAGGCGCTCTCTGGGATCCCTCAGAGGGCCATACCAATCCTGTGCCAGGCCAAGGGTCCACCTCCAGCGCAACACCAAGTACATGTCAATCTTGATGTGTATGATGTTTGACCTCATTAAGTCAATGTAATTATTGATGTATATTATGTATGTCATGTTGTAAATAAACCATTTTGATCTTTATTTGGAACGACGGTATATAAAATGGCAAAATAAATAAAATAAATGAAGGTTAGAAAAATTTTTACCTAAACTTTTTTTCTACTGTCATTTGCTTGCTTTTTATTTTTTTTTATAATATTTTTATATTTCATATTTTAATTGTTTTAAATATTTTAAAACATTCCATTCCACTTCTTTATTTAAACCCCCAGGGGCAACAGTGCCCCATTGAAAAATAAATCGCTGTTCTTTCTCTGTAAGGGATCTATTAAAATCAGCCCCCTTTGGGCAGGGTATTGGTTTGTCCAGCACTACAAATTTCAGATCTTCTCAGTAGTGGACTACTGTCTTGTGTTTTATTTGGTTTCCCTTTTTTTCCTTCTTTTTTGTTTTTGATCCTTATATATGTTGTAGGATGAATTGGATGTATTGTGGGTTATGTAACAATGCCTGTATATAAAAAACCTAAATAAATAAATAAAATAAATGTATGAGTTTTGCCCCGTTCTGGATAGTATGTTTGATATATTTTGTGAGTTGAGGGGAAGATGGGACTAAATAGTTGAGGGTGCAATTATGATTATAGGACAAAACCAAATATATGGGTATTAATCAATAAAGATTTGAGTGGGAGCAAACATGGTTCTGTCTTGTATTGTTGTCTTGCATGCAAATAAAGGTTAAGAAAAATAACAAAATAAAAAAATAATGTGATATCGTTGGGTTGAAGTAATTGATTTATTGACTGGCTTTGTTCGACCAATTTAAATATATTACCATATTGTTTTGTTAACCTTTACTTTTGGGGCATCCAACTTAAGAACTCCCCAAGCCCGTTCCTATAGACCTGCAATCCGTTCCACTCCACCCTCACCCGCCTTGCTTCCTTTTGCCTTGCCTTTCAATCTTGCGCCACAGCCTTAAAAAGTAATCAGGAAATAGCACTCAGCCAATCAGCAGGAAGGGCTGAGGCGGGGCTCTCTTTGGTTGGGAGTTGGAAGGGCAGCCCCCTCTACGGGGGAAAAGAACAACAACAAAATAACAAAGTTGTATTGATGGACAGGAGGCACAACCTACCCCGACACGTTTCCTGGGCAACGGCCTGTCACAAATAAGAATGTTTATTAGTTTGGTGCGAGAGCCAATGAGTGTTCAGCGGTGGGTGGGGCGTGCAGCGAAGGCGATTGGCTTTGGAGCTAGAGGCGGAAGAGGGTACCTGGTGAGAGAGAGACGGAAGTGGGAGGCGGCGGTGGCGGCATTAGAGGTCGAGTAGCCTAAGATCTGCCGTCTGGCAGCTGTAAAATGTTAGGGTTGGGGGCTGCTGGAGGTGCTAAGCCTGTGAAGCCTTCCTTTGTTTCTTATCTGGCTCCGGAGGTGAGTTTCGTCCTGCGCTGCTGCTTGTGAGGGGAGTTCTGAGGGGGCAACAGCTCTGCTTCCTACCGCGCTCCCTCCCCAGCTGGTCCCCGAGAGGGCGGCTGCCGCCTGCCCTCACCCTGGGCGTGGTGGGAAACTTTTGCGGGGCGCGTGGGAAGTGGAGCTGCGAGTCGGCAGTAGCAGCTCTGGAATTAATATTGCTGGGCTCCGCTCCGGAGACTTGAAAAGGAAACCCGGAGGTTTCTGGCGGCTCGTGCCCTTTGTCGCACTCTGTTGCCTTCCTACTTTCGGACCGCTGCTGTCGTACGATTGCACGATGAGGCTGATCTGAAGATAATGTAACTTGAACAAAAGCACACCTTTTATTACTGTGGATGTCCAAAGTTCGCAGGTCCCTGGACTTAAAATATAATGCCAAGCATATCGAACAGAAATAAAATCGGCGAGCATGGGGAGCCATGTTCGAAACCTCTGCAGAGTCGAATTCTGAAAAGAAATGTAGACTTGTATTCCCCCATTCAAATATATTCAGCCGACCAGAGTGAAAATAATTTTGAAGTGATTCTACTTTGAAAAGACACAAAGCTGTTCAGAATATCCTCCAGGATCCAATGAACAGATTGTGTATCCTAGAGGTCTTAAATTTGCAGATTGGTGGTTACATTTTTAAATCCAAAAAACCTCTCTAAAGATTGAGTGACTTTGGGTGCTGGAACAGGGTATGTGTTGTGGGTATTTCAAGCTCCAGGCTTGAATTTCGGGAACTCTTAACAAAAAATCTCGGATACTAAGTGTGGGGTCTTAGCACCTGGAAAGGATGTCCTGAGATCCAGAATGCTGTTTGGGTACCCACACAAGCTACAAACTAACCTATTCCTGCCCCTGAGATATCTGTTCAAGGTAACCCGATGAGAATATTCTGACTCCTAGAGTACTTGCAGTAATTTCCATAGCCTCATGCTCTGTATCTTGGAATCCATGTCCTGGGTGCCCATATACCAACAGTTTTCTGATGGACTTTGTGTTAGAAGACTTTTTGTTTGTTTTTTATGTTTTGATCCTTGGTACAATGTTTATAGTATGAAAGGGTTAAAATTAATATGCAGAAGCATGTTATTATGGTGGCTCTGATATAGTTAGGTGCAAGTGGGTGTGTGCGCATATTTGTGTCTACAACTTTACTCTCACTTTAACAAGGAGTTTAGCACACAGAAATTGTATGCACAAACCTAAGTAAAACTGTGCTTAAATTAGCACTTCTCCATGCAGATCCCATGTTAATCAAGGTGATATTACTCTCCAATGCACAGAAGTGTGTAGACTTAACTCATTTTATTCTTTGTACTGGAAATGTAATTTCTGGTCAGAGTTAGAGTAAAGATAATTCACATTTCTGGAGCTAATTTTAGTAGATGGGGCTGAAGCTGGAGTACAAGATTTGTATGTGATAAGCATATTGTTGTACTCACATTTTCCCACAGACTGATGCAATATCGAGGCAGGTGTTAATTTTTGAGATTAAAAATGTGCAGGTTGGATACACTTTTTTTTTTGCATGGGGGGGGCAATAGCTAATACATGTTCAACATGAATTTACACGTGATGAGCGCTATTAGTTTGCGCTGGTTTGGCCTTGCATTTTGGACGCACTGATCCCCTTATTGCTTGAGGGGTTTTGGGTGCGCGTTCTAAATGCGCATCCAAGTGGCTGTAAACCTGTGCGCTTGGCCACATTCACTATATTGCATCGGCCTGCCAATGTATTATCATACCATTAGTTTGCTGCTTTTATAATCACATGAGTAAAACGATTGTGTGCTGAAGTTCAGTGTACATGTATTACTCAGGTCTTTATTATATCAGGCTCTTTGATAGCTGATGAATAGGGCCAATCTGAGGAAAAGAACAATGGCACAGCTGCTGTTTCCTGTTCCTGAAGTCACCAATGTGGAGAGAGCCCAAGTAACATTGTAAATCACTGCTATACTGGTTCTGCCTGTCTTTATTAGCATAAAGTCAAAATTAATTGAGCTAAGTGATTTTGAAATCATCTGAAGGTTAGAGTACTCAATATCAACACTTCTGTTGTAACTATAGATACAGTAGGCATAACTCCACCCAGGTCTTAACATGCATTAAACATTGTGGCTGAGAAGAAATGAGAAGTGAATAGTTTGGAAAAGGAAGTCCTTACTTTCAATTGTGAGGGGGTTAACCTGTATGCTTTGCAGGGGGCTTTTGTATGGTTTATGGTCTTTGTGGTTTTTCCAGTGGAGGTCAGTGAATTACTTTTTTTTAGCTAGGGAGGAATTATTAATATCAACAAGATTTTCATAATGCTTACTCATTATGGATGAACAGATTTTGTATTGATAGTGTAAAACTTTGATCTCCCAGTCTGAAAAGGGGTGCAGCAAAGAACAAATACATTAGGGACAGGAATACTGACTATGAGGGATGATGGAGGATGTTTCTATTAGAGAGAAGCAAAGGGAATGTGATGATTATCCACAACACTAAAAATGTGATTGTATTATTTTACGAGCCACCAAATAGTGACAGTGAAAAGATGGTCATAAGTCTTGTGACTGCTTGAGTAGTAGTTAGGACAAATCTAGACCATATTTCTGAGAAGCAAAGACTGATACAAGAGTCTCTTCAGTTAGTTTCCTGGACAGATCTGCTGGCCAAAAGATGCAAGAATAAAAGTTAGAATAAAATGTATGGTTTTAACTCTTTATGATCAGAAGTGCCTGTATTCCTTGGCATTCTTATTGGTTCCAAATGTGGTCCTTTAATTTTACTTATGTAAGCAATTCCTCTTTATTTTCAGGATTGTGACATGTGTTCATAAACTGTTTTTAAATCTGGACAGAATTTGAGATTTTCCTCTTTTCAGAAATTCCAATATGTGGAACAATGTCAGTGAAAAAACACTAGAAACTTGGAGGGAGGGGGTGGGGGCAGGCAGCTGTAGGGACAGTGAGCATGTGTTTGATCTCACTCCCCCCTACCCTTCCATTTCCCCCATACAACAGAGCTGGTAAAAAGGATGTAATGGGGGGGAACCTCATTACATCCTTACCAACTTACACCTGGATGCAATAAACTGCAATGTTTTTTCGTGGGGGGGGGGGGGGGGTTGCCATGATAGTGGGGCCTCTCCCCCGATAAAACACCTTGACTCTATGGCATGTTCTTTTGTCTCAGGGTAATACACTGTGGGATAAAAGAACATGGGTAGCGACCCTGTAGGTGAGATGGTGGCCCCAACCTCAAGGGTTGGGGCCACCTATTGCCTTAAAGGGCCAGCTGCTTAAGAAGGTGCCCTGTAAAAAGGAAAGTTGAGTGGGGGATCAGTGCTGACCCCTGGCACAACCTGGGGCTGCCAACTCCTCAAAGAAAAAAAAAAAGTTTCCAGTTCACTTGAACCCCATTGATTTTTGGTGGTACCTTTTGGAGGGGTGGGGGGGCACTATACCCCCAATGATGTGTTGTCTCTAGTTGGGTGGGTGGGGGTGGGAACTGGATTTATTGGAACACTGGGATTTGGGGGGGGGGGGGCATCACTGTGCATGAACTGGAAACTTTTTTTTTTACTTTGAGTAGTCTGGGCTGCCTCAAGTGGCAGCCCTGGGTTGAGCCAAGGGTCAGCTTTGGGACCCATATTAGGGTCCTCGGGCTCCCACATTACATTTACTGATTCTCCCGAAGGTGGTATTTATTTTATCACGGCTGACCGCTTTCTCAGTCAGCCACGATACAATATTTACATCAAATTTCTTATTAATGACCTTTTTTGTATGCATATGCATTATTCATGTATACAGATTGCATATAAAGCAGGTCATTGTAATAGGGGAGGGAACCTTGGCAGGGCCATGCAAATTATTGCATCTATCACGCGATATACACGTTAGAGCACTACCATGGCTTAATGCATCGCCCAGTTAGTTTTTTAGGACAGCATACTATGCACCTCTTTTGTTGGGCAGGGGGGAGAATTGGTTCTCCACTAGTTGGAGGATTTCCTGGAGGAGCACAATTTGTAGGGGCTATGGGACAGAGACTCTGTTGGTGTCTTTATAAGGCACTCTGTGTCGTGTTCTGGACAATGAGCAGTCCATGTTTTTCATTTTCTTAGACACTTTTCTGCTGCCTATGTGTCACCAAATCATGATCCATTGGCTATTGTCAATTGATTTTGATGATGTATTGCTCACTTTGATTTTATATCATTTCTTGCTGATAGAAAGCAAATAAGGATTGGGAGCACATGCTCCTCCTGGAAGCTTCTAGACTCTGGTGGCCCACAAGGATAGGGGCTTTCAGTGCTATTTAAATTAGTTTTGAACCTCTTTATAAAACAAAAAAAGTAAAATTATTTTAATTGGTAAGTCCCCTCTTCTGAAAGATCCTACACAGGTAGTAATAGGGAAATGTTTTCTTTACCCTTACAATCTGAGACTTGTAATTTGGGGATCCATTTGGATTCCTCTCTGACTTTGAAAAGATCAAGTTAAAGCAGTCACTGAATCTGCTTTTTACAAACTTAGATGATGTGCTTAAAATATATTTTGGACTTGGCTGTTTTTCACACTATGATACAGTCTCCTGACTTAAGTACTATTGATTATTGCAATATTGTGTATTGGTCTTACCAAATCATTGCTTAGAGCAGAGCTTTCCAAGCTTTTCATGTTGGTGACACACTTTTTAGACAAACATAATTTCATGACACAGTAATTGTCTACTAGCAAACCAGAGGTTAAAAGTTAAATGAATGAAACGTATTTTGACAATTTATGTATGTTTCCTTAAATATATACATACACTATCTCATGAAAACCTTTCATTTATATTAAAAATATATAATATTCCAAGATTAATGTTATAATTTATGAGTAACAATAATAAAACCTGGAGCCTGGCAGAACTGAGCCAAACAGATCTCCAACTTAAATGTCACATTTTCACTAACTAACTAATAGACTGATAAAGTAAAGTTCGCGGGCGAGCACCCACTCTCCCGGCATGCGCACAGGCCACTCTCCTGTGCATGCGATTCACTAAAACAAAATATTTTAAATTAGGGCCCGCGGTAAAAAGAGGCACTAGCGCGTCCCTAGCGCCTCTTTTTGGACAGGATCGGCGGCTGTCAGCGAGATTGAGCGTCCGGTTTTCAAGCCACAGGCAGATTTAAAAAAAAAAAATTTTGATTATTTTTAACTTTTGGGACCTCCGACTTAATATCGCCATGTCGGCAGAAATTAACGCCTACGTTTGGGTAGGCGGCTTGGCTGCACATTTTACTTAGTGAATCGCACGGGAATAACTAATAGGGCCATCCGGCGGAGCGCACTGTACTGTATCGGCTTGCATGTAGTAGAACACACCCTAGAGTAGAGCAAGGCTGCTCATTTTAACACTTCTGTGCTAAGTCAATGAGAACCCAGCAGCCCGGGCACCGTCACCCTCTCTGGCGTGGCCTCTCTTCTTGATGTCTGCAGCAGCTCTGGGTAAACATCACTCTGCACCCATGCAAAGACACACTGCAGTGATCACCCAGAGCTCCCAAATATTTGTATATATATATTTCTATTAATAAAGAATGAGGTGAGGGAGAGGGATGTGTAAGGAAGGAAAGGGGAGCCTGAATGAGAGGAAAGGAGAGAGTGGAGGTGAGATGGGAGTTCAAAAGGGGATATGAAAGAGAAGGGGAGAATGAGTGGGAGTCCAAAAGGAGATTTGAGAGCCACTTTCACATTTCTTTTCGAATCCCCACTTGTTCACCTGTTTTCGCATCCTATTTTGAGCTCCCATCTCCACTTTCCCCTTTCCTGTCACTCACATCCCCTTTCCTTCCCTTTGTCACTCACCCCCTTCTCTCACCTTCCCCCTCATACCCCTTGGCTCGCTCACCCCATTCCCTTCCCTCTCACTCACCTTTTTTCTCTCCCATTTGTCTCAACCTCACCCCTCCCACTCACTCTTCTTTCCCTTCCCCGGTGGTTGTCACCTATCCTTTCTTCCTCCGGGTCACTCACCTCTATATTTGGGCCCAACCGCACGTGTGCTTTTCTGCTGGCAGGGAGTGGGAAGACCCTGCCCCCCCCCCCCCCCCACCACCTCCAGCACGACATCAGTGAATAAAGGGGTAAAGCTAGCGCGTCGAAAACGCGCGTCCAAATGCGGGTTAACTGCGCTCCACCGGAGCGCACTGTACTGTATCGGCCTGTCAGTAAGGAACCTGCCCCGTGGCTGCGGATTCCTCTACTGCTTGCTGGGAAGGGCCAGGGCCGCGGGGGAGTTTGTGGGTGGCACTTTCTGCCTGCGGCGTCTTCTAGTTTTGCACCACGCTTGGCCCCTGCCTAATTATAAAACCGCCGCAATTCTACAATTAGGCAGGGGCGAGTGTGGTGCCAAACTGGAGGGCTGGTCCTGCGCCAGAGCCGCGCCACCACGGGGTCTGCAGTGAAGTACTTTTTTTTTTTTTAAAGAATAGGCCAGGCAAACCTACAGCAAATTTGCTCGGTCGCACTCGCAGCTGGAAATCTTTAATGCTTTTGCTGCGAGGAAGTGAAGGTAGGTGACGTCACTTGCTCCGCCCCCCCCTCACGTGGACCGGGCTTGCTCGGCACACTGCAGGCGACACACACTTTGCAAAGCTCTGGCTTAGAGTTTTGCACTTAGTGCAAAATATGATGGCCCAGGGTAGGATTACTCCTAAATTGCAGGATTTACAGTGCTTACTTGTCTCTGCCTGTGTTCAGTTTAAGATCTTTACATTAGCCCATGAGGCCATATTAGGGGATGGTCATCAATCCTTGAAAGAGATTTTGTTCCCGACAGTCTGGTGCATTCATCTGGGAAAGCCCCATAGGTGTAGTTTGCCTGCTTTGTTTGGGGTGGGGGCAGAGGGGGGACTCGGTGCAGTATTTAGGAGGCAGTAAACATAGAAACATATGGAAAGAGCTTCTTGTGGTTTCGTCTGTTTGTGCAGCTCGGTTACAGGATGCCTGAATAAAAGCCTTTTCCTTTGCCATGCCTGTTGTGTGGAATTCTCTCCCACACGAGCTTTGTGAGGATTCTGATTATTTGAGCTTTCTAAAGAAGGTCAAGGGGTTATTCTTTTCCCAGGCCTTTCAGCTAGAACCTTTGATTTTATTTTGTTGCCCATTTGTAGGATTGGTCTGTCTAAGGAAATAATATAGTGTTTGTTTTCCTTGACTTTTAAGGCCTTTCTTCTGATTATGTATTTTTATTGTAATCTGCTGTTGAGAGGGTATTTGATAAAGTGGAATAAAAGTCCCTTTTTAAATAAATCATCTCCTATTGCTGCATTAGGTGGTCTGTTTGTGAGTTTTTTGCTGTTGGTGGTTCTGGGTTGATAAGAGAGATGTAGTGCTACACAATTTTTGGAAAAATTAGTTGCATTAGCTTTTTCAAAGCCATAATAGTGGGTGAGTTAGAAAATGTAACTTTTTTTTCTAAATTTTTTATTGAGAGCAGAGATACATGATACAGAGGTGAAACATAGATATCACATATAGTGGACATCAAGCCAAATGTATCTAGAAACTTTGCATTGCAGTGGTTAATGCCAACAATCATTATTATAAAGCCACTAAATTTGTAACATCTAGACTGCAATTTTCTTATTAACAAACAATTACAAACTCTTCAACAGCCAACTAAAAAGACAACACTTACCCCCTTCCACACCATGTTCCTTCCTCACACTGATAACCCATTTAAACCTTCACAGCAAATAGACTTAGGGTAGGAACACTTGATGCAACCTGTAGGGACTAAGCATCTAAGGGGAGAGAAAATTAGATTTTAAGATTGCCAGATCAAATACACCACCGAGGAGAAAAATCCCAAAGCAGACACATGCATAAGAACATAAGACATGCCATACTGGGTCAGACCAAGGGGCCATCAAGCCCAGCATCCTGTTTCCAACAATGGCCAATCCAAGTCACAAGTACCTGTCAAGTACCCAAACATTAGATAGATCACAAGCTACTATTGCTTATTAATTACTGTAATATCAGTTTATGGATTTAACCTATAGGAACTTATCCAAACAGATGTTAAACCCTGTTACACTAACTACTGTAAACACATCCTCTGGCAATGAATTCCAGAGTTTAACTATGCACTGAGTGAAAAAGTATTTTCTTTATTTATTTTAAATGAGCTACTTGCTAACTTCATGGAGTGCCCCCTGGTCCTTCTATCATCTGAGAGATTAAATAACAGATTTACATTAACTTATTCAAGTTCTTTCATGATTTTATAGACTTCTATCATATCCTTCCGTAGTCATCTCTTCTCCAAACTGAACAGCCCTAACTTTTTTAGCCTTTCCTCATAGGGCATGCCCCTTATTTTGGTTGCTCTAGTGCAGCTATATCCTTTTTGAGATGCGGTGACCAGAATTGCACACAGTATTCAAGGTGCAGTCTCACCATGGAGCGATACAGAGGCTTTATGACATCCTCAGTTTTGTCATTCCCCTCCTAACATTCTGATCAAAAAAAATTTCCTCGCAGTATTTATGCTTGGGACAATTTTGCCTCTAAATTTTCTAAGTGCATAAGCTCAGATATTTAGAGTGGGAGGCGTATCTTCTAGCTAACAAACATTTGCATGCGATTTGCAGAGCTAAAAGTGTGAATTTTTTTCCTTACCTTTATTGGCTCCTGGAATATGGGACAAATCCCCCAATAATAAAATTTCACCCCTTTGAGACAACACCCAGCATATTATACCGTTGAAAGTACATCCTCCCAAAAGAGAAGTATGACAGGGCAAAAAAAAAAAAAGTATGTCTCATGTTCAGCTTTGCATTTAATACAGTTATGCACTTCCAATTTAATCTGATACCTTTTTATGTTATCAATAAAAAGCATGATGTATCAGTTTTCACTTCATTGCGGTATTGTATTCACCTTGTGTAGAGTCTGTAAATATCACACTATATCTCCTATTGCAATCTCCCTGTTAAGCTCCTTATTCAAGTATTTGCTAAGGCCCATCAGTAGGCAATCAATAGCCTTTTTCTTACATTGGGAAATGGAATTCTTTTTGCTACCTGTCACCCATTGTATATCCTCCACCCACGTCTCTCACATATGCTTGTCTTCTTTCCACTGCAGCGAGAATAATCAGTGCCTCAGTTGTAAATATTCAAAGCAATGTGAGTTCGGGAGAGAGTATTTTTTTTTTTCTTTGACTGTGAGAAAGTTGGGGGCAAAAATTCCTCCCTACAAAGAGGAACAAAAATCTTCTCCAAAATACAGCAGACTTTACTGTAGCAGGACACTGCTGTCCCTCCTTGTGTTGTAGACAGGGAGCCCTGGTCTTTTCCTGACCTCCTCCAGGCAGGGGGGGGCGGGGAGAAGAATCCTCCTGTGGCAGAAATAGAGGTTCTCCACAAAAAAAAAAAAATAAAAATTCTACAACAATCCTTTTTCTCCACTGAGACAACCCCTTCTGGTTGGTACTAGATAAGTGTATGCCATGCTGAGGGGCCTAATGTTGGAGACTGGGCAACCTTCAAACTGCACTCTTCTCCATCCACAAAACTAACTCAAAATTTGTCCTACTGATTTCTTGCTCTGCCTGCTTTTCTACAGGCTGGGCTGGGCAACCCAACACTCTCAAGGGACATTCTGGTCAGGGATGGCCTGCCGCTCCTACTCCTAAATCTTAACCCAGGGTGTGCTAGGGACATCCAGTGGAGATCTAGGGGGTTTAACTGAAGGCTGACAGTGCCTCACTCCCTACTCAGAGATAGTATTCTAACCACTAAAAAAATTGCAATTCAGAGGCACAGTTTCTACCCACATACAATGAAATAGGAAAGCAGACATAACTAAAAGCAAGAGTAACGATTAGTAGGCTTCTGTTTATCTGGAAAAGCCACTGTGTATCCCTGGAAGGGTGACTGTTTCTCTGAGGCTAAGGATGCTTGCTTGTATGAACGAGATCAACTTAATCTTGGATAGCTGGCATGTATAATTAGATAATTGTCAATACTTAGTGCCTCCTGAGAGGCAGCATTTTTATCATATTGTAGCATGTATGGCAGACTTTTTCCCAAGCTCAAGGTACACCTATATTTATCAAAAACCTTATGTGGCATCCCAGCCTCCATGGGGCTGCTAGTGTGAACATGGAAAGAACCCGTATGGTCAAAAGAAGAGTTAGAGAAGTGCTGAAAGGCCCCACCAGTCTCTTCCAAATTTTAAAACAGAGAGAGGGGGGGGGGGGGGGGCAGCAACACACATGAACTGGTCACAATGGGTCAGTTCGCTCTGGATACAAGTGCAGAAATCAGTGTGCTGGGTGCAGCTGGCATGGTTAATTTCCCTGTCTGCCGCATGTGTTTGTCAGAACACCTCCAGTGCTGCTGCCGCCAACATTCAGTGAGTCACATCCATTACTCTGTGCATGGTCTTCCTATCTCCCTCAGCCTGGGGTTAAGTCAAAGGATGGAAGGACTCTGAGGAAGCTCATGTGTACTGCACAAGGTGGAGCCCAGCTATCCATGGACCTACATTAGAGGTGGCTGACTCGGATCTTTGAGAGCCACACACAGGTCGGGGCTTCAGGTATCCACAGTGAAGATGCATGAGCGAGTTTTGTTTTGCAAATCTCTCTCGTACATATTCATTGTAGATATCCTGAAAACCTGGCCTGTTTGTGGTTCTCGAGGACCAGAGTCTGCCACCCCTGCCCTAGGTGCTGCCCATTAATTACCACACTTCAGAGCATATGCTTGAACTAGGAAGAGGTAATGCATGATCACACACACTCTTAGGAAGGAGCTCATACATGGTTAAGAGCCACTAATGGTGGCTTCTGTTGTGAGGCAATAGTTCCGATTGGGTGTGCCACATAAAAGTGTCTGAAGGTACACCATGTCATTCTGCTTGGGAAGCCCTTGTATAAGAGGGCCCTACCTCCATGCCCTGGTGGTTGGTTTTTTTTTTTTTTTTGACTGGTTTTAAAATATTTTGTTTACCTTTAGTCCTGGGGGAATTCTGCACACAAACTTAAAATTCTGCAAAATTCCCCATACTTTATATTGGTCAAAATAACACAATTTACATGACAGTCTTTAATAACTTTTTTCTGTATTAATTTAAAATGTAATTACTTAAAGACGCAGAATGAGAGCACAGACTCAGCTTGTGTGTTTTCAACAGCAGAGCAAATTGTTCTCTTCTGCTGCACAATGGTGCTGGTTCTCAGGGCCTGGCAAACTCATCCACGCTGATTTTGTAGGACACTCCAAGAAAGAATGGATGAAAACATTTTCCCATCGGCCTGTGGAGCTGCAGTGGTCAGGTGCCAAGTCATCCTTAAAAACAAACCAGCTAATGCAAGCTAGTAAAAGAACAATGGGCATGCTATCTTTCTTTTTTCCTGGTTTATGTTCTATGTACCTGAAATTTGAGCCACACCCACTTGCTTCTATTCATGATAGCTGAGGCTCTCAAGGTTTTTACTCTGATTAGTTCCCATTAGTTTCTTCCTAGTACCCAACCCTTGGTAGGGGGACCCACTGATTGTACATGTGCACCCTGAATCCCATCTGTAATGGTTGGGAAAGCTCATATCTGTGCCAACTCAAGCAAAAGCTGGCTTTGGGAATCTCACTTGGGTCTCATGCATGGCAGCACAATCACAGGGCCATCAAATTGGCCCAAGGTTACACTTTACAATTACTGCTAAAGATAAATCAGCAATACGCCTCCAGTGTTCACATCCTGTTTTACAGTGTCTTTAGACACACACACACACAGTCAGTCTGCAAGAAGTGTGGCTGATGGAGTAGCCTCATAGGGAAAGCCCTCTTTGTAGCAGTTGATTTCCTGTTGCTGCTGAAAATCTATTTTATGTCCATGTACCTGAAATCCACGGTTTGACATAGTCCAGCTGTGATTTTTGAAAGAGAGCTTAATGAATGAAGGGAAATTTTTAATGTACAAGGTATATTGCTAGCTCGTCTCAATTTCTGGCTGCTTTTATGCTGCTTGTGAAACTAGTGCTAGAAGTCAGCAAAGTGACCACAGATTAACGGGGCAGAGCCAACAATTTAGCAAAGTGAAGTTTTGCCTTATAAATCTTAAATGTTTTTGAAGGAGTTAAACATGTGAACAAGGGTGAATCAATTGATAAGTGTAT